>NC_134477.1:47238166-47260666 GCF_964194025.1 Convolutriloba macropyga
ATTTTACACTTTTAGAGAGTTGCTAAACTGTTAGATCAGAATTTTTTAAAAAAAAAGTACTATTCGTAAACTTTTCAAAATTCAAGATCTTTTTTTTCTTATTCACAGGTCTAAGCACTGTTGACACAACCTGCACATATTAATTCATTTACAATGGATTCAAAAAAACTTCAACAACGAAAATTGTGCCCGCTTTGTTATTTTGACAATAAAAAAAACGTATAAAATGTAAAATTTTTGCCAAATTTCTAAAAATTAAGTGTTTTTAATAATTCAATTTTGAAATTATTTCGCACTTTTTCGTTTTCCGTGCAAATTTGAGACAAAAAAATTCTCATAAAAATTTTTTCAAAAGAGATGCAGCTAACGTTCAAATCAGGCCCTAAAAGTAATTATTATGGCTTCACAGAAACGCTCAACAGCTTTTTGGCTGAAACAAATCGTTTTCGTAAACTATCAAAGATTTCTTGAGTTGTACTTGCTTTTGTTGTTTTTTTAGTGATTCCATGGCTCTATTACATTAATGAACGGCCCAATTGGCTACCTATTGAGGTATAATTAAAACCATTTGATGTTTTCATTTCTTAACTAATGATTCTTAATGAAGTTTAATCTGCTCAGGGATTTCTTATTTCAATTTATGTTTTTATGACTTCAAGAAGTTTTCACGAAAATTTTTGTGCCTATTTTTATGGATCTTTACGGTCTTTCATGCATTATCATATTAACAACTGGTTCCGTTGCTTAATCAAAGAAGCGCAACTGAACTAATTTAGATCTTTTATGGATATTTGATATACTCAGTGAATAGTTTATGGTTTAATTGGCTTCGATATTTTTCTCGCAATTTTCAATGTAAATTTCATTTTTTGATCTAATTGATTATCTCTATTGTTGTCTTATGAGGTAATCTGAACAAAATCAAGTCTCAGTGGCTACCCCAAGATGAACAAGACAGCCATATTGTACGTTGTTTTGATAGCCAATTGTCTTAATGATTTCATTATTATTACTCTGCAAAAAGTCGTTGTTATTTTCTGCTTTGTTATTTTGTTTTGGTTTCGTCAACCTGTAGTTCAGAATTTTTGTTGACATTTCCTTCCTTTTTCTGTCAGAATAGGTACGTATCTCCTCTGTTTTATCTAGTTTTTATTTTAAACAGTCAACTTTATGATACTGGCGAATATTTGTCGTTCCTTTGTTGTTTTTGTAGCAGCTTCTCTAAAACAACAGACTGTACAGGTCAAAAAACGGTTCAGTTGCCGCGTCTAAACTTTTTACAGGACAGCTGATGGTTTTAACTTCTTCATCAATGAGTTTTCGTTAATCATGAAATGAACTTTTAAATGGAAATCCGTTTTAATGGATTTTTGAACTCTGCATCTTTTCAATCTGTGTGTTGTCGAATTGTTACATCGTCTGATTAAAGAGCAGTCCCATCTCCTCTGTGTTGCAACTACAAGTTAGTTCGTTTCGATAATGTTTGATCTGATTCTATTTCTTAAAAGCACCCTTTTTTCTACTTGGATGGTTTGAGTTAACCCCAATTTTGTGGACTCAATCATAAATTTTTTTCAAACAGTTTGTAAAAAATGACTTTAAATAAATGAAATTCAATTGATAGCTGTTAGGAAATCACGATCTGAAAGATGCGCGCAAAGAAATGATGTTTTGGAAAACACCTTTAATTTTTTTTCAATCTGAAGCGACGCGCTGCAGACAGAAGAATATAAATGATACGGTAGAAGGAGTACTGCTTTTCATAAGAGAAAAAAATGGAGTAAAGCAATTCACTAAAACAAAATTAAATCAGAATCAACAAATTAATTTGCATGATAGAAAATTTCCGAAGCTTTTTATTACAAATGCAGTTTTTAATTGAGTGAAAATATATACGAGGCTGGTTTTTATCAGTCAAATTTTTACTTTTTGTTTACGCATCGTGGAGAAAAAAAAATCATTTTGTAGCCCTCAGGATCTAGTTCTGATTTATATAAAAGATATATGAGCTTTGAAAAAAAAGCACTTGAACCAATTTCTAAGGAAAAATGTAAAGTGAAAAAAACAGCGCACGGGGGAGGGCGGTCAACGATTGCTTTGAGTATTACAAAAAAAAGTAAAAGAAAAAAGAAGAAATTCACAGCAGCATTATATAGGTTAGATGAAAATGCTCAAGAGTAATTCAATACAGTTTCAAGACAAAAAATTAAAATTCAGTCTATCTGATCAGAAACTTTAAAAAGAAATCATTTATTGTTTATTGAAAGTTTCCTTTAAAATTTTTTTTATCCGTCTCTCTGTTTTCTGCAGTTTTCTTCTGTTAAAAACTATTGTTTGAACCATTCCTTGTCTGTACCGAAAAGATTTTTTGAGAAGTTGATAACTTCAGGCCATTTAGAGCTCTCAAAAATGCAAAAATTGACTTTGAAAAGTTAAAACTAAAAGCGTAAAAGGTATTCTCTTCCACACTCTAGCATCGATTTTGGAAAATGGAAAAACTCTCTCTAATCCATTAAAAACCAACAATTTCGGTAACTTCAAAACCTTTTACACGCTACTCTGTCATTATATTATCAGAGCAGATCATTCGAATTTGTCTATTCTGGTATAATGCTATACAGAAGAAAACGGTTGGATACGTTATGGATTGCCAGAATGAAAAAATTGACAATATTATTTGTAATTTGTTTTGAAAATTAGACACTATTTTTCACCTCTCTGTAAATTGAGAATGTCCTCTTCAACCTGATTCCTATCAGATTTTGAGCGTTTCTGTAAACCAAAACACTGAATAATTTTTTATTGCGAAACTCTACATATAAAATGTAGAAACTTTTGTGAACAAAGAAATTGAAATGTTTTTCAGCACACATTTTTCTTTTAAAAACTTCCTTTTTTCTATCATAATACTGTTACTTAAGAGAATGAAAGGGTCAAAACGTAAAAAATATTGTTGACTAAAGTTTCCAAACGCTATAAACGCAGCTATAAACGTTCCTCTACGGGTTAAAAACAATTACATACAGAGAGCAAAAACTGTCAGAAATAAAAACAAAAAGAAAAACTTACTTTATCTTTGCCACGATTAGTGGTTGAAAGTGTGTTCAAAACCAAAATACAGTTTTTTTATTTCCAGCAGGTGGCACAACAGGTCAGATCTTAAGAAACAATTTGACGAATTATGCTCACGAAACAACAAGAGTGTCAAAAAAGTTAAAACAAACGTCAGAAAAATTATTTCAAGTTTAGTGTCAGCTTTACGATTATTGACACAATTGCTTAAAATATCTTTTTTTCAGGAAAAACCAACCCAGATTTGAAAGATCGATAGCGAACATTAAGTATAGACCAGACACCAAGAGGAAAATAACAATCATTGTTTTTTTGGTGTCGGAGTATGAATCTCTTTGTTTGTGTGTGTGTGTGTGTGAGATCGCCAGGTGTAGAAAAAAAAATAGTGTGAGAGGTTTAGTTCTGCTAAAGGTTAGACAATAATTGGAAAAGTGCAGAAGCTGTCAGAAATCAGGAAAATTAGAAAGATTAATCAAAGTTAGCAACAAATTGCAGCTTTAAAAAATCTAATACGTGAACTGTGTGTTTTTAAAACCAGGTTATAAAACGTCAGCAATAGCAGCAATAGCAACATCAGCCGTCCATGGCTAGACTCCAATTCAGACATACTTAAACGGTAATTTTTGTATTTGTACGTTTGTGTTTGTTTGTGTGTGTGCTTGCTTCTTTGTGTGAATAGATGTGTGTTTGTAACGCGTTTTTTTATGTTCGTGTAGGAGAGGGAGAGAGAATAGTTAGTGTATGAGAGGAGTGTGAGGATTGCTCCTTCAAATAATATACAAATAGTTGCAGAGTGAAAAAACTGTCAGAAATCATAGCAACTTGAGACAAAAATAATTAATATCTGCTGCCACGGGAGGCTTTAATTAAGTCCAAAACAAAAACTGTGAGTTTTTAAACCTTGGTAAAAGACATCAGAGAGAATTTTTAAAATTAATGAACTTTCTTATGCTCATGAAATATCAAACTTGACAAAAAATTTGGAAACTAAAAAAAGTCACATTTCAAAACTTAGTGTTAAAATTACATTCACCAGCACAATTGCTTCAAAAATGTACATCTTGTTTGTTTGGTTCTTCTGTGTCTGAGTCTTTGAGTTTTTGCAACACTTTTCTTTGTTGAATGAGTTAAAGAGTTTTAGTTGTTTTAGTTTTACTCTGCAAAAAAAAGACAGCAGATTTTTTTTTGGTTTAAACAGTACAAGTAAATTTCTCCATATAAGTTGCTTTCGGATAATGCTAACGGTTTCTCTGAAAGAATTTGATTAAAATTTGTGTTGCCTTGAGAGGTACATTGACGACTTTCTTTGCGTACGAGCCGCCTTGTTTTTTTTCCGAATGCGATCCACAATTCCTTTTTGTCCTCAGAAACTGAAATTCAAGTGCTTTGATGCTAAGAGAGTAGTTGGGGCAACACAGTTCTGTTTTGAGTTAAATAAGAAATACTGAAGCTTAGAGAGAAAAGGTTTGTTTCTTGAACAAAGAAATTTTTAATTTTTATCCATTTATACTGTTTCCAAATGTTTGTTTTGGGCTCCATGTTTATGTTTTGTTTTGATCAGACCATTACGTCCACGAGTTTGAGATCTTAGCCAGTTACGTATTTAGTTGGGAAATTTGAAAAATGTAGGGAAAAGTTGGGTAATGTTTATAGCGGGCATTTGTTTTCCATACACTTCACTATAGCTTGAAATCTAATCTAATTGGGGCGGGGGTTTGGGCCGGTGTGTGGGGATGGGGATATAAGCGGGTTTGGGGGGGGGGGGGGGGGGGTCGATCAACGTCAATTCGTGAACTTTAAAAAGTGAAATGCTAAACGACTATAAAAGCATTTTATTCAAGTACTCACCTGCAGAACGAAGCAATCCTGCTCGTATTCCAAAGTGTAAACAGACACAACAGTCGAACACAGATAGCCACTTCAAAACTGCAATGGTAAAAGATTTATCTCTAATCGAGTTTAGAACCACTAGTAAAAACGAGTTGAGTGTAATGCCGACGATGCCCATGCACCCGTTGATAATATTAACAATGACAGAATAATGGTAAAGGGGGTCATTTTCGATGGCTGAGTTTATATTTTTGTTTCTGGGCGCAAACTTTTGCATTTGTGCTTCGCTGATGAACAGGAATGACATTGTTGGGTAAATTTTGTAGTAATAAAAGTAATGCGTGAATTGTAATATAAAGCTCTAACAGCTATGTTGGAAATTATCTAATTTAAGCCATAATTTTATGTTGTCTTTATCGAAGCCAGCTCGAGGAAGTGATAATAAGTTATCATTTTTTGGCACTCTTCTATAATTGAAACCAAATAATCGCCCTTATGTCGGCACCTTTTTTATTTTTGAGTTTATTAATGAACCAAAAAATTGTGGAACGAAATTAATTAGTTGAGTAAGGGGATTATAATGAAATCTTTTAGAAAAGTCAAAAGCGGAGACTAATTTCAGTTTTCCAAGTTTTCTTTAAAGAGGTGTTTCAGTTTTCCAAGTTTTTTGTAAAGATGTATATACTCGCCTCTAAGATTGAAAAAACAACTTTCAAGTCATTAAGGTAAATTTGGAGGTCATTATGGATCGAGGCTCGTTGCTGATATTTCCAAAGACCTGCAATTAATTAACTCACTTCGGGTTAATTTTTATTGCAAGTTTAGACGACAAATTTTCTTTAATCGACGAGATAATAAAGTGTCTGAGATCAATTTAATCTCAGATCGAATTTATGGAACAAATCACCAATAAAAATCAGAGGACGAGTTATATTACAAGCAGTAAAAAGAAAGAATCTAAATATTTCAATTAAGATCAAACACACTAATATAATGTGTGACTCCTTATGTTAAGAAGGTGTTGCATGTACAGTCGCTCATTGGTATTCTAAGTAGACAAAACAAAGTCATATAAATTGATACCAGCGCCGTGAAACTGTGGCAATTAGACTCTGTAAAGATTCACTAATCCGTCTAGTTGCTCCTGAAAATATCGAAGTGTGTGTGTGTGTGTGTGGGGGGGGGGGGGGCTAAACAAGGTACCACGGAGAGTACGCCCTACTTGAAATGACAACAGCTTTATGACTGTGAATGCTCAAAACTATTTCACAAAAACCTCAGTTTGAGAATTTTGACGTCTAATAGACAAAATTTGTATTTTTCGTGATGGCTTTAAAGATAACTAGCATTAGTTATTCCGTAAAAACACATATAGAATGAATCGATTTAATTTTCATCGCTTTATATGGATAATTTAAATGTCTCCCTGAGTCATAAACGATTCTTGCGAGACCTCTTTATCGCAATCTGTGAGTTCTAAATTTAACTAAAGTAATTTTTATGACCACCTTAGATCAGTGTTTATAACATAGATCAGTTACAACCATGTGATCAGCGTCCATATTTAACTAATAAATATCCCGTGTTGAGGACAACGACAAAAAATGAAAGTCAATTTGTAAGGACTCGGCGTTTTCGTCGTCGTTTTCTTCGTTTTCATTAGTTTCCGTCGTTTAAGTCGTCTTTTACGTGTAAGAAATGATTGTTTCTTTGTCGTTTTTTGTTGTTTCTTACGTCGTTTTTTTTCAAATGAAATCGTCGTTTTTCTATTGTTTTTCGTCGTCTCTGTCGTTTCTTACGTCGTTTTTTTTTAAAGAAATTGTCGTTTTTGATCGTGTTTTCGTCGCTTAATTGCTTCTGGACTAGATTTTCTCTAATAAATCGTTTTCGCATATTTCGAGTACGGGCCTGATAGCGCAGTGGTTACGGCAGCAGGTAATGTTTCGTGAGTGCAATGGAGCGAATTCAAGAGGGGAGCACGCTTTTTTGTCGTTTTCTTATATATAAATAACGATGAAAAACCAATCATTTCTTATAAGTGAAAAACAAAATTCCTCAACACCAGATGCAAGCTCTTCTGCGTAGTTTGCAGGCACAGAGTGAAGAAGTCAAAAAAGTTCCACGAACAATTTCTACACAAATTTGCTTACCTGCGCACACAATTCAAGAAAATTAGTTTAACAAACATCTTCAATCTACAACTGATGACACAGAACAGAAAAAAATCCAGAAAAATCCTTTAAAAAGGTAATTTTTATAAGTAGGCAATTTTTTCCCCAAAGATAACTTTTATTTAAAAAATTTTCTTTTTCGATTTAATTCCTGACTAAAAACGGGACTTCATTTATTGAAGAAAAAAGAAGAAACTTTATGCCAGCCAGTTTTTTCCGTTTGAAGACGAAAATTTTCCTTGCTTGTAACTACTATCATTTACAAAAATTCAGGCAAAGGAAAAATTTCCTGGAAAATTTATCTCAGTTGTGGAGCTAAGCTCTGCAATAAAACTATATGCATTGTTGAAAAAATTGCAGTTGTTCAAATCGTGAAAATTTGAAAATCTCTTAATACAAGTATCTCAGTTCTATTGGGGTCTCAGATTGTGCAGTAATCATTATCTATCGATTATATGATTATATTATTACAGATGAAGAACTTTGAAATGAAAAATGAAATTTTTAATTACACAAAAACAGCAGCAACATACTGAAAATCATCAACTGCATGAAAACTAGAAAAAATCATTATTGCGTTTTAATTAAAAAGTATCAGATCACGCAAATTTTGCTTAATACACACACCAACTTTTTGCACCTCTTTTATGCGTATTAAGGTATAATGGCACATGGAAATTTTCATTGCATTTAAAATAACCGAAAACTGCATTTAATAAATACTGGCACAAAGAAATTTTTGAATTAAATACAAATAAAAAATGCAAGTAATGTAGGGAAGACTCTGTTTTATGCAAATTTCAGGCTTTTAAAAAATTGGATTGATCGAGTCACTTTTTGGTGAAGCTATTAAACGTAATTGAATTTCACTCTGTCACGTGGGAAATTAATAGAGCGTTGGCATTGGGGAAAATTAACGTGTGAAGGGTGTCTTTTCATGGAGGTTTGTTGAATTTCTAACTAAAAAAGTTTAACACTTGCTTAAAAACGTTGTTTTGAAACAGATTATAGGCGTGAAGAATGAGCCCTTTTTATCGAATCCTGCAAACCCTACCAGAAAATCTAGGAATCCCACTTTTTACCGGTACTCTGCGCTGAAATCCCGAAAAACTCTTCCCGGTAACCTTGACAAGAATTCTAGGAATATATGAATTTTCGCGGGAAAATTATCGGGAAAACCGCGATTTGCATCACTTTAGGTGAACGTATCGGCAAACCCAGGACTTTTCAGTAACTCAGAAAAAAAACTGAAAACACGGGACAATTCGATTGATCTGTAAACTTTGCTGACATTGAGGGATATTGATTCGAAAACCCTCTTTTGCGTAGATGCAGAAGCTCATTCAGTATGATTCTTGATAAAAATGCTTGCTAAACTTAAGTGCCTATCTGCAAGTAAAATCATGGAACAATTTCGAAAAAAAGCAATCCGAAACATACTTTTAATTTTTTCGAAACATAAAAACATCATTGTTAGTATTTTGAGGTGGGAATTTTTCACCAGCTCCTGATAAAATTTTGCGATCAACAATGTATTTTTGTTGCTGTCGAGTCAGGCTCAGAAACAAGTTTGCAGTGCTTTTACATCCCGTTCTTCCAGAAAATAATCCAGAAAAGCGTTTAGATAAAAAAAAGTGTGTCAAAATTTTGCAATTTGATTATATCTTCCAAAGTACTGCACCAAATGTATCGTGCTCAAGCTTATTTGGTTTCAACTGTGATCTTGTTGCACGCTATTTTTAACTTTTTTCCCAATATTTGCCAATTTTTCACTGAATTGTCTACATTCTCCGTTTTGGTGAACCTTGTCTACATTGTGAACACAATTTTTTATTTTTTAATGGTTAGGAATAAAATCTTTTGGTGTTTTTTTACCAACTAGTTTTTCCGGTACGATCTTAAAGAATTTACCTGAAATCTTGGCGTGAACCTTGATTGCTCCTGGTTTCCCGGTAACATCCGGAGGACGGAACTCTTTTTTTCCATGTAATATACGTAAAGATATCCCTAGAGTCCCGACGGTAATCGTGATTTCTACCTGTGTCTCTGTGAGATCGCAACAAATGATCAATGAATTCCTGCCGGTAAAATTTTCCCAAAGTCATGGCAGGAATCTAAATTTCTTCCGGTTTACCTGGTAAGATCCCAACAAATGATCCCGGATTTCCTCAAGGGAAATATTTATTTACCGAAACTCCTGTCAGGATTCTAATAATTACCGGGCTTCCGGCCGGAAAATGTGGGACCTTACTCCATTTTACCCTATCTTACAGCCCCCGGTAAGTTTCCCGCTAAGATCCGCGGACGTTCCTCGAAACTTTCCTGGATTATAGTGGGGTAAATTTTAGGATCTCACTAAGATTTCTGGTAGTATTTACACTGGCATTAAAAAATTGAAGTACAGAAAGGTAAAAATAACAGTTTTATGGAGAAAAAGGATGTAGAAGAAAGACTATTGAAGGGAAAAATTGGACGCCGTGTAAATGCTCGGTATTTTGTTCTTAACAAAGCAATTGCTCACTTTATATCTCTAATGATGTTTTAATTATTCAAGAGTGCTCTGAATTAGCTTCTTGCGTTAAAAAATATTGATTTCTATAAGACTTCATTAAATTTGGCCATAGCCATACTGAAAACGACTCAGTTTTTCGTTATTTTTTTAACAAAATTTATTATATGTCCTTAAAAAGGTTGCTTACAAATTATTACAATGTCCTGAAGCAAAATCAATAGAGAGCTAAAGAACAATAATTAACTTCTGGCACAAAAACCTTGTTTGAGATACAAGTTTTGCTTAACTTCTCTCAAGCAGATTTAAAGCAATTTTAGAAGACCATCTTAGCCTTCGTTTTGTTAAAATTCAGAGAATCAGTAACGAAATAAGAATAGAAAAAAATCTAAGGAACAGTATAATATTTACAACTGGTAGAGTTAAGGCATGCATATGAAGATGGGATTAGGGTATAATCACAATTGAGTTTTCTTCAAACTATAATTAACCTTTGAAATGTACCTTGTTGCTACAAATCTGCATAATCAAAGGAACTAAGTCACTACTAGAATAAACTCCCGGATCGAGGTTTTAGGGTGAATTTTCGTAAGAAATGCGGTGAATGCGGTGAATTTTTGTAAGGAATGCGGTGATTGCGGTGAATGCGGTGAAAAAAAATAATTCACCGCTTTTCACCGCATTTTTTACAAAAATTCACCACCAAATTCACCGCATTTCTTACAAAAATTCACCGCATAGACTATTATGGCAAATTAATGTAAGAAATGCGGTGAATGCGGTGAATGCGGTGAAAAAAAATAATTCACCACATTTCACCGCATGTCTTACAAAAATTCACCGCATATGGTTTCCAAAGTTTAATCAATCTGATTTAAATTCACAAGAAATAACAAAGACCTAAGTGACAGTTGGCGCAGTGGAATAAGCATATGAGGGCATGAAGGAGGTCAGAGGTTCGAACCCGTGTGGGAACAATTCTTTTTTGTAAGAATACTGAGAACGCGGTGAAAAAAAATAATTCACCGCGATTCACCGCATTCACCGCAAAAAGATGTAAGAAATACGCGGTGAAAATTATTTTTTTTCACCGCGTTTCACCGCATTTCTTACCAAAATTCACCACCAAACCTCGACCCGGGCTGACAATCAATTGCTGCTTGTTCTGAAAACCAGTTTTAACAGGTATCAAACGGAAATACGGGTAACGTGGACTTTAATTTCTCCCCAGGGTGCGAGAAAGCTACTCGAGCATTGTATAAAAGCAAATTGGGCGTCTTTGTACACTGTGGTAAAGGAATCAAGTGAAAGTCATAAAAACGTCACTGTCACGGTTATAAATTTCAACTGTGAACATTGAAAGGAGAACGGGCTCAGGCTGAAAAAAATGGGGCTGTCAATTATTCAACGAATGATTGGAAAATTCTGTATTGTATTTTAGACTATAATGAATGCTGGAGAGTACGTGCACATAAGTCTGTATAGAGTCTGTGCGTGAAACATTCTTCGAATATATCTATAGAACAGTAAATCAGCGATTCATTATATTGCATTAAGATGAATCAGTAATGATATTGTACTAATTTGATACTAATTTTATTACTAAAAAAATCTTATTTGTACGCTTTGACTAATGATGCTTGCGCTGTATTCTGCTTCATTGATTGCGTTCAGTTGTGCAATTTTATAAATGCATAAAAGCGAAATTCAATTTTATCACAATTTTCTCTAAGACTGTTTCGTCTTTATTAATTTTTGTCCGCTTTGAAGTTTGATATTGCACACCAATACAAAATGAAAACTTGAAATTATTTAAAAATTTAACCATTGAGGTAACGCCAGAATCACTATCACACTAAGATTATACGCGTTCCTAATCAGAACATTAATAATTTCATTCCTACCAACAAAAGATTGGTGGGATTTGTAAGATTGCGCAACAACCCCGACCACCGTGGTAGAAAATATCACGATCGTAAATTTTCGGCTTTCAGTTAATTATACTGGAAGCACGCTTCTGTAACCAATTTGGAGTCTCAGACAATTAGAGATTACCTATTGATTATAAAAGAAGGGTTTTCCACTCCGAGGTGCTGTTACTCAGGGTACCCAATGAAGTCTTCAAAATGGGCCCTGTCAAAAATGCGATACCTTTCAGGGATTTATAAGCGTACATGTACAGATCTTGTGTTTTTAAGTTTAATTTTGACTAACACCAAATTTCCACAGAAATGTTTGTAAATTAAATCCGCAGGAATGTTATATATGCTCTCAGGGAAGAAAGCTAATAACTAAATTTAGTATTTCCGCAGCCCAAATATTGCTATCTTGTTGAAATTTCATTAGAAAAACAAGTTTTTGAATCAATCTTCTTCGGGCCAACCTCCTCCCCCCCCCCCCCCCCCCCCTCCTTCTTAGTAGCCCCGCACTTGCATGTTCTACAAAGTAAAATCGTGTGGGAGGGGGAGGGGCAATAACTGAGATCTTCCGTAGAGCCCCGCTCCACGCTCCTATGAATAACCTCATATTATTCTTCAGCAAAACATGGGAGCGTAGGAATAAACTGGGGTACAGATCAAAATAAAATTTATGAGTTCTGATAAATTCAGAGTTTAAGGATTTCACTTTATTGATAGATTTCAATCAACTTAAGTCCAAATTTGCTACGTGCTAACGAGAGGCACATGTGTCTAAGTCTAGTAGTTGATTAAATGTCAAAATTTCACCAGGTGTGGACAAACGTTAGGGAAAATTCTTTTCAGTTCAGTTGGAGGCATACTAATGTTAAGTATTAGCGCATGTCGAAGATTAGGTAAATGCAAGCACAAACGCTGGTGTGAATACTTTACCTATCTGCTTGACCAACTTTCCTCAAAAGATTGACTTCCGTTAGATTGAACCAAATTTTGTTTTCGTTACCATTTCTGAACTAAATAAGGCTTTTTTGAACTAATAATGGGACTGTTAAGGAGAGTTCATGTTTACCAATTGGAACTTTTCCGTTGGAGACCCCCACACCGCCGTTACAGAGCACATGTCATTACATAATGAATCCTTATATAAAAATATGACGTGTGTCTGAGTCCGAGTCGAGACCGGATGGTTAAATTGTAAGAACTTGCAAGTTGAATGGTTAACTTTTAACTTTCAGTAAAAACTGAAAATCACACTGAAAAAAAAATAAATTTTTGATTGATTTGATGTTAGAAAAATGCCAGTTATAATAATGTGGCACATGTGAGAGCATCAAATATAGACTATCAATTTTATGGTAGTTTGAAACAACAAACTTTAAGATTGTTTATTTTGTAAGAATTTGCAAAGTTTTTTGCAGAGAAACCTGCAAGGCGATGCACTGCCTTGTAAGTTTCTGTCAGGATCTTGCAAGTTCTCACAAGATATACAAGGTGAAGGGATATCTTGTAGGAGCCTTTTAAGTCGAATGGTTAGGTTGTCAGTAATTGTAGCCCAAATGGTTAACATGTAAGAACTTCGGAAGAAAAACTTGGAAAGCGATGCATTGCCTTATAAGAACTTGCAAAAATCTTGCAAGTTCTTACTAAACACACTCACTAGGCTTTGGGGCGGGTCACAAACAAAGGACCATATCCGCTTGAACACACCCTCACACGCAACCACCTGCCCGAGTTGGTATAAAAAAAAACGTTTTTACGCATTTATAAGTTGAAGATAGTTGTCAAAACACAAAAAATATTTATTAGTGCGCTAATTGAAAAAGCTGAAACAGTACCCATCTGGATCCGCATATCAGTTTGATACAGAATTTAACCATTGTTTTCTATTTTGCTAATCAACACTTATTCTGGCTATGAGCATGACCAAACAAAACAAAGTAAAAAAGAATAAAAAAACTAAATTTTATGAAATGGAGGATGGACATAATATTTTGACAACAGTCATCATCAGTTCGTACCCTCAGCCAAACGCTACTCTAACGCAATTCTATAGCCAGAATTTGTGCCAGATTAGGAAAAAGTTTTGCAAAAAAGTGAAAATAGCTTGACACAAAATCATTGTTATTAAATGAACAACTTTCAGCGGTAATAATGATTTTTTTTGTAGTTACGGCCTTCCGTAACTCACTTTCACACCGTTTGAAATATTTGACCAAAATTTGCTTGTGTTTTGAAAAGAATTGACATCGTTTACCAAAGTGATTTCTGACAGCTTTTTTGTAGACAAAGTGTATTAGGTAAAAAGTAATATGAAATCGTTCACGAGCTACTAGATGCTGTTAATTTACAAGGAGCAAAAAAAATAAGTACTTTTTTTCACAAAATTAGACACCACTGCGCAGGACTTCAAAATCTCTTGAATTTTTTGTTACATTACGCAGAGAACTATGTTTATATTCAAAATTAATTAAAACCTAAAAGAATTCAGACTTTCAAACTTAAAAAAAACTCTTGTCTGAAAACAGATCAACCTTTTGCAGAGATTCGAATATGTGCGCTTTGAAAAATAGAACTTTTACAAAATCTCAACGCAAAATGTTTAGGGAAAGATCTAAAAAAAAGTTTAAAATGAAATACTTCAGTTAACCAGCTGCCTTTTAAATTTGCGTACTCTTGGACATTCATTGAACATTCTTTTATACAAAAACAATAGGTATTTAATTTTTGTGATAAGTAGCTTAATTGTTGTGATAAACTTATTAAATAGCACTCCCTGATGTTTAATAAGTCATTTCAGATAACAGTTTTGGTTCAACTGACAAGATACAATAATTGAAGAAAATTTTTGGCGAATAATCCTGATAGGGTTGAAAATTTTTCATTCAGACTTTTTAATTTTCCCGGATAGGGTGGAAACTATCATGTGAATTATAACGGTTAGGGAGGAAACTGTCATTCGACAGCAAAGAACTACAACAGAAAATATGGCTATGGTTGCGGATAACATCCGATCATGGGCGGAACAGTCTGCATGCTACTTTTGTGATGACATTGTACAACGGAATGATTCCATAAATTGTGCAACCTGCAGAACAGCAGCACATAAATCTTGTATTGGCATTAAAGCATCTATAAAGGGTGATATATTATGGAGTTGTTAGAATTGCGGCTTGCCCTCAGTTGGTGATATAACCAAACAACTGTCAGAATTCAGCCAGAAAGTGGAAGACCTGCAGCAAGTTCCGGAAAAACTGATTCAGATGCATGCAGAAATTAAGCAACTAAATTCGAAGTACAGTTCATTTTTCCAGGAGTCTACTGTACTGCAATCGGTCACAAACTCAATACAAGAAACTTCGCAAAAGCCACTGTTTATGTTAGACCCGGAGAGAAAAACTAATTTCAACCAGGAAAATGGATTTCGGCGCGATAGATTTGACAGCAATAACAGTGTAAAGCGACCCAAACCAAATGACTGGGATGATACCGGTCACGGCGACTTTATTGTTAAATAGAACAGGCCAAAAAGAATTGAAAACGTTGGCACAAAGGCAAATTCAAATGACTTTAATGGAGTGAGAAGAAAGCAAAGCAGACGCCATATCTATCCAGGACGCTTGAATACAAACTGCACTGAGGAAATGATTAAGAACCGGTGTACAAAAATTGATGCTGAGTTACTACATCTCAGACAAATAAGCAGAGAAGGTTCAAAACTGCGAAGCGCATTACCTAGTTTTCCCAGAATCTTCTTCGGATATCATTGAGAGAAGCTACTTCTGGCCGGAGAATGTTGTGCATGGCATATAATACTTAAACGATGAAGCTAGAAATTGGCTCAAATGTATACCGTGGGATCAGAATGCATCTGAGTGACAACAGAACCGTCTTTATTGTGATCCGCTAAATATCAGGTCGCTCAGAAACAAAACAAACGAACCTTCAGATGAAATCTTAAACAACAATTATGATGTTTCTTTATAACGGAATTGTGGTTGTCCAGCGAGTTTGATGAGAATAATGTGTTAACTCGGTCGTACGAAAAATCGCAGCTTTATAATCTTTATAAATTGCCTCGAACAAACTTTCGAGGGGGTGGATTAGCGGTCATCTACAAACGTCAAACCGAACTTACACTTCTCTCGCATATAAGTACGTCAGATTTTGAAGCTGCCTTTTTCTGTTTTCCAAAGAAAGTAATGACTCCGTGCTTGATCTACAGGCCACCGTCAGGCAGCACGAAATTGTTTCTGGAATTTTTATCCAATAACATTCAACCCTTATTGACTGAGACTGACCTGTTCTTAATTGGTGATTTTAATATGCCTCAGCGTGCTGCCCTAAATTCTTTTTTCCAAGAAATTTCCCTAACACAGCTCGTGAAGAAACCAACTCATCGTGCTGTAATTATTCTGGATCTAGTGGTAACAAATGAACCGCATTTATTGTCTGTGATCGAACAACAACGCTTAAACTACAGTGACCACGACCTCATCAAATTTTGCGATTTCAATGAAGTTGTTTCCTCAACTAGCACAATTCAAATTGTTTTCAGAGCGTGGAAGATAGCCGATACAAATAAGCTTACGATTGATATAGAGTTGACCTTAGATCTGAATGGACACCTTACCTGTGTAGATACTGCTGCTGAACTCCTTGTCGATTCAATGGATTTTGCTGAAACGAAGCCATTCCAATTGAGAGACGCAGCTTCAAATTGGCTATTTGTTCTTTTTTTGACAGAGAGCTTCAAGATTTAAAAAGAGACAGAAGAAAAATTGAAAAAAAAGTATTAAAAATCAGACGACTAAAGTAAAGAAAAATTTTTGGCGGCAATCAGGAGATGTAAGGAGATGAAAACGCCACCACGACAACGGTTGAGAAACTACTATCTTTAAAACCAATACACGCAAGCCATGTTAACCCAATGAGTGTTTTCATTTCCGTGGATCTGGAGGCTCTGGAAAAAGTTTTTACTGAAATATCAAATAGCTACTGCGACCTAGATTCCATGCCTACTGTGCTCTGCAAGCAGTTGTAGAAATCATGGAAAGTTTTCTTCTTATCATTGATAAACATGAGCTTTCAAAATGGCGTAATTCCTAATGTGCCTTGTGAATCCGAAACTAAAAAAGCAATCTCTGGACACAGAAGATCCCAAAAGCTATAGGCCCATTGCAATTCTTCCTTCCCTTCTAAACTTCTTGAGAGAACTGCAGTAGGTCAACTACGAAGGCATCTAGATCAAAATTGCCTGCTTGACCCACAGCAATCAGCATACCGACGTTTCCATTCTACGGAAAGTTGTCTCCTCAAGACCATAAATGATCTTTATGCAGAACTTGACCAAGGAAAATACCTTTTAGTATTCACTAAGTGCAGCGTTTGACACTCTGGATTTTGTTAACTTTGGAAAAATTTTGGAAGAGCGCTTCAAAATCACAGGAAATTGTAAACAATGGATCATGTCTTACATAACCGAAAGAAGACAACAAACTCAAATTCGGAAAACTTGTTCTTGAGACACTGAAGTTTTCTATGAAGTACCTCAGGGCTTCATTCTAGGACCAATGCTTTTCTCGATGTACACAACCCCAATTGGCGATCTTATCAAACAATGCAACCTACAATACCAAATGTACGCCGATCACACAGTTTTGTTCACCAAAATCAAAATAGAGGACGATGAGCCACTTATTGAAACGCTCAGGTTACAAGTCAAAGAATTTTTCGAAGTTTTTACAACTTTTCAACTCAAAGTTAATCCGGACAAAACTGAAAAACTGTTATTGTCTACTAAAAAGAAACGTCCAAATATCAAAACGCTAAAACTGCATTTGAGTTTCAAAAAGCATGTCAACAAAATCATGAGCTCTTGCTACAATGAATCAGGAAGTTCTATAGAATAAAGCATTATCTTTCATTAGAGTTGCGAAAAATTGCTGTACAAAATCCAATTATTTCTAGGCTTGACTATTGCAATGCTATACTATCGGGTTTAAACAACAAAGAAATATAAAATTTGCAGAGAGTACAGAATGCCGCTTGCAGATTCATTTTCAATCTGCAAAAATATGAGTCTTGTCGAGAATTCAAATACAACCTGCGCTGGCTGCCAGTTGCTCAGCGAATTGATTTCGAAAGTTTGACATATGTTCACAAAATTGTCTACAACTTTAATGTGCCACTGTGTTTAAAAAGCCTTGTAATATTGCATTACAAATTTAACCAAACTCGCTCCGAAAACAAATGGAAATTGAAATTACCAAAAATCAAAAACTCTTACGGTTCACGAGCTTTTTTTTTCCTGGCCCAATGAAGGGGAATGCTCTGCCCTCACACCAGTATAGCTGATCTTACATTGTTCAGGAAAGAGTTAAAAACGTTTTTTTTCTCGAGTTCTTACTGAATTCGTCTTTCAGGGAGCAGATGGAAAACAAAACTGTTCGAGGTCTAGAATAAACCGAAGCAAATGTAATTTAATGAAACGACGCTCTACAGTTGTCGAATTGAGTAAACCGTACCGCAAATTAACTCTTCCAGAGAAAATTCAACGAGTGTTTGAAAGCTGTATCTTGGGATCGTCGCTTGTGTATGGCGTGTTTGTTGAAACGCAATTACGATATCTTCACCAGGAGGCTGTATCTCAACACTCTGCAGCGATCGCGTAATTGGAAATATGAAATCTTTTGGTGTAAGAAGTGTAGTTGCCATGGCTGGTACAAACAACTTTTTCGATAAACTTAATAAACCGCTAATGGGACATATCGAAACATCAGATGAGATGTATTATCTTTTTGAAAAACTCAAATTCTATAAGTTTAAGGCAACGATTAGGGCACTCTTTGACCAAAAAGGCAAATGGAAATTTATTAGTAAAGTAAATGACTGCTACCGTGATATTGCACGCAATCATCGGAGTCCTTTCAATGAACATTAAACGTTTGGCATACTTTGTCAGATGTAGTGCAGCCAAATCCGCAAGATAATCAGAAATTGGCTTCTGATTTTCGGTACGCTTTCAAGCAGATTAAACAGTGGCATATAGTAGTTGTGAAAATTGCTCTGTTAGAGCTGAAATTTGACCCCTGATTGAATGCTCTGTTAGAGCAGTATACTTACAGTTTTGAGGCTCAGTTAGAGCAGAAGATATCCAGTGGATAAGGTTGGTTAAACCTGAAGTTATGTTAATTGTTCTTTTTACTTTGGGATCAAGTGTTTTCTTGGAGGAGAATGAAGATATTCTATTTGATCTGCTTTGAAACATATCTATGCTCGGATAGAGCAGAAGTTATTCTAATTGATTCTTTTTTTAGGAAACATGTCTATGCTCGGGTAGAGCGGAAACCTAGATGAGATCATCAATCCAACATACCTCTGTGTCCAGAAGAGGTAGAGAAACAAGATTTCATTGTTTTTCTTTGAAGAAACTTATGTTTTCGCAGCAGCTCCTCGTCAACAAAAATTATAAGAAGTGCCCTCCCAAAACTGCCGGTTCAAGACGTCTGAAAAACATCAAGTGCAATTTGAAATTATCACCGGAGCCCGATCCTTTTCCGATTGTGTGCGCATAAATTAAGCGTTCAAACATCTGTAAATACGACCAAGCTCAATATTTTACCCAAAAAATCTAGTTCCATACTTAGTATAGTGGTCTAGAGCACACAACGCTGATTGCAGATTACATTATTCAAGTTAGCTACGAGTTTTGAATTTCAGGGAGACAAGGAGACAAGGTTCTTTGCTGACAAGGAGAGAAAGTTGAAACCCAATCCTTGTCCTTGTTGAGGAGTCGACTCGATGAAAAGACTTATAAGTAAAGGATTAAAATATTGACCTTAGTTACGCGGTTGAGTACCCTGGTTGAAATACAGGCCAAGTCATTTCATACCTCGTGCGAAATTCTTTTGATGTATCGAGCTTATGTCTTTCCACTGGTCAAAATAAAGCCAATTCAAAAGGTAAACAAAGAGGTTTTTGTAAATCCGTACTTGTCGAGTCCAATTGTGTTCATATTGGATAAAGGTCGTCAAGAAATTGTTTCATGAATTTAAAAATATTGCCGGAAGAATTCCGGAAACGAGTCGAAGGAGAAAATTGCCCATACTTATGACTAAACAATTAGAACAACAATTGTGAATCCTGACCCTCCACAATTGCCATAAAACATTTAAGGAAGAATAGAAACGGCATTCATAAACAAATTGAACAAAAAAAACAAGAAAAGTTTTTTTTTAATTGAGTTTTTTTTAATAGTACACGGAAACAAAATTCCTTTGCAATTAGAGCAATGAAAAGCTCGCAAAGCATTGGGCAAATCTCAATAGGCTAAGAAACTTGTCTGAGATTAAAAAAAGAAAAACTGCAAAAAAAATAAAAAATGGTTTAAAATTTCTCAATTTTTCTGTCAATTTTCCTAAGAAAAAAGTGATTTATACCACGAAAGATTTAGTCAATTGGTATCTGAATACTCCCTAAGTAACAAGCTTCTAATCAAATCCCACTTAAAGCTTTAAAATAAAAAAAAACAGGCAAAAATCATTAAATTGTGTCTAAAAATCAGCAAAAACTGATCAAAAACCTCCAAACTAGCATCAAACACAAATTAACTGGTTGAAACCTTCAATTCCTATCAAAATAAGCCTAAAACTAATGCAATATCATTATCAAACCTCATAACCATCAAACGTTGCAAAAAAAACTGCTTTTAAAAGCCAAACGTGAACAAAAAAATTTCGCTCGCTTAGAGAAAATTTTTTTGCACATCAATTTTTCGCTCTCTCAAAAATAGCGGTATGAACAAAAACCACTCTCTTTTCGCTCCACTTTTCACTTTTTTTCAGCACCACAATCACTCCAAATTTTTTCACACGTTTCATTTCCCGCTTCAAAATTCACTGCAATAAAATTGATTAAAAAAGGACTTCTCCAATACTCCTCTTCGAGTCGTAAAAATGGAAATTAGTTCCTCTCAAAAACGCGCTTCATGCAGAAGGACAATTTTATTTATTCAACTGACACTTTGTAGGGCAACGGTTAAGCTGGTTAATTGTGATTAATTTTAACATTTCCCCTCATCGCGATTGCATGCCTGAAGTAATTTTTAAAAATTTATTTGTGTTTCCAAGTCTTTATATTTCACACCATCACGTTTCCAGCACTGTACAGCGATGGAAAAATTCAGCGAACCTGACTAGATTAACTGCAAAACACTGCAGCTCGGCATTTGTTCACTATAAAGTCGAGAATGTCGTCTTTTGTCGAGCCATATTGAGAAAAAAAGTACTATCTAGCCAAAATCGATGATAAAATTTCAGATTAAGTCAAAGGGGAGGACAAAACTTTATTATCGAGTCAATTTAAAGGACAGTACTTTTAGTTCCAGAGAAATTTGAACACAATTAATTCAGTCGAACTGAACTCTTTTCAACAAAATATATATCTCAGAGGATGGCCTTTTTTTTATACCTAACACCTTTCGAAGACACTCCTTTTCATACATCGAGCTGTCAACTAGGGCAGTCATGGTAGTTAATTAAAAATGCATTAGTGGAAAAAATGAGTACTGAGAATATAAACCAGACACTCGTTCAATGCGATGGAAATATCAGCAACGGAATCTTCAAAAGTATTTTAAAAATAAAATAACGATGAAGTAGATTATTAGCAGGATAAACTGACAATATTTATTCAAACTATATGAAATTGTTCAATAAATGCAACATTTATTTTGTAGAAATCGACTATATCACTGAGCTGATTTCTGTCATATTAAATGTGATAATGGTATTAGAGTTCGCCATTCTCATTGGAAAAATAGTAATAGCAAACATTTTGCCAAAAAATTTCTATAGTTAAATCAGCTACTTAAAAATCAACAATTAGAGATAAACAAAACTCCAGGAAAGTTTTTGTTAGTAATATTCAATATGTTTTAATGAAATTCGCTTTCAATATAATTCTTATTTGTGCTAATGGTTATTGACCGAAACTGATTGAAGCCAAATGCGTATTCCATTCCATTCAAAATATTTTGAAAAGAAATAAGGGCAGCTGAAATACTAATTCAGATGTATGCAAAATAACTTCAAACAACAGCCAAGCTCTTCCCAAAATTAAATTTGATAGTTCCACACTAACACTAAAGTAAGTTATAATAATGCAATATAACTTGAGAGCTCAGCTAGTTATCACTTTTTGTGACTTGGTTAACTTGGACCACATGTTTTTGGGGCGGCGCCTGAATTAACATAAAAATGTGGTGATAAATCAATGGAAAATATTTCAGTTCTTTCTCTTTTGTCTGTTCTAGCCTGATCGCCGCCCTAGGAACCTTTCAGTTCACACACGCACACGGAAAAACCCAGATACATATGCCTATGCGCGCATATACGTACACATGCACACACCCATACACACATAAACACACACACAATTACACAAACACACACACACACACACACACACACACACACACACACACACACACACACACGAACACAAACACACACACACAAACACAAACACACACGCACACAAACACAAACACACAACCACACACACACAACCACACACAAACACATACACACACACACAAACACACTAACACAAGCACACACACACAAACACAAACACACACACACACACACACACACACACAACAAACACAAACACACACGCACACAAACTCAAACACACAACCACACACACACACACACACACACACACACACACAAACACACAACCACATACACACACAAACATACAACCACACACAAAGACACAGACACAGAAACACACACACCCACACACACACACACACACACACACACACACACACACACACACAAGCACACACACCCAAACTTACACAGTAACACACACAGAGAGACAGACATAAACAAATACACACGCCCACACAAACACACACACGCACACACAAACACACATACACACACATACACACACATACACACACACACACAAACACAAGCAAACACAC
>NC_134477.1:47265666-47298019 GCF_964194025.1 Convolutriloba macropyga
AGAGATATCTAAAGGAAAATAGTGAGTTCTCTATTGACTTGTTTTTCTCTTTTCGAAAATTTAGACAACTTTCACAATGCCTATGCGCGATCTTTCTGGCAAAAGGGAAAATATCACAAATTTTTTGGTGATGCTCATAACTTCCAATAGATATCCGCAAAATTGAAATTGATCTAGGTAACTTTCTTTTAGCCGGTATTTTTTTAATCTGCTGTATTGTTTCTATTCTCGAGTCTTTTTCGCGAAAAAAACAAGTTCAAAATCATGGTAAAAAGTTAATACAAACTGTTACCCGGGGAACCAACAAAAATTTTTCTTGTTAATCATATCAAAACCATGCATGGAGTAAGTGGTAACTTGACTTGGGAAACATATGGTTGACCATGAAAAAAAATCCTGCTCAAAAATTCTTAAAACAAACATGCATTGCACATTGAGTGGAGAAAAAGAGCAAAGGAGTATAAGAACCATGTGTGCACCATGCAAGGACTATATAAGAACCATATATGGTGTATATAATGTTTCTGTTGATCTTGAAAGAACGCGCACATGTGCACACCCGATTCTTAGATACCGTATAAGAATCATATATGGAAATTTTGGCAACCTCAGCAAGGTCATATAAAAAAAAATTTATGACCTGTATGGAACCATATACGATTCTCAGATGTGGTTCAAAAGAAAGTTCAACCCAAGTATTTCGCTTTAGTTCTCTAGCCTAGTTTTTTATGTCTTTTTGCCTACTATGGCATCAACAGGAACGACATTAGAAGTGAAAAGTTTATTATTTTTTGTCCAAAAGCAATTTGTCTTGATTTAAAATCAGGTCGAGATATCTGCGCCGTTTCAGCACATTATTTTGTTAGAAATGAGATAAAAGCGTTGAAATCGTTATGTTAGACATGCGCTGAATATGCTGAAACTTTAAAATTTCACCGTATTTAAGTGCAATTGAATGCATTTGAGTGCATTATTATGTACTGTCTTCGGGCTACGATTACTGAAAAATCAGCGCCCTTCTTGCATAAATTTTCCAAACCAATGAAGTTCAAAAAGACTGCAGAAAGATAATCAGTGTTGTGCAAGATTTCATAAAAAAAACAAAGATGTTGAATTCTATCGTGAAAGAAGAGACAATGAGGTTCACAAGAAGAGAATCACAATTGGTTATAATTCAGGGGGTCTCTGCAGTTGCAAATGCTGTGAAAATGTACCAGTACTGGATGTGAACCAGCATTTCTTACTTGCAAGCCTAGTGTGCTACCCATTTGCACCAACTGGTCTTAAGTTCTCGAACTTGGGCATCTCTTATAACCCGTTTTCACGCTCTTTCTTGTTCTTTAAGGCTTAATTTCTCTAGCCAAGTATACGTTGAACAAGTAGAGCTTTTTGTCAAGCTATGTCAAGCTTATCTTATGCACAATTTACATTAGGTTGTTCTATCTCACCCTTCTAACATTATATACCCTAGTAGAAAGAAGCGAAAGAAAGCTGCCATTTAAAACAATTCCTGATTCCTGCCTACCTTTATCAGCAAGGATTCCCTGTATAATTGACGAGGCAACTGACAAAGCCAGGGGCACAGCAAACCAGTATCCCATGTCAGCTTTTCGGACACCAAACATGTCTTTTAAATAAATCCCCAAAGTTGCTTCAATCATAGTTTGTGATGACGTTAGAATTATCATGTTGATAGCAAAAACTACCACAAGAGGGCGTGTCATCCATGTTCGTTTCGAAGTTTGCTTGCTGGCTAATATGTGCCCGTTTTCCATATCCCGGAAAGGGTGACTTTCGACAAATTTTTTGGGCAAGTTTTCAAAACTCAGGGCAATTTTTGGATACCTCGGGCTTAATGAAAAATCTTCAGACGTTTCAGAGATTCGCTTTTCCATTTTCGGGTCCGAAACTTCAGTTTTATCCAAACGAACAAGAGTAGCCGCTGGTTTGTATATTTTATTCAGCATAGAATACGTGACAAGTGTGAACAATTCTAATTGAGATGTGACAAGAAAGGGGGCGAAAAAGCCCCAATGAGCATAGAGGGCGCTTCCCAAAATGGGTCCGAGTAAATTTCCTGCAGAGTAACTGAGATGTAAGAATCCAATGATCCGTCCTGAAAAAAGAAATATGTCAAAGTTAACTCTTTAACACTTGAAACTTTTTTACGTCCCAGTTCGCAGTGTTCACAGAAAACAAAATTGATGGAAAAAGTTGCTGAAAAAGTGGGAAGTCTGAAAAAAAAACATTATCTGATCACGTCTACAAAAAATGAGTTAGAATGGCAGCAAAATAAGACATTTTGCGTGTGAAAACATTAACAAGTCAGTTTGAAAATGTTTCATTATCATTGAAACTTATTGAACCTTGCAATTTGAAAATTACTGTTTGCTTGAATATGCACAAAATTTCTTTAACTTAGGATTTTCTCAACCTTGTTCACAGGAAAACGTTGAGTGGCATATAATCCAAAACTAAACATTACGCCGCAGAGGTATACCCCAAAATCTCCGCCTTAGTAAAATTTGCTCGATAAATAGATACATAAAATGAACGCAATTAGGAGACCAGCTTTATATCTTATTGTTCCGAAAAGAGGTAGCGCCATTTTCGCAAAATATAAACACTTTTAAATTGTAAAATAGGTGACAAGTCTTGCAGCACGTTTCCGCTCATCTAGGGTATCTATTATTCGCAATAAAAGTATCTCTGATCTTCAATTAAGCCTAATTAAAAGCGCGCATTTTGAGCATGCAAAAGTGATTTCATACTTTGTAATAAGCAATTTATAAAAGATTTAATTGAAGCTTTTAAAGCGTTAAAGTGATATAAATACAGACAATTTTAAAGGCAAAGTAGAAAAATCGAGCCATCGATTTTTTTCCGAAAAATCCCTCGCTCTAAAAAGGCTTTGTATATCAGGACTACTTTTTGATTTTGGTTGTGTGAAATACAGTGCAAATAATCATTTTCTAAAAATAACTGAGAATAAGAGAAAAGAAAAATTAAAAGAAATAAATAAGAAAAAATGTGATAGAATGATATACAGTTAACAGTTGGAGTATTTGTCGTGTACGCAATTAGTTGTGAGTGACGATTTATTAAATAATTGCACAATTACTAGTATATGAATGGTATAAACTTCAAAAAATTATAATGAAACGCAAATTAATATCCCCCTTTCCCCAACCCGACTCAACCCTCCCCCTCCAAACCCTACAACAATCCCCCGCCCCTCTCGTCGTCCTTATCTCCTTAATATTATGTTACCAACGACAAACTGATAATTACCGAAGAGATAAAAAAATAGCAATAATTGCAATAACTAAAACGACTATTTCTTTTTTTCGCAGTTTAGCTTAATCAGCCCCAAATTTTGTTCATCTTTTGATAAACTCCTGGTGAGATATTGATTCTGATAATTGCGCATGATTGTGTATTTGCGTCTTAACTCATTTCGGATCTGAGCAGGTCCAACTGTTATCATTGACTATGATTTGAAGTCAGTACAGTTAGTTTCAGTTTCATAATCCACACCAAGCTGAAGTTCAATATAAAAATGACAAAAATCAATTTTAAATCTGAATTTTCAGCCCCGAGTTTAGATATACAGTTTCCACTTATTTAGAAAATTAATCGTTGTGGAAAAGTTTATATACTGAATTTATAGTTAAAATTATGATATTAAAAAGAGCCAAAAATTTGACGAGTTGTTAACTATTGTTATTGTTTTCATTTACAGGATGAAAAACTTTAATGTGTAAATAGCGTTTTTAGCCAGAAAATCAACTCAAAATGGACAGTGTCATACACGACAACGTGTTAAGAGTAGTACTGTAATCGTGTGCTGATATCGGTAAGAATAAGAAAAAAATCGCTCACGTCTGCAGCAAAATTAAAAATATCTTTAACATTTTTCCACGATGCATGTTTTTGAGCATGTGTGGTCAGTATCGATAACGTATTGTAACTGTTGTCAAATTACTTTATCACATTTACCCACGCCATCAGTGTATGCTTTACTGTTTGAAGTTTCCAACTTAGTTAACAAAATTTCATTTAGACTGACTTGAAGGAAAGTTTAATTGATGATGCATTTCAACAAAAGTCACCTGCAATTCTAATTTCGGATCAATACAAAATTAGCAGTTTTGCGACAACCACTGACAAGGCTTGTAAATTTCTCAACTGGGTCTCTTTCTAGTTAACAGAAGAATTTGCTCAGAAACGGTTTCGGCTAATTGAATAGTTTTGTGAAGATCAATGCTCAAAATCATCGATAAAGTTGCCGTTGTTAGATTTTAGGCGTGAAAACAAGTTAGGAAGAGGAAATCCAAATTTTTTGTTGTCCAAAGTTAATGTGATTGTATTTCATTGTGAATATCATCGTGAAGTGAAAAAAATTGAAAAATTGTTTCCTCTCTTGTCAAAAAAAACCCCCAGTAAGAAAATTTCAAAGTTACAAAGTTTTAAAAGTGTTCAATTTGCACCGGCAAAGAAAAAAATTCCTGGAACAAAAATATTAGGAAATTGTAAGAACGTTCACCTTTTTTTCTTTTGAATGATGTTTAGTCGCAAATGAAAACTTTCGAGTAACAATGAGAAAAACAAATTAAGTTAAAAAAAATAATCAGAAAAATATCTGTTTTTCATAGCCGAGAAACACCTAAATGCTGGCAGTTCGCTAGTTCTTAACGCTTGTGTTTTGGTAATTACAAAGATTTCTGGATCAATAAGTTAGTAAAAGCCATGATTCTGCTGGGCATTCAAAAACAGGCATATTATTTTACTTGACTAATAAAAACTCAATAAGATTGAAGTCTGTAAATTGTAGAGAACACGCACTTTAAATGAATTACATCATCTCATCAAGATATTACAAATCTTGTTTTGGTCGAGTTATGATTGAGAGAAGGCACCTTGCTCAGTTTTTGCATCAGATACTTTGAATAATTTATCCATAAACCCGGATTTTGCGTTTCTAGCTAAAATTTAGCTGGCAGTCAAAATAGTCAAAGGTTGTTATTTTCTTGGTTCATTTTGATTTATTTCTTTGAATTATTTGCTATCCTAAAAGACTGAGGAAAGTCATTATAAAGCCCCTATAGAGAAATATACCAAGTTAAACAAACAAACTGATTTTTTCTATTGTTAAATTGGAACTTTTCTCTAAAAAGGCTATAAATAGTTTTTGTTTAATCTTTGGAGATAAATGTCTTCAAAATATTACTTAGTTTTCGCGCTTATTATTTCACACAAAATCTACAAGAAAGCCTTATTGTTTATCATTTAAAAATTTGCAACCAATTCAGCGTTGATCGTGAAAAATCCTACGCTTGAAATTGCTTTGTTTTCGATGTTGAATTTTGCTAAATGTTGAGTTACATAGACAAATGTTGAGTGTCGTCGGCCTTTAATTCTTTTTGGGAAAAATAATCTTGGGTTTTCAAGAAACTTTTTCATGGAAAAGGTTTAAAGATTTTTTTGGTTGGTCTGAATTGTGCCCAATTTATTCAGATCCAACTAAACAAGGCTTAAGGGTCTGGCATTTTGAACGCGCAAAATATTATATAGAAAAATTTTTCAAGAAATAATGCAAGAGCAACACGTATGTGATATTAAGATACCTGATGTTAGAAACCTCAATTTTCTCTTCTGTGATTTAAAGCTCTTCAATTGCTTTTTTCTGGTTGAAGGGTAAGTGATGGCTCCTGAAATGCGCATTCTTCACAATTTTGTAACAGTTTTGAAGACCATAAAAAAACTTTGAAAAAAATTAATAGAACATTTAAAAATTGCGTAAAACAGCAAACTAATTAAAAGAGAATTAATTGAGCGCACTTTTGAGGCTTCTGGCAGTTTTTGTCGCAGAATCTTTTTCCAATTCGCTGTTTTAAACGTTTTTGCTTACCGTCCTTTGGTCTTCATTGCCCTTTTTATCTTCATTATGCATCCTCTATCTCTTGTTCTTTTCCTTTTATGCTTGTTTTTGTTAAGTCGCACGCATTTTTCACGCTTTGTTCACAAATTTTCGTCATATCGTTTATCGATCGTTTTTTTTTCTAAACAATTGAAAACCAAACCATTTTTCTTTTGCTACATGAGTACATATAAATATATCTCAGCCAGATTTCAGGAGCAAAAACACCTCTTGTGAGAAACTCAAGAAGTTGCAGTTCTTTGAACAATTTGCTTCTCAATAATTAATTCAGTCGTTCTTTGTCTGAGGATTCCTATAGCAAAAAATACCATCTATTTGATTTGCTAAAATTTTCAGATTTACATTTTTCAAAAAATTTATATAGAATACAGATAACAGCAACGATGAAGCTAAAGATAACCAGCAACCAATCGTAGTTGATTAAAATTGGACCAATTGTTGTGAAATACCTCAACTTTTCCCGTCTGTTTACACTTTTACATGAATTGATTAAACTACCCAATATCGAAGGCAAATCAAAAGTGCATTCTCAGAAAAAAAATGGGGCGTCAACCTCGTGGTATTAATTGATATGTTGGAGAAGGTATTATTTTCAAAAACATATTGCCTTCAAGCTCAGACTCTGCTCAAATTGGATGTAAATTCAAGCCTAATTCAGCTCAATCTGAAAAAAGTTTAATTTCCTTGTCAGTTTACAAAAATTCCGAAGGAAATTTAATGGTTATCACTCTTTAGTACAAATGATTGATTTTTTACCTTGGAATTGTAAAAATAAACGATTATTAAAAAACGAATATAAACAAATGAAGTCATTGAAAAATTGGTTATTGTCTGTGCTTTCCTAAATTCGAGAACGATTTTAAACTGCCTTCAGATTTCTGTTATATTTGGTTCTCTGTGGTGATACACAAAAGCAACAGCGAGACGTTCGTCTCCAAATTTTAAATGTGACCTAAATTGAAACGTTCTTTTAACACATTTTTTTCAAAGCAGTCCTTTTTGAATCTTTATAATCTGTAATCTTCGGTTTCAGAGCGAATACGAGTCTATGAAATAACCGCAAATGGTTCGCCTAATATTTAACATCTTAAGCAATTACGACGGCTGTTGTTCGAATAAATTAGGGCGAAACCTCGATGCTGGTATAGGCCTTTGCAACCGTTGGCTGAAGAGGTTAAGATCATATTTTCAGGGATCATTTCTTGAGTATGTATCTTCGCCTTCCCAGGCAGAATTGACAATTGTTGTCTGCTCGATGATGACAGATGGAGTGTCTCTTTAGCATGAGAGTGCAAGCGAAGAATTTCTTCTCTTGTGTCAATGATTGCTTGCCCTTTTGGGAAATGGACACAACTCTATCTGAGAGCAAGTTTGAAGTTCGAAAGTTACTTGGTACACAACCACGAACAAGCTGACCTTAGTAGCGAGATAACTATATACGCTCCGTTTAATCGATTGTATGGAAATGTTATCGACATCTTTGTGATTAAGGTTCATAAACAGAAAATTATCTATTTCGGCTAAACTCTGAAAGATTGAATAGCCTTCAGTGGAAAATGGGTAGCACTACACTTATCGAAATCTAGAGACACAAATCTAGAGACTCTATTAAAAGACACACAAAGGCAAGGGGGCAATATTTACGCAAATTAAAAGGCTGCGCAGATAACTAAAGCCTATAAAAAATATTATTTTCTTAAGACTGAATCTCGACCAGGGAACAGCCCCAGATGTTCAGATCTGGACATTGCAATGCATGATCGCTCCAGACCCGGGTCACCCATCATACAATTTTCTTTTGTTTCATACTAGGATCATAAATGAATTCTTTGATCATGCATTTTTTCTGCATAAATTCTTAGGTTTCATGAAGGGATCATGTATGAATGCTTTGACTCCATGCAGGGGATTATGTATGAAAACTTGGATTTCATTCAAGGATCATATGTGAATTGTTTGGTTTCATAGAAGGATCGTGCTAAGAAATCGAGTATGGACAGTATGAAATCATATATGATTCCTTGTATGAAATCAGAAACTTCAACCCAGGGATTTAGGTAAATATTGCCATCGATTTGTTCGAATCAATGCTTAGGATTTCTGGTGATATAGTCAAGTATCTTCGCTTAGTTGCAAGGAGCTATACCCAGGATGAAGTAAGCGACCCAAGACAGGAATTGGCCAGACCGACTTGGGTCGCGGACAGGGGGGGGGGCGGTGCGACCGCCCCCAATGGTCTGGAAAAAATTTGGGTCGCGCCTTCCGTCTGGCCAATGGCAATTTCGGTCTGTTCGGTCTGGCCAAGACCCAAATTTCGGTCTGTTCGGTCTGGCCAATACCCTGATTTCGGTCTGTTTGGTCTGGCCAATACCCTGATTTCGGTCTGTCCGGTCTGGCCAATAACCTTGCTTCGGTCTGTTCGGTCTGGCCAATACCCATATTTCGGTCTGTTTGGTCTGGCCAATACCTGATTTCGGTCTGTTGGGTCTGGCCAATACCCTTGTTTCGGTCTGTTTGGTCTGGCCAATACCTGATTTCGGTGTGTTGGGTCTGGCCAATACCCTTGTTTCGGTCTGTTGGGTCTGGCACAGTCTTTTCATGAGTCGAGCAAGGGTCTGTTCATAAGCCAAATAAAGTCGAGCAAAGTTTGAGAAAGTAACTCGTATTTCTCAAACAGTTTTTAACAAACAATTTTGATGTGGTTCGACAAAAAACGACACTCGACAAAATTCAGTTAAATAGTCAAAAATGTGTGGCCGATGGTCTGGACAACGGTCTGACCAAAAGTTTGTTTAGTCTGGCCTATGGTATGGACAGGGGTCTGGCCGACGCTCTGGGCAACGGTTTGGCATAGTGTCTGTTCGGTCTGGCCCACGGTCTACGCAACGGTCTGGCCGATGGTCTGGACAATGGTCTGGCCATGGTTCTGTTCGGTCTGGCCAATGGTCTGGAGAAAGCCTTTTCAATCTGGCCAATGGTGGTCAAAGCCTGTTTGGTCTGGCCAAGGGGGGCCAAAGTCTGTTCAGTCTGGCCAATACCTATCGTTTGGTATGGTCGGTCTGGCCAATACCTATCGTTTGGTATGGTCGGTCTGGCCAATGCCTGACTTGGGTATGGTCGGTCTGGCCAATGTCTGTCTTGGGTCGCGGATTTCATCCTGGGTACGATTATATGAATAACGTTCAGGACACCCCTCGATAGCTACTTCAAAAAGAAACCGTTCGCTATTTTAGAAATTATAGTTTTACCTTTATAAGAAGGATAAAACGCTCCCAAAATATTGACATAAGTTGTGAATATCATAACTTCTCCCACTCCGTGGATAAGTTGCGCCGATAGCTGACTGGCTCCAAAAATGACGTCATTCTTGCTTTCGTCCGACAAACCGATTAAAGTTCTTGACATTGCGGTCAAAAAAACTCCCAAAGTGAACACTAAGTTGTTGTAGTCATGTTTAAGTAGCTTGGCGAGCACTAGAGCTCCTGCAAATTTTGACAGGTCACATGAGGCGAGAATAGCTCCTCGTATGTGTGAGTTGAGTCCCCGCTCCTTGCATTTTATTGGCACAAATGGTGGAATTTGGCTGAAACAGAAATGTCACTGACCTCGTGTCATCAGGAGCCAGAGCCCTACCAATAGATTTGAATTACTATATGCGCTATTTTGCGGAAATTAAAGACAAAGTCATTGCAAAACATTTTTTCAACTACTGAAAAATTTAATATAATCTACTGTTTAATGTAATCAATAGATTTGGCTAACTGCTGCGCTATTTTGCGGAATTTAGAGACAAAGTCATTGTTACGCATAACAACTAATTTATTATAATATTTTATTGCAGCATAATTTACTATATTTTTTTTATAATCTACTGTTTAATTACACAAACCAGCTAGTGCAATCCTTCGGTCATCAAATTGCACTACACCGTAAGGCTCTTTTGATACGTATTAAGGGTCTCAGGACAATTTACCCAATTCCATTTTACCCAATGCCAACTTACCCAATTTATCCTATTGCTAAATTTACCAGAACGACTGCATAGCCGACTATATAATTAAATGGCCCGTGGGACTTGATATGAAACTATCACAGCCAAACATGCGATTATATTGTCCAAACAAACATTTTAAATCATTCTTGTGATAGCGACTGCTAATTTGAAATCGGATAAGTGAGCGAAAAGATCAAAGAGCATTGGGCAAGTTGGTATTAGGTAAAATTGCATTGGGTAAAAGAACAGGCTGAGTAAAATGGCGTAGGGTAAAATGGCGTAAATTGGAATTGGGTAAATTGTCATGTAATCGTATTAAGATACTTTTGTGGAATTAAAGAGGAAAAATTGGCGAAATGGTCCACTTAGTTTGGTTGGAGCGATGGCTCGTAATGATATACAAATTTTGCTGCTCAAATGATTGGGATGGAAAGCATATTATAATAAACTTTAATAACCACTCTCAAGGCATTAATTACACAGGTCGATGTCGGGTGCTCAAAATCAGTGACGATTCAACCATCAACAAAGCAGTGTGGATGCAGTGAGTTGAAAAAAGGCTAGGTCAAGCGTAATGTCTAATCAAAAACACCTCGAACGTGCCAAATTCTCTTCGAAACCAACCGGAGCCGGATCACAGATTATTAAACTCCATATGAGTTCTACAATTGGAATCCCCCCCACCCAGTTTTTGCGTGAGTTGAGTAGTAGATAAAACAAGGGAATCAACCACCAGTAAAATTTGTCCCTTTCTCCTAACGCTAATCGCGCATGTCGAATCGGGCCAAATTTTACTGTTTGTTGATTCCCTTGTTTTATCTACTACTATATTCACCACTATAAATACATATTACACGCACAATTTTGTGTACAAAAATGTACATAGCTAGTATAATTTATGCATTTCATATACTAATACCCAAAAGTTCTCAAAGCTAGTTTTAAGCCTAATTTCATATCTAATATGCCAAACTATACTGAATTAAATCAGGTTAATCATCTCACAAAGTTTTTTTTCAATAGAATCGGATGGACTGAAAATAACTAAAAATTGCTTAGAAATCGATAATAAGAAACAATGCCGAGTCTTGAGAGGTCATTTTTTGAGCCGAGTCTTGAGAGGTCTTGTTAAAAGGTCGACTCGCCTTTACCACGCTACGGCAGTATTGCTCGACCGTTTTAATGGCAACTGTGGGGGAGGGTGCAACTACAGAATGCTTGAACATTTTAATTTTAATTATTAAGCTGACTGAACTCTTAATAATCAGGTGAATATATTAATGTATTAACACTAAGGATATCAATATTTATGTATCATTTGTAGGGATATCAATATCAATATTATTATTAAATATATTTCTCAATAACCAATCACTTGTTTATCATTCATGAAAATTGTAGTTCTGTCATGCACCTAGATTTTAGCTGGCTATCTTTCTGATCTTCTGCCTAAAACATTGTTAGGATCTTTCCATTCTGAGTAGTAGTCTGTTGCGACTAGGATCCTTGGATAGCTTTCACATGCTTGAGAGAAGTTGATATAACTCTGGACAGTAGAGTAGGAATATCCTTTATCGTTCAGTAGTTTTTTCCAGGGAATATCCTTATTGTTTTCTTGATGAATTTGTTTCACTTTCCCCCATATGTATCCTCTGTCAGAAATTGTCAGTTGATGTAAACGATTCAGCTTTCCTTCCATGTTATTGACTGTGGTGAGATAAGACTCAAATTCACCAATATTGAATGAACTCTTGAGTTTATTGTGGAAAGATAAATATTCCGGCACATTCACTTCAAACTTGTCCAGTGTTTCCTGATGCTCGTAACTTAGTAGGTCCTTCTTGAACTTGGAGAGGAATAACCGGAAGATTTCTGTTTTAGTTCGTTTTCCAGTCTCACTTTCAAGTTCGGCGGTGTTGTCGGGTATGCATTTGTTCTCCCTACAAAATGTAATCATTTGAGTTGTTAAAATAGTCATTTCGTTTGGATTTTCTTCAGATAAAAAAGTGCATGATGAAGCTCCAGTTATTAAAGTCTTGTCAAATGACGAAAATTGTTTATAATTTTTCGCCATTTTTTGTAATGAAGTGAAACTCATGATGAATAGCCAAAAAGTGCCGTGGAGAAAAAAGGTCCCCTCATGGAGAATTATTCTAGAACATTCTTTTTTCTAGAATATTGTGACATGAATTTTAACTTAAAATTAGCTATCCTTTCCCAAGAAATCACCTGTTTGAAAGTAAAGTAATATTTAAATCCTTCTATTAAATTGAAATCTTTGTATAATTTATTAAAAATTAAACAAAAATTTTAATGAATACTCACCTTACTAGCTAATATTTCAGGGCATCATCTATTCGAAATTTTCACTTGTTTGATTTCATTCTGTTAGTGGTGGTGGCTTTCTCTGACAATGGTGGCGGCCATTATAGCATGACATGCACTTTTCATTCGATCTGCAAAGCAGTTTCACTGATGTGTAATGCGATGTTAAACCAAGCTTGTTGACTTTTTGTACTATTAGTGGTTGCTAAATATGAAACAAAGAGAACAAAAATAGCACAGTCAAAAACAATGTGATTGGTGGAAACACAGTGATTAGTGTTTTTCTGTGTCCTCTTGAGTTTTATATTTATAAACATGCTCTCTGAATTGATTTCTAGTATGACCATATCTATATCTAAGAAGATAAATACATAGTCTACATTTCCTTTTTCTAAATCTATATAATGATATATGTTTATAAAGATTACACATACTACTTGTTAGATATTGATCAGGATCAGAATAATGATATCCCAAATGTTCTATATCTTTCACTTTAACCATATTTTTACATACATAACAAGAATAATCTAATTCTTTACAATTATTACAACATTCTTTCCAAGGTTTATTTATAAACTTATTGCATTTCATTTTCATTTTTCGAAATTTTTTTTTTATTATTTTCCTAAATAAATACATCATGTCTCAATCAACTAACACTAGTGTCATAAACTTCTGCAATGTCTGTAATCTATCCTTTGAATCAAAGAACGGTTTATACAGGCATCAATCATACGATCTCAAACAATTGGAGAAAATGTTTGAGTCTGAAGAAGAAGAAATCTCGGAGAGGGTGTATAACTCGGATGGAGAAAAATATATTATTAAAACTAAAACCAAAACAGAAGACAGCATCTACTCTAAAATTAAGTATGAATGTAAAGAATGTCATGAAGAATTTAGGAATAAAATAGCTCTAACTACTCACTCATATAGTCATAATCGTAAGTATCTAGAAAACACAGAAGCCTTTGATATAAACTCCAGCCAGAACATGAGAGAATTTTATATTACTGATAAAGTTGGGAATTACATTGAAGACATAGACGAAGCAACTAATTACTCTTTAGAAGAAATTAAAAACTGTTACCAGTTCAGAAAAGTTGATTTAAATATAAGATCACGGCTGAATGTGATTATAAGAAGAGAACCAAAGAAGAAGTTAAAACTACTAAAATATTCTTCAATACTGATTATATTAATAATAATGCAATATTTATGAATATGGTGACTTCTATTGGTGGCTAGATTTCGAAAAGGAAATATATGAAGGTTATGGTTATGATTTTGAGTTTTTTGGAATAAGAAGTATTCAGTTAAACATTGAACCAACTAAAGCGCCTATTGGTAGTTATATAGATTTAACTCCTCATCTCAAAAACTCTAAATCGATATTAAATATACGTAGTTATAAGTACAATTACTTACAACTAACTATAACTGCTTGGCTACATCCTGCCATGCACCATGCAACACGTGAAAGTAAATATGTAGATAAACTAACTGAACCAAGACAACAACATGAAGATGACTTCGGCTATATATTAAGAATTCAAAAGTTATACAATATTAATATTTGTTTATACACCCCCTGTGGTGGAGGTAAAGTAGAATTGTTTAAACAAGTGGATGATTTTATTAAAGATAGAAAAGATGTAAGAATACTAGTTTGGAGTAATGGTCAAATAGAACACTGTGCCCTAATAAAAAATATAGAAACCCTGTTAGATCGCCCAAATAAAAACAGCATTATATATTATTATTGTGATAGGTGTACCTATTGGTTTAACTCACAAATTAAATATGATAAACACGAATGCAACAACTCATTCAAACCAGAGATTGTTTGTCCTGAAAAAAAACATATTACTTTTATAAACGAACACAAACGTCAGAACATAAAAAATATTTTAACTGCCGATATAGAATGTTGCATTGTTGAAGTCCAAACTAATGACTGTAAATATGTAATAGCTGAACATATTCCAATAGCTGTGGGTTACACCTGGCAAGGTAACTTCAAGCACTACTTCGGTCTAGGCTGCATCAAAAGTTTTGCTAGAGATCTATTAGAAATAGAAACTGAGAATAACTTCAAGCGCAACAAACAAATGATATTCACAGAAGAAGATAAATTATATCATGAAACCAATAATACCTGTCACATCTGCAGCAAAACAAGTATTAATAAAGTAAGAGATCACTGTCATCAAACTGGTAAATATAGAGGACCGGCATGTAAAGTGTGTAATCTAAGAAACAAAGAACAAAACTTCATTCCAGTAATATTCCATAATGGCTCTGGCTATGACTTCAACCTACTGTACAGTGAATTCTTCAAACAGAATAATGATAAAAGAAAAGTAGATAACATACCACTAGCTGCTGGTAAGTCTAACATGTTTAGCATTGATTGTCGCACTTTCATAGATAGTTATAATTTCCTAGCTATGCCTCTAGATCAAATGGCAAAGATATATCAGGGAACCTGCTTCGCAGATGAATGTAAAACTAAAACATTATATCCATATGAGTACTTTGGTTTGGTTGATTACCAAAAAGCTATAGGTAATCTAAAAATAGAAGACTTTAAATCCTCTCTACATAATAAATTACCAACACAAGAAGAAGTATTTAACTTTAATAATGAAAACAGTCATAAAACTGGAAATGATCTAACTATAGAGTATTTACAGAATGATGTGGAAATATAGACTACTGCATGAATGAATATGTTAAACTAAGTATGAAAGAATTCAAGCTCAACCCACTACATTAAATAAGTCTCCCAGGTTATAGTTTTGATTGTTGGTTAACGTCAAATGTTGTAACATTAGATACAATACAAGATAAACAAATGCTAGATGATTTTGTTGGAGCAAAGAGGTGGTATATGTGGAATAATGGGTAATAGATATATAGATAACAGTGATGGTAAGACCACATGGTACATAGACGCAAACAACCTAAGTGGTTATGCAATGATGCAAAAGTTACCTTATAAGGACTACCAATTTACTACTACTACTACTATTCTAGATGTAATATTAAATACTCCAGATGATAGTGATCATGGTTACTATATAGTTTGTGATATTGATTATACTAATGAATATAAAGAGAGAACAGAACAGTTAGCACCAATGCCTAATAAGAGAAAAATAAATGATAATGAATTAGGTAACAGAGAAAGGGATGGGGGCAAGGCAAGATCAGAGAAATTAATCTAAGACCAAAACAACAAAACAGAATATATAGTTCAATATAGGATGTTAAAGTTCTATGTTAAGATGAGAGTAAAAGTAACAAAAATACATAGAGTAATTAAATTTAAACAAAATTATATATGTAGAGATTATATACAAAACAATACAAACAAAAGAGCAACAGCTAAAACTGAAGCAGAAAAGTATGTAAGGAAATTAATGAATAAATCATTATATGGAAGAATGTGAATGAATCCTCTATACTTCTTTCAAAGCAAGTTCCTGCATGATGAAGAAAAGATAATGAAAAGTGTAAGTAAACCAACATTTAAGAATATAACTAGATATAGAGATTATAGCCAAATAGAATATATAGAGAAAAAAATAGAATATAGCTCACCTGTTTATGTAGGAGTAACAATACTCGAGCTTAGCAAATTACATATGTTTGATGTATTTTATAAAATTCTACAACCATCCCTCAAAGATCTAACACTTCACTATATGGATACGGACAGTTTCGTATTAAGTTATAGTGAAGGTAAAGTTGGTGATGAGCATATGGACTTAAGTAATCTAGAGATACCTATAAAAACTAATAATAAAGTCCCCGGCAAGTTTAAGCACGAGCTGGCGAGTAGGATTATTGAGGAATTTATAGCATTGTCCCCCAAAACATATAGCTTCAAAAATTATCCTACAAACACTAAAGAAAAAGGAATAGAGAAGCATAATAATGCTAGGCACATAGATTAATATGATGCATTATTGAATAATACACAGAGAACAGTAGATGAATGCAGAATACAAAAAGTTGGCGATAACATGACAACAACAAAAACAAGTAAGATTAGTTTAATATTTGAGGACAAAAGGTTTTTTGTAAACAATATAAAAAGTTATCCTCATGATGAGAATCTATATCTATTCAAGAGAGATTTAATAAAAAAGATCTGCGAAACAGGTTCCCTGATTAAAACTACTCCAATAGAGCTATTAATTATATTAGGGTTAGGTGTAAATAAAAAATCATTAGAATCGTTCATAGATAATATTAAAGAATTAACCATCAATGATGATAGAAAGGTAATCCTTGCCGCCATTACACTATATAATGATTTATTATAATTGTAAAAAATGACTAAACTAGAAACACTTATAGAATTAAATAATCTAGAAAAAGAAAACAGAAGAAATATATTCGAAGATAAATTAAAACAACAAGAATATTGTGGTGAAATAGAAAAGTTATTTGATCCTTTAACTAAAACACTAAATGCAAACAAAGAAACATGGCTAGTTCATAATGAACATAATCTAGCATTAAGTGAACAAACATTGAGAGCAATAGATTGGCGAAATCAAGAGTTAGATAAACAAACTAAGATGATCCAGCAAGCTGGTTCCCAGTTTAATGAAGCATTAATGAAGTCCAATGGTGAAGCATTGGTGAAGTCCAACGACAAAGCTGTAGAGAAAGCTCGAGATAAACCAGGAATGTTAGTAGATAAAAACACGGCTCAAATTATTAATTTAATGTCAGTTCAATCTAATCCCCAATTAAAGTTAAAGTTCGTAAATTTAGATATTGGTGAATTTGAAATGAACGGTGTTGAACTAATTTACCAAGAAAATGCATTTATAGTTAAGGATAATATATATGAATTGTCAGATGAGTTTATAAACTTTCTTACTAACCCTAATATAAAACATGGTGAAATCGAGGAAGATGAAAACAAAAAAAAGGTTTTTAAAGGATATTAGATATGATTTAGGGAAAGGGGATAAGAAAAGCGCTAGATATAGAACAATACAAGGTATAATAGGGGTAAAACATGATGTATTTGGCAGGGGTTTAAATAGCAACCCTAACCCAAATAATCAACAAAGTTGCCGATTAAATCAGCGTAGCTGTGACTTCGTCAATGGTTTAGAAGAAAGATTAGAATTATTAATACTAGAAACAAAAGCTGGTCATGATGGTTTATATGATGAAATGCTAGATAAATTTAAGCAACTATTATCTATGAATATTATTAACCAAGAGCAACTAGATAATTTTGTTTTTAACTATGGTAAATAATTAATGATGGAACAACAACAACATTTTTTAGCTAAAGAAGTATTCAGTCCTCAAACAACAAAGATTAGAAGAGAAAGAATAATACCATTATATAAAGATGAAACATGGTCAGCTGGTTTAATTGATAAGTCATCTCTAAGTAAATGCAATAAAAATTATAAGTTCATATTAACTGTTATAGATATATTCACAAAATTTGCATGGGCTATTCCATTAAAGAAAAAATCTGGTTTATCTATAACTAATGGTTTTAAAATAGTATTAGGTGAAAGTCCACAGAGTGGCTCTGAAAGTAGAAAACCAGAAAAGTTATGGGTAGTGGTAGTTATGGTTAGTTATAGAGGTAGTGAGTTTTACTATAAAACATTTAAATCTTTACTTAAAGAAAATGAAACAAAACTATATTCTACTTATAGTGATTTAAAGGCTGTATTCATAGAGAGATTTAATAGAACATTATTACACTTAGAAAATAAACCTATGTTCATCAATGGCAATGGTAATTGGGTAAATATATTAAATGATGCTGTTGTAACATACAACAATAACATTCACTCAACAATTAATATGACACCAGTTGACGCTTCTAATAATCCTGATAAAGTTAAATACACTTTTAGTTTTAAGAATATCAAACCTAAACATAAAGTTGGTGATTATGTTAGAAATGCAGATAAACGTAATATCTTCTCTAAGCTATACACTTCTAATTGGAATAGAGAATTGTTTCAAGTTAAAGAAGTTCTAAAAACACAACCACCAACATATAAAATAGAATATATTAATGGTGAGATAATAGAAGGTAAATATTACGAACAGGAATTATTAAAATCCGAGTTTGATTTTGGATCTAATAATAAGGTTTTGGATTCTTTAGATATAGACCTCCGGTCATCTGCGAAGCAGGTTCCCTGATCTTCGAATAAGTTACACTTATAAGCCAGCAAGCTGGATCAACATAGTTGCGGGTTCCCCGATAGACCTACGGTCAGCTCTTGGTAGATTCAAATCTTTCTGTAAACAAATACAAAGATGACAAGAAATAGGTTCAATCATGCTAAACATCAATGGCGAAGCATGACCGGAGGTCCATCGGGGAACCCGCTTCTCGGATCACTATCAACATCAACAAACAACTTAACACTAAGTAAGGCTCTTGGGTTATTCCTAGAAGATAACGATAATATTGATATGAAGGATACCTATAAAATTACAAAAGTTCATCCTTCAATAGATGAAAAAGATGTTGTTGATAAAGATTATTGTGACAATAACTTATTATCCTCTTCTAATAAAAATAGACCTTTTGACGTAGAAACATAACTGAACTAAGAAAAGGTGAATTTGAAGAAGTCACAACTAAAACACTACAACTAAATGAAAAACAATTTAATGAAGAACTAATTAATGAGTTCATTGAATCAGCAAATGAAGTCACAAATACTGTTAAGTTTTCTAATAAATTTGCTTCTGATACTATCTCTAAATATAATCAATTAAAACAAGAATTTGATAAAAAATAAATTTAATCAGAATATCACTAACATACAACTAGATGAAATGTTTACTACTGGGCTAAAAAGAATTTAAAGAAGTTAATAAAAAGACTAATTCTTTTATAGATGAAGCCCTTTTAAAGAATAAAAGGACAATAGTACAATATATTATTGCTATACTTTTACGAAGTGCATTACTTGATAATAAAGAACAAGAAAGTCTAGAGAAGCTTTATGGTCTTAAACAAGAAGATATAACGAAAGAAGTAGAAAGAATTTTTACTAATTAAAATAACCGAAACTATGACTAACCCAACAGCATCAAGTGAGAGATTACTATATCCCGACTTGTCAACCGTTAATGAACAATACATAAACGAAAATAATCAAGCTAATAATAAATTTAACAACAAAATTAACATTATAAAAGATATTAGAAATTATTATGAAACTGAAACTAATAACTATAATAAGAAATTAAGTAGATATAAGAATTATGTTGACGTAGCTGAGATAACAAAAATAGTATTATCATCTATAGCAACAACTGCATCATCAACATCAGTTGCAATAACAGGTATAGGGTTACCTTATTCTATACCAACAGCTTTTGCTACAGCATCTGTTTGTGGTTCATTATCAAAAACAATTAAAACTAAAATAAGAAATAAAATTATAAAGTATTCACAAATGCATATTTTAAGTAAACAGTTTAGTGATACGTTTAATAAACTATATAATATATCAATGAAAGATAATAAAATAGATAATGATGAGTATAATGAATTAGTTAAGGTATATGAGGATTATAAGAGGAACAAGAAAAACAAGCTGAGTATTTTTTTAGAATAAAGATATTTTTGTTTAGTTATAAAAATGTATTTAGTAATAAAAATATTAGTGTTAATATTTATCCGCGAAGCGGTTACACCAATAGATATATATATATATATATATATATATATATATATATATATATATAAACATTATCATGACTATAAACATAAATATAAACATAATCATAAATTTAATCATGATTATAATCAAAAAATTATCTCTTCTTAGTACCTAAGTATAACCGTCTTCCTTTTTGTACTACCTTTATACCTTCACCAGTAGTTGCAAATTTAATTAAATCAGGTGTGGCTGATAAAGCAGCTCTAGGGTTTCTACTTACAGCTGTACTTCCTATTTTACTTGCTATTTCTAATGCTCTTACTGGATTATTGGCAACCTTCTTTCCAATGTTAACTGTAGCCTTACCAACACTTTTAAAGAAATCTTTCAATCCCTCTGCTTCTATTGTTGCATCACTAACAGTCATTGACTTATTTCTCTTACACTTAACACAATTACCCTTAACATTTTAAAACCTTTTGAAGTAATAGCTCCACTTATATTATTGGTACCACTATAATGTCTGCCACCAACACAATATGATTTAGTTTTAAGTTTCTGTGAAAGACTCATTTCTATATATAAAAAATAATGGAAAATAAAAAGTATAATACTTTTGTTGTTATTAAGCCTAAGTCTACGAGTTCCAACCGCGAGCGAAGCTCGAAGCCTAAGGTTAGGCCCAAGGCTAAGATTAGTCTTGAAGCTGGAGGCTTATCAATAGAGAATAAAAAGAAACTAGACATTATTTATGCTAGGGGTTTGGTTAAGACAAGTAAGAAAAAGTTATAATTATAATTATCTACAAAGTAGCTTTGCTAATCAGGAACTGCTTCGCACATGTTTCACCATAACTATGACTATAATAATGACTAAAACTATAATTATGATATAATATCAACCATCTGATTACCATCACCATTCACTCTAATAACCTTTCTAGTTAATAATAATGCATGACATATAACATCTGCAAATGCAGCACTAAATTTAAAATTAAGTTGTATTGGTTGTGGACCTATATGATCACTTTCATATCTAGTATCAAATACATATATTCTATAACTACTTTTGAATGTTCTATGATTTATATATGGTTTTATATTATGTGGTAACCCATTATAATCTTTATCAACGCTAAAAATCTCTTTAAAAGCCTCATTATAATTATTGGTACCATAATTAATATTCATTCTATCCTCGGGATAAAACTCACTACCAATCTTACAATAACACTCAGTAACATTCATTACATCAAATGTATTTGCATCATGAGTCTGTTCATTAACATTAATATTTTCAAAACCAACTATTACATATTTTGGTCTTTCCATACCACTTTCCATACCAAGATCAAACAAGAAGTTAGTAGCATTGGGCAAATTCTTATAAAACGTCTTTCTTTCATAATAGCTAAAGTCTACATTATTCTTTTTACTTAAACCCTTTTGCATAATAATTCTATTATCATTACTAGGATCATTACTAGGTACACACCATGATATATCTCTAATTTCTATATTACTATCATTACCAACTGCACCAAGATTAGCATTAGCTCTATATAGAGCTCTATCATTATTATTTCTTTTTAATATTAGTTTATATCCTAAACCATATATAATCTTTTCTAAATCATTTACGAAACCAAATAGATCACTCATCTTAATCATCATATACATATGACCTCGTTGTGCAGCAATATGGTCACATTTAAGTTGACTATCACTATTGCCCTGATTTCTAACAAAACCACTCTCATATTCATCACCAATACTAGTTAATAACTTATACATCAATTGATTAGGATGGCAATGATCTATATATTCAATAGTCCTACAACCACTAGTTTCAAGCTCAATTGAACTAAACAATGCCATCATACCATTATTACTGATATTAGCATCATTAGCAAATACACCACCAGCATCATCTGATACAACGAACTCTATCTCTAGATATGAATCATGCAAATTAAAGTGATTCAGTTCTCTATTGAGTATGATAATAATAATGCTATTAACCGTATTCATTGTTGCCAGATTATTTGGTTTTTTTATATAATCTTACTTTTATGTATATCATTATTGTAACCATAAGTTGTATCCAAATTAAAATCCATTTTTAAAAGATAAAAAATGACTGATATTTTAATCCTAAGAGAACTGCAAAATATACATGAAGCTTTAACTAAAACTAAAGAAGAGCATACACTTAACTTTAGAATGATAAAGCCAACAGAAAAGTTTAACTTTAGTTAACCTATACTTATCTCATCAAAATAAGGTTTAATTAGATTATCTGTTTGTAATTCGGTGTTTAATGTGAATAGAAGGAATAATCAATTCATATATGATATCAAGGCTGAAACATGGTCAGATACCCGTACTTTAGCTATTATACCAGGAGCATATGAATTATCCGAAATAGCAGAATTTTTAAAAGAAGAAACTAATGGTAATGTTATAATAGAATCTGATAAGAATATAATGAAAAGTTTAATGGAGGTAAAACAAGGTGCAATTAACTTTGACATAGAAAATTCAATAGCCCCATTACTGCTCTTTAGAAAAGTAGTATATGAACAAGGTAAATATACATCTCAGAAAATTGTTGATATTATGGTCTTTAGTGCTATTAACTTTCATTGTAATGTGATATCTGGTGTTAAAGATAATGGGAATAACATAGACATACTATATACTTTTACTCTAACAGAACCACCAGGCTATCTAATAAATACTATACCAACTAATATCTTATATCAAAATATAACTAAAGAAAGAATAGAATATATAGAGTTTCATACTAAAGATGAGCCTGGAAGACCTATAGACTTTAATGGTGATGTATTAAGTTTTACTTTACATCTGACATAGTCAGCAACTTCGTTGATCTGGTGTAGATATAAACTTAAACTTAAACTAAACTACAAAACTCTCAGATCCAAATTAGTTCATAGTTTACCATTTAAATTTTTATTTTTAGTTATATCAATGACAATATAATTATAAGGCTCCTTCCATACCTTGTTAGATATATTAGCAAAATCATTATAACTAAGTTCAACATTATTAAAGAAATCTTGATATATCGATGCTAGGACTTTACCTCTTTGTTCAAATAAAATAAATAGATTACAATTCTCTCTAACACTCTGTCTATCCAGAGAGAACAGGTTTTGATTAAGATATATCATATTGCAATTATTATGTCTACCTCTACAAAAGTATTCATTAATAACTGGTTCTTTGGCTCTAACATCATCGAATATCATTAGTTTCTTTAAGTCTTTGGGTAGTTTATCAGGAGATGGTAAATCTTTTATATCTTTAGTAAATTCTATAATTGCTTTATCGTCAACAGAGTTGCGACTTCGTCGACTATAAACTTTCTAATCCATTGTATTGATCACCAGTAGGTCCAATGATGTATAGCTTATCAAAATATATATTAGCTAGAATTAGTTTTTTTAATAAGATTGTCTTACCACATTCACTAGGACCAGATATTATACATCTAAAGTTATCTGGGAATGTGGCTTCAGTAATTATATCATCATCATTTAGCCATGATTGTAGATCATCATTTATGTTTATAGAGATAGTGTTAGTAGGACATTCTTTATTGTTGGGTTTACCCTTTTGATAGGACTTCGTCCATCGGGGAACCTGTTCCACCGATGTTTCACCATGTTTTTCATCCAATAGACCTGCCAAGCAGGTTCCCTGATATATAAATTTATCATTATCATTAACATTATCATTATCATTAACATTATCATTATCATTTTTATTAAAGCTACTTCGTAGATCATTATCATTATCGATATCATTATCATTAACATCATCATTATCCGTAACATTAACATTATCATTATCATTAACATTAACATTATCATTAACATTATTAGCAAAGCTACTTCGTAGATCATTAACATTATCATTTTAGTTAACATTATCAATGACCTTATCATAATCATTATCATTAACATTATCATTATTTTTATATTTATCTTTAACATTATCATTATCATTATCATTATAATTATCATTAACAATATATTTATCATTATCATTACAACCTAAACAAAAACACTCATTATATTTTCCTGGATATTTACATTGATTAACTAGAATATTTAAAGCACTTTTATTTCTAAACCCTCTAACAATAAGATAGATCATGTATAAACAATAAGCTCCACAATAAGATTCATCATATTGTTGTATTCTCTCATTAGAGCCTAGATCAACATGTTCTTCTAAAAATAATGGTGGGGTCTCAGCACCAAAACTATCAAAGTAATACCCAGGACCAACTTCTCTTCTTATAACTTAAACCCAATGTGTACCATCAGTTGGATGTAGATTCACAATAATGTTGAAGTTAGGTTCCCCGATCAATGAAGCCGTTTCACGGATATAATCTGGAGTCTCATCTCTCACTACTATTTCAATTGGTGTTAGACTTATACCTTTACCCATACCTTTTATTCTGATATCACGCATAGCATTATCATCAATATTAAATTTATTATTGAATTCCTCAAAAGTTAGGAAAAGCATTTTTTACAATCAATTTTATCTATAAAAAGGGATAAAGGCGGTATACTTTTTTTTCTTATTATTATAATTGGAATTTGTTATATAATATATGATTCAATACCAAGTAAATATACAAAACTAGGAGAAAGCTTAGGTGGATTTATGAATAGGAGTCTAGTTAGATTTGAATATGAAAAGTCACCATTACATACTATTGTTTATGGTGGAACTGGTACGGGGAAAACATATTTTATTAGACAATGCTTAAAATTATACTCAGTCCAAAATCAAGACCAAAACCAAGACCAAAACCAAGACCAAGACCAAAACCAAGAACAAGCTAAAAATTTAGTTATAGTGTGTAAAGATGACAGAGAATGGATAGATCCTGAGTCTAATAAGTTTTATACTGTGTTTAATAAATGTGATATAAATATGATCACAAAAAATAATATGCATAAATTTCAAAATTGTTTAATAGTACTTGATGATAGGGGCAATAGGTTAAATAAGGATTTAGCTTATTATTTTACTGAAGGAAGACATTATAATGTTCAAATGATTGTAATGTGTCATAAACCAGCTCAAATAATTAATACAGCAAGAATGAGTTGTGATACTATTTATTTAACGACTTATAATGGACCTGAACTATTTAAAAACTTTAATGAGATATATAAATGTGAACATGACTTTAGTAAAATAATTAGTGAGTTAAATAGTAACAATTATAATCGTACAGATGGAATGTCAGATGAACTTCCTTATGGTATAATTAATTATAATAAGAAGGAAAATACTTTTATTAGTATTATTAGTAATAGAACAATGATATATGATTCAAGAGTTGGTCTCCTTGATTTAAAAGCTCTTAGTTTAAAAGATGGATTAGAAAGAGAAGATATAAATAAACTTATAGCATATATGAAACCACTCATGATAAATGCAGCAGAAAGAAATGTTATTAATCATGATAACTATGTATTCTATTTTAATAAACTTCTTAAATTAAACAATATTAAAATACAGAATGTTGTTTTAACAAAATAGATGATTATGGGAAAGGGTATTAGAAGTTTATCAACTATTGGTGGAATTATAAGCTCCGGTTTAATTATATTTAGTTATATTTATCCCGATAAAATATCAAGAAATGCTGCGAGTGTAGCAATGGGAGCAAGCACAATGTTGAATAGAGTAAATACATTAGTTAACGTTGGATATGGAGAAGAGATGGATAATGATCTGCGAGCAGACTCAGTCTGTGGTTATCCAACGGACAAAGTCCGTGGCAAGCCAAGTGGTTATACCAATGGTGAAACATGGGCAAAGCCCAATCTAGGAAGTAGCTTGGAGAACCACGAGCAAAGCTCGTTCACTAATCTACGAAATACAATACAAGAAGAATATATAAATCAGTGTAGCTCTGACTTCGTCCATGAAGAGATGGGAATTTTAAATAGAAAGGGAGGAAAGTTTTTAACCAGACTATATGGAAATAATGAAGAATTTAGAGAAGAGATTATAAATTTTGTTAGAGATAAAAAAAGAATTAGACCTTGACTTGATTTTAGATAAAAGATGTAAAACTAATACACTCAATACCTTAGGAAATAAATATTTAGCAGAGTGTATCACATCTTAAAATAATACTAAAGATTTCATTGAAATCATGGTTAAATATTACCCCGCGAAATGATTAGGTAAACATTAAAGTTTACCCTATTATAAATGCTTTTAAAATGTTCAGAGTGTTGCTATAAATATGGAAACATTGCTGTTTTAAAATATCAATATGAATCATGTCATAAAGATAAAACTGATAAATGTATGTGTGGTAATATAATACTAAGTGTAATTTGTGCTAATAATTTTTCTCCACGGGGTTGTTCTTTAAAAAATGAATCTAGTTCTAGTTCTAGCTCTAGCTCTAGTTCTAGTTCTGGTTCTGGTTTTAGTTCTATCTATGACTCTAACTCTAACTCAGATCCTAACCCTAACCCTAACCTTAACCCTAACCCTAACCGTAACTTTAACCCAGAAGTTTTAATTAGACGTTGTAATAAATGTAATTATGTAAAACCACTAACTGATTTTGATGAGAGTAAGTATACTCGTAGAAGTTGTACTTCAGCTAAAGTTAATTGTCCATATTGTGCTTCTGTTGTGAGATATGATGGGATACGGGCTCATGTAAAGAAACAACATCCAGATGTAGATATACCTAAAGGATTTAGTAGAAGCTTATTATATAAAAGACAAAGTCCAAGAGCTGTAAGTCCTTTGGTTATTGTCCAAACAGAGGAAAGTTGTTCGTGTAAATATTATAATTTTGTATCATTTCTTATTAATAATGGGTTAAATATAGAAAAAGTAAAAGAAAATATAAAATTATTAAAGAGTATAGATAATTTGAAATAAAAGTATAAAAAAAATATATATCAAAAAAGAGTGATTCGCTCTTAAAGAGTGAAAAAGAGCGATCTCCCTACTCAAGAATCACCCCGAGAAGAGTGAATTGCTCTTAAAGAGTGAAATGTAATTTTTGCTTTGATTTTTTTATTTTTTATTCTGTTTTTTAATATTAATTTATTTTTTGATTGAATTTAGAGCTAATATATAGTAGTAGATAAAACAAGGGAATCAACAAACAGTAAAATTTGGCCCGATTGGACATGTGCGATTAGCTTTAGGAGAAAGGGACAAATTTTACTGGTGGTTGATTCCCCTGTTTTATTTACTACTGAGTTGAGGTGCAATACTGAGTTGAGGTGCAAAATATAAAAAATTTCCGGGGGCTTTGCGATAGGACTTAAACTATACGAAAAGGGCCCCAGGTTTAGACCTCCACTTATGAAAAGACTTTATAATTCTAGTAGGGGGGTCCAATATTGACTTATTGACTGTAAATACACGGTCCAGCTCCTAAAAAAAGTCGACATAAAGTCTTTTCATGGGTGCAGATATGGTCTTCTCATAGCATATTAAGGTCGAGCGTGCTCTTTTATTAGGTCGAGCATGGTCTTTTCATGAGTCGAAGATCGCATCTTGTGGGAATCATAAAGTCAACGTTTCTAAAATTCATTTTGGAGATGTGTAACACCTTCCATCAACATCAAACTAGCGTTGCTACAGGCAGTCGATCTTCGAAAAACAGGTGGAATTTCGCAACAAAAATCTTAAGAAATATTGACTTCTTAGGATAAACTAGTTTTTGCAATTAAAAAATAAAGCGAATTTGTTCGGCTGAATTCAACTATCCAGGTCTGGGTACAGACTTATAAAAAGTCAATGCTCGACCCAAATGTACCATGAAAAGACCATATTCGACTCATTTGAGCTATGAAAAGATTTTAACTGGAGTTTTAGACATTCTGGACTTTAGCTCGACTCAGATTTTTTGCAAAAGACTTCAGCTGGACCAAAATTTTGCAAAAGACTTTAGCTCGACCCAATAATTGGGCTGGACATCAGCTCGACACAAGGTTTGCAAACAAAGTCGAGTTAAAATCTTTTCATGGGTCCATCATTGGTCTTTTCATAAGTCTGCTTCTTTGCCACCAAAATTTTACGTGAAATATTACATAAAACGTGATCAGCGTGTATGCTCCTTCATTTTTTTACGATTCAGAAGAACCACTAATCCCTCAAATAACTCTGTATCGTTTTGCTAAAAAAGATAGTTCCAAATTTTGGAGGGGAAAACAGACTGAAAAACGCCGACAATTTGTCACGGCTAATGGGACTAAGACCAATTTATTTAAGCTAGCTGGTTTCATTGAATCAAGTAATATGGTAAATTTTCGAGCTGCCATACTTATTTATCTTAAGGTTTGACGAAGATCTTAAGGCTTTTGGCTGTTTTCCAACTGTTTCTTAAGTTGGACTGCTCTGGTGCAAATCTATTTGGTATTGCTCCGGTGCTGCTTCTGTATGTACAGAAGCAGAAAAAAATGAAAAACTTCGGATTTTTTTTTAAAAAAAAACAGACCCATGAAAAGACTTTTACTCGACTTTGTTGGTTATTAAATGACTAATGGTGGACCCATTAAAATACCTTACCTGGACTTTCTTCGTTATGTAAAGACTTCAGCTCGACCCATGAAAAGATACTAGCTCGACTTTAACTAGGAAGCTCGACCGTGTAATTATAGTCAACATTGCCCCCTTGCTACACTTTTAAAGTCTTTTCATAAGTCTAGGCCTAGGCTGGTCTGGGTAGTTATCAAAGCTCTAACAATCAACATTTCATCAGCAATTATTTTTGCTGTGTTACTGTTTAATACATATGATTCTAAAGTTCGTTTCGTCAAATATATTGATAATAGCACACTTCAGTTTTCGAGAAAATACAAGAAACATTGAAAAATTTGAACGGTAATACCCGTTGACTACGCTATAAGCAAGAGCCAATTTTCAAGAGCATATTTTTTGGGTCTAGCGTGAACATTTAGGTCGAGTTAAAGACGAGCATCATATTTGGGTCGAGCTAAAGTCCAGCATCAACCATTTTTGTCGAGCAAAAGTTTAGCTGAACAATTAGGTCTAGCTAAGGTCTTTTCATGGGCTGTTCGAGTCCAGCTTGGTCTTTTCATACCAATTTTTGGTCAAACATTTTAATAAGTCATTTTAATAAAATTTTGATAAGTCGGGGCAAAAAAGTTATCTAGCACGAACTTATATGATCTGATATGGTGACAACGCATGCAAAATTCTCTCTTTATGACTGTATATGCCCGTTGTAATTGGTTTCCTAAGTTAATGTCAACAAATTTATGTTGTTTGCTGATTCCGGGTCGAGGTTTGTTCAAAAAATAATATAAGATTAGCGGTGAATGGCTCTGAAAAAAGTTTTTCACCGCAAAGCGCCCGCATCTTTTAGTGTTGAATGCAGAGAATTTTTGCGGTTTCTAGCGGTGAAAAAATTTTTTTCACCATATTCACCGGATTTCCTACAAAAAAGAAATTGCCGTACATGGGCTCCAACTTCTCACCTCCTGCATGCCAACAACTTCTTATTCCAATGCGCCATCTGTCGCTTACTTCAATGATATTTCCTCTGAATTCAAAATTCGCGTTGAAATTAAGGCCTTGAATATTTGTAATATTTGAGATTTTAGCGGTGAAAAAAATTTTTTCTTCGCATTCTGCTAGTAGCGGTAAAAATTTTGTTTCAACGCATTCTGCTGGTACTGCTGAAAAATTTTTTTGCGGCATTTTGCTGGTAGCGGTGAAAAATTTTCCTTCACCGCTTAAGCGGCGAAAAAAAATTCACCGCTTAAAAGTTTTTTTCACCGCATTCATCGCATTGAACGCAAATCTACACTTTTACACAAATCTACCGCAAATCTTACATGTTTTAATGAATTTTAGCGGTGACACCTCGACTCTGGGAGAAATTTAGTCATTCAAAGTTATAAACCAACTGAGTGGCAAGAGATTTGGATTGTTGTGTATCTCCAGACTTTGCAAGCTTTGTCGTATGTAGTAAATGTTATTTTAGAATGTTGAAACTATTACGACGTTATCCATTAAGTCATTTGTAGAGTCTTCAGTTCTAGTTTTCCTTAATTTGGATTAGTTTTCTTGATATTGTTGTTATACGGGATGATTAGTGTTTTATTACAACAATAAGTATTTGCTGGGAAGTATTTTATTACAACAATTATCAAGAAATTAGAAATTTGAACTATTCAACTCGTAAATGACGACAAACCGTGCGAAATAAGTTGGATGTAACTTATGTAAAACAATTCGTTGAACATAGTGTTGTTTGTTATATATTGTGTTACTTGGCTCATTTTATTATTTATAGTTAGATTTACGTCAAGATCGTCTAACAATAAAGTTTCAACATGTTCCATATAATCTCGATCCCAATTTTTTAAATATTAGTGATTTGTTTGTAAAAAAGACCTTGCAAGTTATCAAATGGTGGAGTTTGCTAAAATTGTTAGTTAAATTTCAAGCACAACTTAGTTTCAAAAATCTAGAAAATGTGTTAAAGATACAAAGTATGTGCTCAAAAGAATTTAAAACATTTACCTGTTCTACCATTTATGTCAGTAACAACATATCCGGCTACAATAGAGTTTTAGCAAAAAAAAATTGCTTGATTTTGCATAGCTGAGTGCGGTAATCACTACTGATATTACGAAACAGTCCTCAATACTATGGTACCGTTCCTGCTGATAGATAGTTTTTTTCACCAAAGTTATCCTTGGCAGAGCTACACAAGCCAGATCTAAAACTATGGCATAGAAACAAATGACTTTAGTTTCATAGAAACCGAATCCTAATATGAGTAATGACATGATAAACAAAAAAAAATCAAAATAATTTATTTGAAATTATCCAACATCCTTGTTAGGAAGCATTTCAATTGTTTGACAATTGTCTACGCAGAGCGCAAATTCAATGAGTCATGAGAAGGAGAAAAAAGTGTGTCAGATAGCAAGTTTCGTCAAAGCCGATAACAAACAAACAGAAGGTGCAGAAAACAAAAAGACAAGTACTAAAGAGAGAACGAATAAAACATAATTGAAAAAACTGTTTCAAATATTTTTATAAACATATATAAATATATATATATATATATATATATACACTGACTCCAATTTAATGTTATATATATATATATATATATATATATATATATATATATATATATATATATACATGTATATATATATATATATAAATATATATATATATATATATATATATATATATATATATATATCTATATATATATATATATATATATATATCATTAAATTGGAGTGAGAGTATCTACGTAAAAATTAAAATACACAAAAATTTCCATGAAGTTTATATGAAGTCTATTAGTCCGCCTAACAATTTGTAGTAGTTTAGGCTCCAGGAAAAGAAAGTTATATCTAAAAAAATTAACAAATTGCGGAAGTTGAATAGAGATGCTTTGATATGGATTACAAAAAGTAGTGTAGGCAAATGGAGATGAAATTATCTGTCCTTTATATCACTTATTGCGAATAACAGATTGGTTTGGCTTTCATACAAAGGAAGATATAATTTGTGTAGATGAGCCATCAGCGCAACAATTCTAATTTTTTTAAAAGTTGATTGGGAAGCAATTACTTTCCGTTACAGCTGGTATTGGGGGTATAGCTTATAATTTTTGTCTATTTGTGATCCAATCAGCGCTGAGTTCTCTTGGGTGGAACTATAATCATGAAACTTGTCATCATCGTTATTGTAGTTTGAATTGTTTCTTCTAGTTGATGAAGAAGGTGTTGTTGTTTTGTTGGAAAAAACTGATGTGAACACAGAGGGATCCAACGGATTGTATGTTGCTCCAAGTAAAATTTTCAAAATTCTAAACTCCTTTTAAACTTTCTGTGAATTTGAAATGCTCTCAGCATAATGGTGATCAAATCAAAACTGAATTTTTACACATAGCAAGATTGCAACGTATATTCCAGGTTTTTCAAGGTAGTATGTTATTAGTTCAATTGCTACAGTGATTTGTGAAACAAAATAACTTGGAGACGACGGTGAGTCTGGAAAATGTGTCTATTTCATTCCCCTTGAGTATATACTCTATGAGTGAAATCAGTTTCTCTTTATTCTAACACTTCCATTCAGATTATTCGAAGGACTCATTTTGCTGCAGAGTTGTGCAACATTTTATCTCAAAAAAACTAACTTGGTTCGAGGTAAAGTTTTCTGGAAGAAGAGATTCATATCCAACAGAAATAATTATTTGACGAATCAAAAGCGGTATGAGAGGAAGAGGATGTTTGAAAGGAATAGGTGCAGACATTAAGTGTCACACTTTTTCCGGTAGCTAAAATAAGTTGGTAGTCATTTTTTTATCCTC
>NC_134477.1:47298219-47638219 GCF_964194025.1 Convolutriloba macropyga
CCACACAAAACACACACACACACACACACAACTGATTCTTCTCCGGTTCTCAAGCAATGAAGAAGCCATAGATTTTTTTCTGGATCACTGCAGTATTTTGAATCGCTCTCTGTAACGACTTCTTTTTAGTCTCATGAATAATCTTAATAAAGCGGAATTTTGTTAACCTAGGAAGTATTGTAAATATTAATCACATTGCTGTCTTATTTAAGTCTTATTTAAGCTGTCTTGTTTATTGCTGAGTGGTTTACGTGGCTGGGTACTCAAAAAATATAAACAAAATCATTTGAATTGGGGCAATTTTCTAAGTTTTTAAAACGCTGCTCAGAATAACTTCCAGAAAAAACTGTCCCATATGATTCAGCAGTACTTGTATCAAAAATTTTATAATAAAAAATCTAAATTGAATGATAAGTAAAGGAAATATTAGAAGTATTTATGAACAAACAATAAAATTTGTTCAAATTTTGGGAAAAAATTCACTAGCAGGAAATCCAGAAAACTATTGGACACATATTTTTCCGTGTATTTGTGACTTAACCAGTAACTAGCTAATGGAAGTTATTTTTTTCAGCTATGTTTTCGGAAGTAATTTTTGGTATTGTTTGGTGATTATTTAACCGCAAATTTAACTAAAAATTTATTACTCATGTTTCATCAGTGCTAAAGTTTAGCTGTAATCTTTTATTTCCCCGGGGTGAGGTGGTGGAAGTATGAACCACATGATCCAGACACAAAACAGCCATGACTCGAAAGTCCAGATAATTATCATTGGTTTTTAACACATTCATAGAAAACATTTTTTGTTTGAGGTTATACCCCTTGAACGCTCACAATGGTGTAGCCTATAAAAATTCGACATTTACACCGCGGTACTCAAAACGAATTGTCGTAAATTAAGCCATTGTGAGCGTTTAAAAGCTATAATCTCCAACCAAAAATTATTTATTATTTCTGCAATCAATACGTCGAAAGCGAACCCTCAGAAAAAGTCGAACCTCCTACTCTTGATTATTGTTCTCTTCCATTTGATCGCATAACTTTGCGATCCCTTAGTAATCACATATTTATAAATAAGATTCAAACGGCAGGCTGTCTTGAAGGGAGTTTAATAAAACGCTAAATTATGCGAGATCTTCGGTGAAATGAAAAGTTGATTGAGCGTGAGTACTGAGCGTGAGGATAAACGCAGAAAAATAGCAGAAAATTTACCTTAGATCAGCGGTAAGTTCAATAGTTCGTCGTACGAGATCAGCGTTCAAAATAAAGTGGTGAAGTTTTATCCATAAGTAAAACGGTCAATTATATAACATCAACTCCGAAAGTATTGATAAATTTTTGTCCGATCAATGCTAATTTAAAAACTTAAATTGGTACAATCACCGTTCCATAATAAGGCTTAGTTTTATTTAATATCAGCGACGAATCAAATATTCAATTACATAAAGTGGTAGCCAAAATTTAATCGGTTAGTTTATGCCAAATCAACGTTTCATTAAATGATAAACTATGTAATAATGCTAAAAAAACAGTGAACTTTATTTGATATGGCATTTAGCGCAAGCTTCACAAAATTTCATTGCATTTTCCTGTATTGTTTTATTTTGCGTTTCTTCAGCAATGGCCCTTCCGGTATATGGCTCAAGGAAATTACATTATTGCTGAAGGAAAATAAAATAAAGACAAACAACTGCATCTTGCGGGAAAAAAAGGTCAAACTAAGTTTCCCAATGGGGATAACTACACTAGGTTATTTTGTAACTCCTGTTATGAAAAGGAGGAATTGTAACAGGCGTCAAATTTAACCAATTTTCATTCTATCACAAATAGCAAAATCATGTGAAATCTTATTTACTCATAAGAAATAACGGTAAAGATTTTATTCAATTTCATGGACATTAAGAACTTTTTTTGAGAATGTTGTTTTCCAACATATTTTTCATTTGTTTAGTCAATTTTGTCTGACCAATATCTTTTGCTGAGACAAAAAAAGCAGTAAATGTCAAAAGACATTGAAAAACAGAAAAGTTTTGTGAAAAAAAGTTTTTCAGTTTTTCGTTTGAGGAGAAACGAAGACGGAAAATTTCCAAATCATTTTACTTTCTTGTCTTTTCACACTCCAAGTAGGCTTCATTATTTGGAATGTGAATTAGATATTACGATTGATATCATTAAAAAAAGATGACAGGGCTAATAAATCGTCCATCTCATAGAAGAAAAAATGAACAAAGGATAGGCTCCTCAAAAACGCAAACAGATTTCAAACGCAGAACATCTTTGGTTGTTTTACCTCTTGGAAAGCAAATAGCTACTTAAAATTCTCGAATTTTGGTCTCAAATATTAGTTTTATACCTTCAGAATTAAGTAAAAATAAGCTTTCTGTTAAAAACTTTTCTATTAATTTCTCTAAACAATTGAATGAGCCGAAATGAGCAGCTAGAGAACAGTTGGTTTAAAACGTTCGCTTTAAAATTGAGCTATTAGGTAATCTGCATTTGAAATGGACCAAAACCGAAAATTTTAACGTTCAGAAAGAAATCTTGGCTATTAAAGATACCAAAATCAAGCAAATTCTCTCATATTTCATAGATAATATTGTTACAAAAGACAATCAAACAAACAAGTTACAACAGCAAGTTACTGAATTAGAGTCTCGAGTCACCGAAAGTGAAAAATATTCTTCGAAAGACGGCTTATTTTCGAAAATATGTCAATCAGTGATGTTACTGCACCAATCTCGCACCAGGTAAGTGACTTTCTGAAGGGATTCCTCAACTTTTCTACCCATCCTTTGAGGTTCAAGGCGTGTCACATCATTGGTAAGTTAACAAATCTACCATATCCAACTGCAATCATTGTCAATTTTTTAATTACAACAAAAAAATGAGATAATTGGCCGCAAGTTATGGTTAGCTAAAACTAACAACCCTTCGAATGGTCGTGGAATATTCGTCAAGGAGCGTCTCCCGAGGATCCAGAAAGATATAAAATAGCACGCAGATTCTCTTGGACTTATTACCACTCCATTCAATTGCAATGTGAAGGTCTTCAAGAAGACCACAGAGGGCGGTTTTCGCAGTGTTGTTGTAAACACCATTGAAACCGTTGGTGAAATAAAAGAAGTAGCAGTGCCTAAAAAAACTGCCGACGATATTTTCATTCAATTATCGAAATCAATAATGGATACAATTCAAAAGTTTGCACCTTTGCGTAAAGTCAATTTTCAAAGAAAAGACACTTGGATATTAAATAATATAAAGAACGCGATCAATAAAAGGAACCAATTTTTTCATTTCTGATTGATTTCTCTGACCGATGAAAACAAACTTCGATATCAGCGTTGAAGAAATTATGTAACAAAAAAAATCCGCAAGCAGAAAAGAGTAGAAAATATAAAAAAATAGGAACCAATGCTTGTCTTCGGAAACTTTTTCAAGTCTTCCGCTCTATAACAAACGAAGACATGGTCAGAAAACTCCAGAACCAGACGAATTGAATGATTATTATGTTAAAATTGGTAGAACGCTATCGGATATGATAGAGCAAGCGTCTGAGCTAGTTTCAGTGGAAGGAGTTGTTGGGTTGATGGCCTTCTTCCCAACAAATTTCGATGAGATAGCAAAAATATTATCCCACTCGAAACCGAAAAAGTTATGGTAACGATGGTATCAGTAATGAAATGTTAATATGTTGCTCGCCAATAATTGAGACGTATATTGTTTTGGCTATTAGCAAATGTTTTGAGATAAAACATTGTTCCAAAATGCCTCAAAGTTGCAAAAACCATATCATTATACAAAAAAGTAGAATACTTAGATTGCGGAAATTACAGACCAATTAGTATTTTGAATTGTCTCTCAAAAATTTATGAAAGTGTTCTCTCTAAAAGGATTTCTAAATTTTGTTGTGTCTAACAACCTGTTCATCCAACGACAGTTTGGATTCCGTTCTCACCACTCCTGTGCACACGCTATAGGAGGACTAATTGATTACATCAAAGAAAGTATCGAGCGTAAACAACAAGATCATACTACTTTTTGGATCTTTTAAAAGCCTTTGATACGCTGGATCACAGAATTCTCTTGGACCAACTAGAGGGATATGGATTCCATGGTGAATTCTAGAAATATTTATAAATTATCTGTCCGATAGAGTTCAATTTGTCTGTCATCGAGGAAAAAGTACTGGAACATTAACAATTGAAACCAGTGTTCCTCAGGGCTCAGTCCTGGGACCATTTTTGTTTCTCGTTTATATCAACGACCTACCAAATTAAATTAAGCAAAGCAGTGTTAGACTCTTTGCTGACGATACAACACTAGTGAGCGCCGGCAAGGGGTCTGATGTTATTAATGAAGAACTGATTACTTTGAATGACTGGTTCAAATGGAACAAACTATCAGTGAACTACTCAAGGGGGGTATTGATGCCTTTCGGTAAAAACTGCAAATCAGAGGGTACATTGAAACTACAGGAGCAAGAAATAGCTCCAGATCACAAATGCAAGTACCTTAGAGTTTACCTAGACCCAAAAATGACGTACAAAGAACACATAGCGTATATAACGAAGAAATTGAACTAATTTTGTGGCATTTTATACCGAGTGAGGAACCTTTTGACCATTAAACACATGTTGACTTTTTGTCATTTTTATGCAAAATCAATCATAACTTATGGTCTTCTGATATATGGAAGTGCTAGCAAAACAGATTTACGGTGTCTCGAAAACTGCCATAGAAGAATAATTCGAGCTACGTTTTTCAAATGAAAAATAGATTCCCTCCGCAACATCTATCAGTAGCAAAACTTGTTAACGGTATTCGAAATGTATATCTGTGAAGTTTTCAGAGAACTTCTAAAACAATGAGGGTCTCAATCGCCTCTCAAAATTCCTCACTGAAACCTCTGCTCTGATTCGTGTCTATAATACTCGTCGCAGCACACGGGGAATATTACCTTCTCAATAGAGTAGGACGCGCACTAAGGAAAAGTCACTGGAAACACGCTCCGAAAAGCATACAACTGTTTAAAAGGCGCAGACTTGCTACCATCCAATATAAATTCGTGCTCTAAATCGAGCGTCGCCCTTTTTCTCACAATGTTTACTAAAACTTTCACAGCAGACAACAAAACTTTGTTTGAATTGTTTTCTAGTATCTAAGATTTCATTTAGGAATTAGCCACGAACTTGTTATCTCTATGAGCAACGACTATGAAGAGCCAGATGGCTCATTCGTTGTCCCTACTGATTGTTTGGTTGACATATTTGTTTTGTACTTATCATAAAACTCTGTTATTTCAACAATCGGTTAAATAAACTTTACTTTACTTTTATTCTCAACTGAAATGAACTAAAATATGAATCTAGTCGAATTTTATTCCAACAAAAGTTTAAATTTTTTTAAAAATTTGTTTAAATCAAGAATTCAGTTTTCTCGGTCGTGGGTTGGAAAACTTTTGTTTAATCGACCAAAACAATAAATGTGGCTACAGGACACATCGACCCGGATATAAATCGCAGAGTGATTTAGAAATGATACGTAGATAATCAATTTAAATTTCTTTAATACACTCTGATACATCGAAAAGGCTCATTAAAACTAAAACAAAATTGACAGTGAGAGGTTAATTCCGCAATTGTTCTAAACAGCGGAAGGTCACGGCTGTTTGTAAGATGTACAGCCAAAAATGACGGCTGTGACAACTATGTACCGTTGAAGATAAATATTGTGGTCAGCATGAACATCCGTTAGTATAGTCTGTACTTTCAAAGAGCAGCATCTTTCCAACATTCAATCTGACCATGGCAAACTCATAGTAATTAATGCTTAATTGAATTTTTCGAATGTGAGCATGAATAATTAAAAATTTATGGATACCGCCAATTTGACTTTCGCAAAGCTGTACAACCCGTTGTTCGTGCTCGGAGCCGAGGTTTGATTTGAACTTTGAATTTGGGTGGGGGTGGGGGTTTGGGTTCAGGGACGTTGTATTGGTTGGGGGTAGCAGCTTTACGACGAAACGACAGCACAACGACGTCAATCAATGAATTCCAGGAATGGGACCCGCTCGACATCATTGCACGCATCATTGGCTTGTTTAAATTAATTTGGGAATTTATAACAGATTGTGAACATAGTTTCAGCTTAACTATGCTGTTTTATATGAGTGAGTTTGATAGCTGCTTTTTCGACATACAGAGGTTACCTTCTGCTGTTTTGAAGTCAAACAGTATCTACCTTTGGCTGTTTTGAACTTAAAGAGCATACCTTTGGCTGTTTTGAACTGCAACAACATCTACTTTTGGTTGTTTTGAACTTAAGCAACATTTATCTTCGGCTTTATCATTTTCGTCAATTTAGTATGACTAATGCATCCCCGCTTTAATTTTACATGGAAGTTTAATTTCATAGCGAGAAATGCTTTCACTCAATTAAAAGTGTACAAGAAAAGCTGTTTTGTTTGCTATGTGAAGTGATCGGCAAGAATGCAAACAAAGCTAAAAATACTACCCGTAGGGTAATTTTTCATGCAAATTATGAAATTAGCAGAACAGATTTTCGGCTCTGAAAAAGCATGCTGAACATACCGTTTTTGGACATGAAAATTTAATGCTGAGGAAATCTCAAGTTTTCAGTTTACGCTTCTCATTGCTCAATTTAAATGAAAAAATGATCCGGGGATTTGGAATAGGTTAGTATTTGAAATCAATTCACTGCAAAAAAAATTCAGCTGTGAGTGTAAAATTTTGAATGTTAAATTCTTGAAAATTTTCCAATAGATAGACAGTTAGGATCATTCGTGTCTTATTTTTTACATAGTAGAACGAACAGCTTAATGGGTAACATCAATTAATAACCAGAAGTTTGATGTATAATTTTGATTATTTCAATAAATATTCGTTATTATTCTGAAGGCATGTAAACTTTAACCTTTCGGTTATATTATTAATTTACATGTTTTGAAAAAAAATCCTTACAATTTTATTCTCTCACAGTCTTGGAAACAAACACTGCTAAGAGAATGCATTTAAAACTCCAGATTTTTTTTATTTAAGGAAAAGAACATCATTGAAAAGAAAACTCAGAATTTTTATTCAGCTTTCTGTTGCTGTGAAAATTTCTTTACGTTTTCAATTTGTTGTTTTACGAGAAAAACCAATTACACTGAAAGTGATGATTCCAAAATAAAGGGAAAGAAGATAATAGGTGACATTATAGTAATTTAGTTGAGTGTTCATGGAAACTTTAGAAAATAATTTTTTCCTTCTTCTACTCAAGAAACATTCCTTTGAGAGATGTTATTTTGGTAGCGTTATTTGCCACTAAAAGTAGCACCCAAGATCTGCAGCTGGAATTCGGAAACTTTAGACTTTAAGGGTAACATAGGATGAGATCGAAGTCTGAGCATGATATCAGGCTTTTTCATTTGACTAATTTTCTCCTATATAGTCACTTTCGGTATTCTGCTCATGATGAAAAAACCGAGGATCAGTAATGTTTATCTGAAGCAGAGAGCACAATTTCTTGCAAAGTAACAAGAATCGGATTTCAACGCAGCAAAATTTGCTAAAAATGTTTTTTCTTAGCAGTATCCAATGTGGTTACCGCACTATTGCAAGACAACCGATCGATAAACAAAAAACTGCTTGAGTAGATTGAAGTTTAATCTAGTTTTATTGGACGGAAATAGGCATCACTTCCCAGTTTTTATGGTTCCAAATTTTTTTCAAAAATGCAGAATATACATGCCAGGCTGGCTGTTTTTCTCTTCAGTCAAATTTTCACTTTTCGCTTACGCACCGTAGAAAAAACAAAGACACCATTTTGTGGCCCTCAGGATCTAATTTTAACTTATATAAGAAACTATCAAAAATTTGAAAAAGAGGGATTTTCTAAGACTCTCTAAAATAAAAAAAAGAATTAATATGCTCGGGGGGATGCAGAGTGCCGTTAAAATTGAAAATAAGGATACAATCGAAAGGAAAAAATATTACTAAATTAAATTAGGTTAAACGGACATTTGTAATAAATACCTTTTTAAAGTTTCAAGACCACATACGAACATTTAAACACTTTGTTTCGTTCTCAAAATTAAGGAAAACTGAATACTTCAGGCAATTTAGATCTCGAAAAATAGCAAAAATCATTTTTGAAAACGTAAAACTAAAAGCAGAAAAATGCATTGCAAAAATTTCTTCCCGTTTCAACAGAGCTAATCAATTCAATATTGTCAAAACTTTATGAACTTAACGAAACTAGTTAAAGCAAATGAAAATAAAATCAACCGAAAAAAGAAAAGTATTTTGATAAATGAGTGAGTTTTAAGAAAAAGAATTGATTTCTTAGCTTTTAACTTTTGCATTATTTTGTTGTCTTAACTGATCATTCCAACTAATCTCAACTTTGGAACAAGGAAATTCAGAATATGAGGTTGGAAAATTTAATATCATTTTTAAATATAATTTTTGAAAATTATTTTGAAAAATAGCTTTTCAATTGTCTGTATTTTGAAACATCCCCTTGAAATATTCTTTTGCAGTCATTGGGCAGTTTTGTGAATTAAAAAACTACATAACCTTTAATTCTGTAACACCTCATACCATGAACCCACTTTTCGTTTGGAAGAGGAAAAAATTTTTTTCTTTTGATTTCAGTTCACAAAAAATTTATCAGAAGTTCTTTGAAACTACTCTTAAATAAAATAGTGAAAAGGCTAAAACATAAGTTTAACTGATGGCGAAGATAGCATTTAATTTGCCTTTACAAGTTAGACGCAGTTGGAGGCGGAGTAAGGGCTGACAGAAACTTTGTAAAATTGTAAAAAGTATTTAATATTTGCTATAAAATATATCCCCATTATATCCAAAATCAAACTTGGTTTCATAAACTTAGATGATAACAAAACTTATAAAAGCAAATGAACATAAAATCAACCCAAAAAGGAAAGTATTTTGATAAATGGGTGAGTTTTAAGAAAAAGAATTGTTTTCTTAGCTTTTGTTTTTTGCATTATTTTGTTGTCTTAACTGATCATTCCAACTAATCTCAACTCTGGAACAAGGAAATACAGAATATGAGAAGTAAAGAGTTTTTGGGTTGCCAGTTTGGAAAATTTAAAACCAATTTCAAATATACTATTTTGAAAATTATTTTTAAAAATTGTTTTTCAATTCTCTGTATTTTGAAACATCTCTTTGAATTAATCTTTTCTAGTCATTGGGCAGTTTTGTGCATCAAAAAACAACATAACATTTAATTCTGAAACTCCAAAAATTCTGAAACTTCCATATTTTATCAAAAATCAAACTTGGTTTCATAAACCTAGATTGTAATAAACAGATAAAAAAAACTATAAGCTGTTTATGCTAACGAAATATCCAAAGTGACAAAATACATTGAAATGTTTCAAAAGCTTTATTTAAAACTATTCGACTAAGGGAACAATTGCCTGAAAAGGTACCCAACTAAATATTCGAAAACAAAATAAAAGTTTAAATGATTTTGAAGAGCCTTGTGTAAAGATCGGATCTAGTAAAGAAAATCTTTTATTTGCTTTTTTGGTGGCGACGATTGTATTTATATATCTTTGTGTATTCTCGTCTGCTTGTGTTGGTGTACTTATGCATGTGCCGATTTGAAATGTAGTTTATATGTGTTCCAATGAGACAAAGAAAAAGAGAGTACGTCTCAGATAGTTAGTTTCTTCAAATTTTAGACACAGATAAAAACAGAGAGTTTCCAATATGTTTTTGGGACAAATCTCTCTTCTTACTTCTTAGTTGTCCCTTAAAACACATCTAAGAGTTTTTTGATAGTTTATTTTCCCATTCTTCTCATGAAGCTTTAAAAATGACAAAACTTTCCAAAAAATTAAAAAACATTCAATTTAATTTTGTCTCAATTTCAAAACTACTAATGCATTGCCTCGGAAAGTCCACATTTAGTTCACCCAGAACAAAAGCAATTCAAATTTAGAGGAAGATGAAGAAAGGTGAGTTTTGAGTAAAGATCGGGTGTCAGAAAGAAAACTTCGAAATTGTTTTTCTTTTGTTTCTGCGTGCGTGTGTGTGTGTGTGTGTGTGTGTGTGTGTGTGTGTGTGTGTGTGTGTGTGGGTGTCTGTGTGTGCTTGTGTGCATGTATAAGTGTATGTCTGATTTTATTGGTATGTGCGTGCATGAGGGAGAAAGAGACTCAGTTTGAGAGAACTGATTTCTTTAAATATTAGATAAAATTAGAGGCAAAGGGCGAAAAATCAGCAAACAAAATTTAGAAAAACTTTTAAATATTTGATACAAATTGCAGTTTTAAACTAGTCCAAATTGAAAACAGTTGTTTTTTTGAAAAATCTCGTGAAGAAAACATTTGCTGTATTTGGAAAAAAGGCATCTAATTTATGCTCATGAACAACAACAACTCACAAGAAAACTCATTTTGAAATGTTTTTGGCAACAGGTCAATAGATCAAAACTGAAGTTTCGTTCTCGTATCACATAGGTATTCGTTCTTCATTCTCTTTTGTTTTGAATTTGTCAAAAAGCTTTGTTAATTTTGATTAACAAAGCTTTTTTGACAAATTCAAAACAAAAGAGAATGAAGAACGAAGACCTATATGATTCGAGAACGAAACTTCAGTTTTGATCTATTGACCTGTTGCCAAAAAATTTTAAAATGAGTTTTCTTTTGAGTTGTTGCTTTTTGTGTATAATGTGCTGTGTTTGTTGGCTAGTACTGTTTTTCTTTGTTCATGTGCTATGAAATGTACTACACCTATCCTTCAAAATGTGGTGGAGAAATTTTGTTTATTTCTACCGAAAAACTCGGCATTTTTTTGGTTCAAACAGGACAATCAATTTTCTCCTTTTCTCCGATGCATATTTGTTGCTTTCGGATACCCACGGTTTTTCTAACATATTTTAAAAGTTGTTTTGCAATTTTTAGAACTTTCAAGCGTATATTAACGGCACAAAAGTTAAAATGTCACCAAATGAGGTGGCGCAGAAAGGAAAACAAACGAATAGGGAGCGAAAGATTGTGGGTACAATACCCGTAAGAAACGTTGTTTTTACACTTGGTCCAGGTCTGACCATTGTAAAATCAGACGGAATGCAAGTCTGACAAGTCAAAAAAGTGTCATAAATCAGTCTATGATTCAGTAATGATGAGAAATTGCAATTATACTGGCCCAGTACTGAAACGCACTTGGGTACGGCTAAACTAAAATTATAACCATATGGTTAAATATACTTCAAACGAAAAATACATCAAATCAGTCAAACAAAATAAAATGATGAACATCAATCAATTTCTTAATGAATCACATTATAAAACTTTCTTCCGATTGTTTTCTTCCTAAAAATAAAAATAACTTTTAAAAGCTCAAAATCTTTCAATTTCTTGGCGTGACTTCAATACTAATTCTTTTGCTATTGGATATATTGTTCTTTGTCTGACAAAAAGTTTAAACTCTTTCGTTACCTTTTCATAGTTATATATAGCTTTCTCTGTTTTTGGCTCAATTTCGCGACATTCAGTCCTTACTTTACTCTATTTTTATCAAATAATTAAACTTAATGTGTTGAAATTTACTGATATTTACGCACATTACAGATCCAGATGGTTGATTAGTAAGAATATTTTTCGAGATTGAAAACAGCACTTCCGCGTCATTTCCCTCTTCAATTGTAATTGCAGCAAAAACCATCATTCAAAACAGTTCAAATGCATTCAAAAGCATTCGAAATTAGATTGAATTAGAGTCACTTCATTAGATTTGATTTACTCACAATGATGTCCCAACTTCAAGATAATAATTGGACAAGCTAAATTTGGTTGGTTCATATAGTCATATATTCTGTCCAGATTAAAATATGTTTAACAGAAAGTGTAATATGGGATCAAACTGCATTTATATCATAAAAACCATGTATTTGAAAACCAAAAAAATATATATCTTTTTAGCTATAATTGTAAATGAATCACTTTGCTCATATATGAACATTAGAAATTCCCATTGTCTGTTTTGAATCAAGAAAGCACTGATTTGAAGTTTCCCAAGATTTCTTTACCCCACAGCGCAGTAATTGCGATCTGATAATTTTATGTTCCTTAATCGGTCTCTTCAGTTTTTGTCTTTAAATGTAACTCAAAATTTGAGAATTAAAAATTTGAATTTCCGTCTTTTTGCGGTAATTACGGTGAATTGCGGTGAGCTATCTGTTTTTACCGCGTTCTCGGTATTCTTACAAAAAATAAAAATTACATAAATGGGTTCGAACCTCGCATCTCCTGCATGTCTCCAACTTCTTATTCCACTGCGCCAACGCTCGCTTACTTAAAGGATATTTCTTGTGAATTTAAATCAGATTCAGAAAACGCTGGAAAACAAATACAGTGAGTTTCTGTCAGAAATGAGATAAGTTTTGCGGTTAAATTTTGCAAGAAATGCGGCGAGATGTCGTGAATTATTCTTTTTCAACGCATTCAACGCATTTCTTACATTAATATGCCACAGTACTCGGTGCAGTGAATGTTTGAAAGAAATGCAGTGAAATTTTTTTCACCGCATTCATTGTAATCATCGCATTTCTATCAACAATTCACCGCATTCACCTTATTTCGTACAAAGATTCACCCAAACTTTCAAATCCGAGTTGTATTTGAAAAATTTATTTAATACTTTGCGGAAATGGCAGCTTATAAGCCCAAGACGTTGAGAAGTTATGCGCACTTGCAGATTAGCGGTCCACATATTTGGTATATATTATAAATTTTTATACTAAAGTTAGCATGTTTCAAAGTTTTAAGAAAGGTTTTCTGAAGTATCAAAAGGTAAGCGAAAATTATATTCTCTCATTGTTCTCTACTTTTTCTTGAAATTGCTCACTGGGTGAAACAATTATCCGAAAATGGGGTAAAACGTTCTCCTATAAATTGCTCAAAACTAATATGTTACCAAAATTGGGGATTAGATCACCATTTTATGTTGTTCAATTTAAAAACCGCCAAAATTGAAAGATCGCGCACGAGTTCTTTATTTGAAACATTATGCATCAGTATACAATTTCAGACATAAGAGTGGTGATCACGCTTTTTTGCCAGCAGGTCCTTGTTTTGCTTCGTAATTTAGTGAGCTTGCTCTGGACTCATTTACAAATTACCATGGTCAACCAACTTCTTAAACGAGCACATCTATTTTTTAAATTAAAACGTTCTCATCTCAGATCTTGGAGATGATTGCTTTGAAGAGCTTTGTTCTTCTTCACAAAAACTATTTTGTTCGCTATATTTAAATGAGTTTGTGTATAAACATATTTGAGAATGTCTCATTTTTTCAGAAGTTTTTTTTCACAAGGTCACTGATCAGGAAACTGATTTACCTCCAAATCTAGTTCACCAATGGTTTTTTTGTGAGCTGTCCAAGTTTTGTTTATATTTCGAAATGTCTTTGAAGTTGTACTCAATTTTTTTTCACAGGAAAAGGCTTATTACATGAATATTAGCATGCAAATGCCATTGCATGACTTCTTAACTGTGACCTCTCAGTCATTTCAGCATTAGACAATGCAGATTTTGCTTTAATACTGTCTAGTACTCAATGGTTTGGTAGTCTATGATTCAATAAATAGATTTTTAAATTAAATTTTGAACATGGCTATACCAGAAGTAGCTCATATTTATTGTAATTATCTATGCAAAATTATACATAGAAAATTTAGATCAGTTAAAAGTATTTGATTGTCATGTGAATAGATCTTATTTCCAGGTCTCAGACCTGATTTTCTATTTTCTTTATAAGTACCCTGTAGAGAGTCATATATTACCCTGGTACAATCGAGTTGATCAGTTGGATGTCAGTGGCTGTTAGAATCAGGTTTCTATGCGTGGGAGAGCATAACTTCGGACCACTGATTGATAAGTCAATGAAATGATGATAGAGCCGAAACAAATTTAGAATTGTGTATATATTTGTGGCCATTACTTATCGACATTGCCCAAGACTTCGTCCGGTAATTTCCTCTGTTTTTTTAAACATTAACAAAGATTAACTTCTAAGTTTGTTGATGTTCTTCCAAACCATCACATTAGTCAAATCAGACAGAACAAATTTAACAAAAAAATTACTTGATTTTGTGGAAGAGTTTGTTATATCATATTCTTTAAACTAATTAAAATTATGGCATACGAGTAAATATAAAGTTTTTTTTTATATTGTCTTCAGATGCAAAAGGTCCAACACTACTATAAAAGTGAGTAAAATTTCTCAACGTTCGGCACCGGAAAATTTATATTATTGTTTGCTATTGGCTCCCCATTGGGCGCTACGGATAGGCGCGTTCATGTTCTGCTGATAGGCAGACTTTGACTAACATTCTATGGCGTGATAAGAGCCCAGCTCGCTCACCCCCTCCGCTGAAAAATCCCAGATACTGAAGGAAGACGTCAGCCTGACTGAACATCCTACCGTCAAATTCGGTAAAGGTGAATTTATATGGTAAATTTAGCTTACGCTAAGTTATTTTTGAAGTTAAAATTACCTTGCCGGGTTGGTCATACCATAAAAGAAAAATACCAATAAAAAAACACCATTTATGGATTTCATGGAAACCTGTGTCAAAGTTACCCCCCCCCCCCCTGATTACCCCCCAAACTGATGTAACAGTAGGAGAGTAATTGTCTATTGGGGAAAAAACGATGTAAGATTAAGGGGATAGTGGAGGGTAGTGGGGGATTTTCGGATTTTACCAACCAAAAATTACCCCCTAAAATATGTAAGGTAAGGCGGGTAAGTGTCGTTTTCCCCCCATTACCCCCTACTCTTGGGTCACTTTACCCCCCCCCCCCCCTATGTGAGTTTTGAGGGGAATTGGCTAAAAATTTCCCCGAGAACACCTTAATCTTACATCTTTTTGGGAGTAAAAATTCGACATGGAAACTTACTTAACGTACAACGGTCATAAAAAGCCTTGAGTTTGGCTGACAGTGGGGCAACCTGAAGATCCAAAACACGTTTCTGTGCCTGGATGTCGAAAATTCCGCACTTTACTTTTAGGGTGCCGTTCTTACCAAAAAACGCCATAAATAAAGTTTCTGGATCGTTTGATGGTTACTAAGTTTTCATTGGGGAAAGCTTGACGGCACAGTTTTACTGTTCGCTCGGTCTCGTTTCTCCAAAAAAATATTTCAGTGGTTTTGCAATTGCCGGTTACAAGCCCCGAATTAAAAAAAGAAGGGAAACTATTAAAAAATTTTACTGAAAATTCAGAAAGTCAGTTTTTAAAAAGTCATTAGAAATTTTGATATGTGTTTCTTTGTTTTACCACAATACTGCATATATATGTAAACTCCCCTAACATGGTGAAATGGACCATAATGGTAACTCGCTAATCATTAAACGAACCATATATGGAATCTTCCTAGCCATAAAAAGGACAATAAATGTTTCCTATAAATTGTCACCTTATCCATAAAAAGAAAAAATAACAGAAACTTACTTATCAAAAAAAAACGAGCAATATTTTGGCACTTGCGAATCATAGCAAGCTCATAGAAGGAAAACAAATTATGACCTTTATGGGCCATATATGGTCCGTTTTATGATAAGGAAGGTACTATATATGGTCCGTTTTATGGTACATAAGGGACCATATATGGTTCGGTTTATAGTAAGTAAGTAAATTTGGTCGACCTGGTTTAACCTTTTCTGTATGAATGTCTTATTTTACGGTTTTTGTCAAACGTAGCCGTTTCTTCAATCAAAAATGATTTGGATATGTTTAAAAAGTTTCGTTGATTTTTCACTGTTGGAATCAAGATGATGAGTAACACCAAAGCGAGCTCTTGAGTATACATAGCCCTAGTGATAAAAAAAATTTAAAAGACTGCAAGAATCTTGCAAGAAATCTTGCAAGGGAATGCATAGTTCTTCCCTTTTTCTTGCAAGAATCTTGCAAGATTTATATCCATCTCGCAAGATTCTTGCAAGACTTTGAATCCATCTTGTAAGAATCTCGCAAGATTTTGTATTTATGTTTTAACTTTCTGTCCTGGTTACCTGGCTGCTTTTTTGCTGTTGGTAGTTGGAGCTGAAATAGTTAATCAGAGATTCTTGCAAGATTTGAATCCGCTGATCACTAGGGAGATAGATAGATAGATAGTATGAAAAGCCAGTCTAAAAATGAAGAAGCGTGGTTGCTAAAATCACGAAAGCAACTACGGTGAACGATCTTGTAGAAAATTTTGAACACAATAACTACGATATTTGTTCTAAAAAATTGAATAACCGCCTTTTGAACGCTAAAATCTTCATCGTTGCAAATAAATCCTGAGGCTAAAATACCTGCACGTTTTAAGGCAGAAGGCAGGGAATTGCCCTATTATATAAATACTTTTGAGCTGTAGGTAGTATTTTTCAAAGAATTTTTTTTTGTAGCAAGTAAAAAAAACATGGAATTATCTAGAACTGATTCACCGAGGTTAAGTTTGAATTTGAAACTTTTCCTTATTGAGCTACAATCTCAATTCCAGTTTGTTTTCATGGACAGCCTATTAAGTTGTTTCTCAGTCTCAAATACGTGGCATCGTAGGAGTTCACGCCCATCTGTCTCAAAATATCAACTGCCCAGTCCAGACTTTCATCTGAAGCGTATCTTTTCCTGGACAGAATGTGAAACGACCAGGTCGAAAGGAGGGCCCCCGTTTCACACGTGAACATCAGGATCATTGATTTGTCTTCATGTCTAAAAATTATCATCTTTTACTTTCGATCGAAACCGAACATTCAAATTTTATTGGTGCAAAGTTAAACGTTACAACAACGTACTGGTACCAAATGAACATACTTATATAGAAAGAGGTCTAAGCTTCCATATTCTCAATTAAGTTTGCCAGCAGTACGAGCTGCCAGGTTCAAACGACATCTGTTGAGAGTCCTAGACCGAAATGACCTCTAATCAGACCCTCCCAGACTTACGACACATTTGATCAGACACAACCGCACACTAAATTCTTCATCCGCTTCAAGTGCTCTGCTTGGTTCTATCTCCGACGGGACTCAATTGAACTGGAAAAGTTTTCCTGGGCTCTAAGTGCGCTCGAAATTGCCTCTGATCTAACCCAACTGTGTTCTGTGATGAGACCAAAATGGGGCGGGCTCAAATTGATAGTTGCTCGATTAGATACTTTTTGCTTCCTTATGGTACTTGTCCACAAAATTCCTAAAATATTATGACCCCCACCTGTTGAAAATGTATCTGGATACAGGGGGCGCTTCAAACATTGAGTGTTTCCTCGCTTTGTAAAAATTCTCCTCCTTTTCCTTTTCCTCATCCATTGGCATCAACTCCCAGTTCTCAGTCTGGTCCCAAATGCGAGAGTAGCAGTACCATTCTTCATGTAGCTTGGCTGGAAAAAAATCAAAAGCATGCAGTAAATTTTTTAATGTTTATCAAATAAGTTTTAAAAACTGTCGTCCGATAATACACCAATTTGCCGGAAAGCAATTCATGAAAATTGAACCATCATAAATGAAACAGCTAATTCTAGATTCTTGAATACACATCAAAAGTATCAGGCACCCAAAAGATTCTTTTCTACTTATATCGAAAATTCGTTGCTTTCATGTAATAGTTTTAGATAGATTTGTATGGAAGTTATGGAGTCCCGGACTGAACTGTCAAGAAATCAAGATCAGTACTGGGCACGTCAAATTGCAAGTCTACAGGCACATATCAGAACTGTGCACGTCTACAAACAAATCTACAAGTCTTACAAGTCTTTGCCAAGACTTGGATTACACTTGCAAGTTGATTCCCAAGTCAATACCAACTTTTCAAACAATTTCGAGTGAAGATTTCGAATTCCAAAAAATTACGCAACGTGCCACGATTTTTGCATTTTTTCATATGCACTTTCTCGGGGCGCCTGACAACTGATACCAGCTGACGGCAAATGAGCCGGGGCGACCCGGGAAGGTGACACAAGGCAACCAGATGCCATATGGGGCCGTTTTCAGATGTTTCTGGGCCGTTTTCAGCCGTTTTCCAGTCATTTCGAGCCGAACTTTAGCCGAAAATCGACAATTCTTGACTTTTCAGATTTTTTGAACATTCCTATCATGTCAAACATTCCTATCCGAGGGAAGATTGTGATGAGAAGCAATGCAGTTAGGATCCCCTTGCTGGCCTGAGGCCCAGTTATCAGACATCAAGCCGCAACTGACACCATTATGTTTTTTTTCGGCTGTTTTTGACGTTTTTGAACCTATTTTTGACGTTTTTAGACGTACCAAGTCTTGGCCAAGAGGTGCACTTGAACTTGCACGTCTTGGCCAAGACATGCATTTAGACATGCAAGTCCTGGCCAAGACTTGCATTTAGACTTGCACGTCTTGACCAAGACTTGCATTTAGACTGAGAAGTGTAAAAACTGACATGATTATAGCTCTGAATCAGTACTGATATAAGAATTGCAATTTGAACTGCCCAGTACTGATCTTGACTTGGCGTTAAGTACGGGGTTCATTATCATATAAACCTTAATGAGAAAACTTTAATTTTGAAAGATCTTACGGAATCTTTTCAACTCATGCCAGATTATTCAAAATCATATCATAGTCTGGCATGTTTCCTGCATGATCTTTCAAGTGAACCGTATTTTTGCGAGACCTTTCGGAGATAACCGTCGCAGGTGCAAAGATTTCAAGATCGTGTAAGATAACTTTTTAAGATGGAATAGGGAATACACGCTAAGTAGTATTGAATAAAATTATATACATACACACACACACACATATATATATATATATATATATATATATATATATATATATATATATTTATACAAACACTGCTATTAATGGCAAGGCAATTATTCAATTATTGATCGTTAACAATAGGGCGACAGTTAACTATTCTCACTTTCTATAATATGTACTATCTAAGATAAAATGGGAGCATGCATAGCTTAAAAGCATCCCCAATTGTTCCCAACTTTTGTCTAAGATTATATAATACGCCTTATCTTTCTCTAATTTTATCTTGAAAGAGCTTTTCAGGTATTTTGATGGTAAAAATTCCCCTTGTTAATTGGATATTTATATCGTGTAGAATCTGACATCAAATTCATAGCAAATCTTAGAAGAAAAAGAACAACTATTTGAATCTTTTTTTCTTAGAAGATCTCTTAGAATGCGTAGAAAACTTTGTTAGATCTTATGGAAACTTATCACAACGTGTAATTTCTGAGAGCAACTCATTAGATTAGCAGATTTGCTCTGGAAAAAAATAAGACTTTAAAAGATTTTTTTCTGCAAATTTAAATAATAATGAGTCACCCTGTTAGGCCAACCATCTAATTAAATTTCTAATAAACGCATTCAAAAAGTTTCTTGAATGCTTTTGAATGTCAACGTTGGTATTTCTATTTTCAACATTTTTGGCGATAAAATTTTATGTAAAGTTTACGCTTTAATCCAATTCTTAAGCAGCTTTCTTTCATTGATTTTTAATGCTTGCCGCTAGAAATGTTGTTCTGACGCAATTAGATGGACAATAAAATTCAATCTAAGAAAATCTACCAGTAAAGTTATTTTTCTGTTTATAACATAATGCTTCAGAAACATCGGGATGCTTTAGTTTTGGGCAATGAAGGCAACAAAATCTCGAGCATTTAAACTACTTTAACTGTAAAAATTTTTGCGTTTTCCTTGTTCACGTTTGGATCATTACGTTCAGTCTATATTTTGAAGTCTGTTTTTTTATTTCCAATTTTTAGCGCACATTTGTTGTCCAAGCATTCAGTTTAAAATAAAATTGATAGCAACGCTGGATTACAAAATGATTATATCGCAACAACCCAATTGCAATTAACACTTTCCTCCAGAAACAAAGTACATCATGAAATACTAAAATGACGTTTTGAAGAAAAAAACAATATTAACACTCGCAACCGTAAATGTTCTATGAGTAAAGAAAACAGAAGGAGGTTAACAATGTTAATTTTCCCCTCACTATCATTTATCTTAGTTGGTGACAGCTTCAAACGCTTAACCTGAAAACTTTTCAAGAAATAGTGGCCTTGTGTTTTTCATTTAACTTACCTAATTACTATAAATTGCGTCGTGAATGTGTTTTAATTAATAGCAAATAACGACCCTTATTAGGCTTTATTCCTGGATTTTTTTATCAAATGATATTGGTGTATAAAAAGAGATCGTCTACTTTGCTATGGACAGTGATCTACGTATAAGTTAATGATAGGTTAATTTGTTTTATGTCTATTGTTTTGTTGAGGAAGTTAAGGTTTACTCTTTTTTGCTATCACTTCTATATTCCTAAAAATTTCTCACGACATTTGCACCTTTGAAAAAAAATCAAGAGAAACAATTAAGGTGAGTTCAACATGAGTCTGAGCTTTTGCTCTATTTCATGTATAAGAAGGTAAGGCTTTCAATTATTTTCGAAAAAGTATCTAAAAAGATTAAGCAAAAACAGGCGCTAAAAGATAAAGCGTTTTCAATTAAAAAAATGCCTGTTATTATATAAAAAATAAAATAACTGTAACTATGCTCTGCCTTTTATCACGATTTGAAAAGATTTTTGTCCAGAAAATTGACAAAATTTCTCAGATTTATTTGAGTGCTCGTAGCGCAACCTGACATTTTCTAAATAGTTTTATGATCTATCGCAAAAAATGATGAAGGAGTGCTACCTAGGCGAGGTGCTGGTTGAAAAATACCAGTGACCGTGCCAAGTTGTTTAAATCAAACTGGCACAAACTCACTCGCATTCAAGCAATAAATGCTTTCCTTTCCAAATTTTGGTTGCGTGACGTCGCACATTTTCTGTTGCTATCAGATTTTGTTTCGCTTTTTTGTGTTTGTTTTTGCTCGTTCAAAAATAATTTCGTTGATATTCAGTGTAGGGTTCCAGGTCTTTTTATATACCTCTCACCATACTTCATATTACATATCTTCGTTCACAAGTCATTAAATTCACTCCAATAATTCACCTATGTTCAACTTTGTTCCCAGTAAAGTAAAACTTGGTAAATCTTGATAAGAAACGTACTAATTCTTGATAAATTTTGACCTTGCCATGATACCTACCAAGAAAACATGAAGATATGTACACACTTGCAAGTTATTTGCATGGCTGTCAAGAAACAAGATCTTGTTAAGATTTCTAACAAAGATTAACTATTACATAGCAAAATAAATCAACAATTAAAAATTCAATAGCACCCAAAAACAAGATGTAGCAGGAAATCATAAGATTAAGCAAGAATTATCAAGAATTATCACTGATCAAGGTTTCTTACAAACAAAATTTTCTATGTGTCAAGAATTATCAAGATCTTATCAAGTTACGCCAAGAAAATTTTTTGACATATACTGATAAGATCTTGACAAGATCTCATCACGGTGTTGCAAGAATTATTTGTCTATCAAGACCTTGGCAAGATGTCTCAAGTTTTGCAAGGGTTATTAAAATCTTGCATGACATGGCAAGGTGCATCAAGTTTTGTTTCACTGGTTTGTTTCTGTGTAAGTCTTAGTTTGGAATCTGACATTTCAAAAACATTGCCTGTTAAATGCGCAAATATTTCAGTTTAATAATATTGTTTTACCGTTGTTGCTCAAGGGGACTGAATGTCTTTTAAAAAAACAATTGTATTGATACTCTATTTTTCGGTTTTTGTCGGTCAAAAAGAAGAAACATTCAGCATTTAACCATCGGGCCAAAATCCTTGTATTTCGAGCAAAAGTGTATTTATTCAGCAAAAACTAATTTTTAACCGGGTCAAGCTTTTTGGATGATTTTGTTTATGAAATGCGGGGAATGCGGTGAAGAAAAATATTTCGCCGCTTTTCATCGCATTTCTTACAAAATTTCACTGCTAAATTAATCGCATTTCTTACAAAAATCCACCGCATTTGCTTTCCAACGTTTACTGGATCTGATTAAAATTGTCAAGAAATACATTAGAAGTACGCGAAAGTTGGCGCAGTTGAATAAGTTGAAGGCATGCAGCAGGAAAGAAGTTCGAACCAGTGTAACGAAGTTTCTGTTTTTTAAGAATACTGAGAACGCGATGGAAACAAATTCACTGCGATTCATCGTATTCGCCGCAAAAAGATGTAAAAAATACACCGTAAATTTTTTCCACCGCATTTCAACGCATTTTTTTAAGAAAATTCACTGCCAAACCTCAACCGGGGAACTATACCGACAAGAGTTGATTTTGTTTTTCAAAACTAAACAATGAAAGCTGGGCTTATGGGCAAGTTGCATAGCTTGTTAGTCGCTTACATATGCTCAAAATAATATAAATAACGTTAAAAATTTACTTTAACTTGCTTCATATGCAAACATTTTTTGTTTTTGTTCGTATGCTGTGGCAGGCGATTAATATGTTTGCTTTTATATATGGAGCAGTATCTGGGTAGTGTTCGTGATAATTCTGGGTAGTTGCCGTGATTGGGTAGTTGCTCGTAATGATTCGATCAATCTACTGAACATAAATTAAATTCACCTGAATTTGGTCATTTGTGAAATTATACAATTATGGTTATGTAGGCAAACAAGGAGGCTCGGTAATGTGCGTTCGCACATAAAGTTCGACCCCACTCATCCACACTTTTGGCATAAATGTCTACCAAATTAGGAACAGATAGAAAACCCCAAAAATTCAAGTATTTCTCAAAAAAATGTCTATGAACAAAGATCCCCTACAACTCAAATAACTCAAATGGAGTGAAATGGGCCGCATACGATTGATGTGATCAGTCATTATTAAGAAAGCAAGTCAAGACGAACAATAAAATCAAACAACAATAACAACAAAAATTAATTACATCCAAAACTTTATGTCCATTATAAAAAAGACCTACTAACAAGCTCAAAAGAGCATCAGATAAAACTAAAAATAAACAAAATAACCTGTATTTCACTACAAAAGATATGAGACCTCTCTTGGTAACAATTAGACAAAAAAGAACAAAAAAAACACCAAAGATAAAAAAAAACTTATATTTTTAAAAACAATCAACTTCAATGTAAAGAAAACCATTAGATGGCGACATGTTTATCCAATATGTGCATGATCACATACGCTTCTAAAAGAGGGCATTAAGACCTGTTTTTTATCATTTTTTAATGCGGTTACAAAAAAAAATAAATAGAGACAACTAAAAAATACAAAACTTGGGAAAACGCGGAGGAAGCCGTAAAGCCATATTTAGCCACTGAACTAAAAATATGCTCAATTGAGCCTTTCTCGAACGCCAAAAAATGTTATACACCTTCTTATTAATGACAATAGGTAACAAGTGGGCCAAAAAAGAAAAAAAGGCAAATTAAATAACACTTTGTTTTTTTCGAAAACAACTATTTTCATAATTATGAAATCCGTTAGCTACAAAATGATATAAATAATTTGGTTCATCTTCTGTTCAAAAGAAGCGCTTGAGACCTTTAATTGATCAGAATATGTCTTACGTCTGCAAAAACAACAATGAACAGTCAAAAATCAAAAATTGGTTTATTTTTTGTGCCAAAAACCCGTGTCGAAGCCAACAAATTCATAACGAATTCTTAATAAAACATTAGAGTTGGTATATTGGCACGTTCCCTCGACAACAATTTCTCATATGTGACCTCTAATGAACGCGACTAGGTAACAAATAGACAAAAAAGAACAAAAATGCGAAGTTGAACAACGTTGAAAAGAGTTATTTATATTATTGAAAACAATTGATTTCACAGTCATGAAAGCCATCAGCTATCTACTCAAATCAGAATAAATGCCCATTTGTTTCTTCATTAATTGCCAACGACACCCGTAACTCTCCAGGTATTTTATTACGACTAAAAGACAGAGTAAAATCGACAGTTAAATACATTTGTAAAAAAAAATTCATTTAAATTCTTCGAGAAAGGTGTGTCCAAGCCGTTAAAATCATAATATTACATTTCAAAAAAACTTATGTGTTAAATTGTGCCATAATGTGAACTGTCAATAATGTGATAATGTGACAAAACGGGAAAAAACTTTAAAAAGGGGCCAAAACCAAAAATAAAAAAAATATTGTGAAATCAAGTAGTATCAATGCCAGAAAACCGTAACTTAACACGTACAACCGCAAAAAAGATTAAAATTTATTTCAGTAGGAAAAAATGGAAGAAGAAATTTCTGTCTTTGCTGAAACTAAGCTGCAAATTGACCAAATTAAAAGAAAAATTAGTGGCAAAGTTCGTTAAGCCATTGTTTACTTAAAAAGCAAACATTTTTAAAACTCAAAACGACCATAATCTTTCGAGTAGAAGAAAATGATACATTAATTTGGAACTCCTGAGGAAGCCTTTTCAACCTATTAACAGTGAGTTTTGAAGTGAATTTTTTCGGGTTCTTTAATTAAAATAAAAAAGTCCGACCGATTACAATCCGAATTGTTTTTGTAAAATGTAACAGTTCAAGATTAGACCAAAATCAACCCACTAATGCTGTTTGTCCATTTAGAACACTCAATTGTTTAAACTGCTTTATATCTAGATAGTTTGTTAGTTAAAAGATCAAAAATAAATGCTGCGTTTTTAATAATCACAGAGTAAAGTTAGCAAAAAACGGCAAAATTTAGATTCTAGACTACTGTCAATGGAAGTGGAAGTGAAACTGGCTCCCTTGTAGGTTACCAAGCACTTTTTGTTGTTTTTGGGCAGTTTACTATCGGCAAATTTAATTAAAACGGGCAAAAAAGCTAATTTCGGGTAATTTTTGAGGAGAAGATCTGAATTTTGAAATATTTAGCCAAAATATTAGCAAGAAAAATTAAATCAAAATAGTCAGAGTCAGAAATACTTATGTTGTTTTCAAAAATAAAATCAAAAGTACTACTGCTAACAATATTTCCAATTTTAAGCACAATTGACGAAAATTTAGGCAAAATTCCGGAAAATGTGAATAAAAACAACGGAAATCCCTCTATTTTCCACAAAACTTCAAGCCTCGATAATTCCCTGTAATTTACAAAATTGAAAAAAAAAATCTTTTTAATTCCATATTCTACGCTGGAGGGGCTTTTCAATGATACCATTCACAAATCTGTACGACGGATATATCGATCGGTCAAAATTGTCTGAACAAAAAAAAACCCATTTGAGCATATAGTTCCTCCCCTCATGAGGGGTCGGAACAAAAATGCAATTATATATACTGCAAAATGTTACAAAAAAATTAAGGTAGTTCAAGGTAATTTCGCTAAAACAAGGTTATAATAAATTTTTAACTTAACTCAAGTTTAGGTAAAGTTAAGGTAAACGTTAACTTAACTTTACCTTAACAACAGTTTACGACAGCGTTGCTTTTATTTTGTAACTAACCTGAAGTATGGTTCCCATTACTATCTGCCATAGTATTGTAGGTTAGAGGGCATTTGCAAGCTGGCTCGTCTTCGAAACTGGGGAATGTATACAACTCGTACCACGACCCCTTGTAAAAATCCAGGGGCCTGAAAACTGTCGTGTTTGTCGGAAATTCTTCTGGACACCCCCAATGCAGACCATAATAAGCGTTCATAAACGCAAACACAAGATTGTGGGCGGTTCCTGTGTACATGATGTCTAGATATCCCTCGTCCATTACGTATCAAAAGGTACATTTTGCGCGAAATGTGCATTTTAAGGTTTTTTTTGAACAATATAGTGACAAAAACATCGATTAGCCTGAAATTTCAGTCTCAAATTATTAATTGTTTGGATCTATTCTGGGGAGGGGGGGAAACAGAGTAGATCTAATTTCTTAATAAACGATTTTGAAACCAAGTTTTTTCAGAAGCCGTTTTATTGACAAAAATAAGTTAACGCAATTTATGTCTTCAATCAGCAAGTAGAAATGCGAGGGATTTTTACCGACGAATTTTTATTTTCCGACTGATCGACACGTTGTTACGAACATTCTTAGACATCAGTGATAAAATCAAGTCAATTTGAAAGTAGAGTCAGAGCAAATGTACCTTTTGCAACGTGATGTCGAGTCCTCGACTTATGAAAAGACCTGCGTGAACCAAAATTTGGTTTGGAAAGAATTTGACTCGACAGTTTTACTTTTCCTCAATTGTGGCTGGAGCTGAAAGTACTGACCTCAAGTTTTGCTCGACAATAAACTGTATCCTCGCTTTTGGCTCGATCTAAATATTTTTTCTGCATATACGTTATTTTTAAATTTCAATGGCGTGAACATAAAACAACTTTTAAGACGTAAAGGAAACAAAAGTTAATGGAAAATTTCATAGATTTGGATAATATGCTTACAATCGGTGATTACGTAACAATTTTCTCTTTCAAATAGAACTTTGAATCCCTTTTTCCTTTGTGAAATTTACTTATCACAAACTTCTGTTTTGCTCTAAACAATAACTATCTAAACCTAGAAGTTTATTATTCCAACAGAAGTTGTTTATTAACTGAATCTGTGCTGTTTTATTGGATTTAATAGTCGTAAATACATCAGCGAACAAACAGAACCAACCAAGAACTTGACCAGTTTCTGATGAAACTTTAGCTGGCCAAGCCAGGCTTAAGTAGTTCTAACTCCAAAGCACAAGAGGCTTTTAAACATATAAAAAGACATGATAAAAAGAATTTCGTAACACAATGAAATAGTTAAACTATTTAAACCCGTCAATATCTGAACACGATCTGATTCTTCTCATTCTTTTTATATTTCCATTCATCAACAAAGACGCCTTCCATTTAATCACTCAAATAAAGTTTCAATAGTTTTGGATTGTAGAAACACACGATTAGGACATAACTAAGCTTGCTATTGCTGCTCTTCCATTGGAGGAACAGAATTGTTCCAAATGTCAGCAAAAAAGAAAATTTTGCAAAAAGAATACAATATTAAAATATGATTTCCAGTTAAATTTGCAAAAAATTGTCAAATTTTATTTCCTGCTCACTTTTCACTTTCATAGGAAACATAGGTATACTAGTAGTCTAAGGAGTTTGAAAAGTTTATATCAGTTATCGTAAAGATTGTGCTTCTGGCAATCTTAAGCTAAAAAAATAGCTGTGGTTGCAGAACAATTTGTAGAAAGGTTAGCCAAAATGTGTACGCAAGCTGTGCAGCAACCTTTGTTCTGTAGAGGTAAATCAATTGAGATTATAGGAAATTTCTACAAAATTGAAACAATAATAAAGAAAGTTTGAGCGAAAGGAAATCAGTCAAACGTTCACAAAAAAATATATATATCGGTATTTCTTTGAATAAAGCGAAGTTTGAAAAATATAGTTACATTTTTTTTGCTGGACGGGCCTTCTGATGATAGTACTGAAAACTCTATATTATGCATATTTTGGTCGGAAAAAATTGACTGAACAAAAAACTTAACTGAGCATTTGGTGAACAGACAAAACAGTCCCAGACAAAACAGTCCCGGACAAAACAGTCCCGAATAGCAAAATATTTCCAGATGAAAACAGTCCCAGACAAAACAGTCCCCAAAAAGCAGACAAAAGAGTCCCGACAAAATAGTCCGAATTAAACATAGAGTTAAACATATACACAGCAATTAACACGAGAACCACTTAACTTATTCATATAATTACAATTCATCGAACCGATTTTAAGCTGATTACAACATAGTTTTATCTAAAATATGTTTTTTGAAACAACTTTTACGTATAATCCTCGTTCATATCAATTAAATACAAAAATTTTAGAAAATTAACTCATAGATTATGGTTGTTAATTGTTTCTAGATTGTATTTTTTACAATTGTTTCGATATTTATTCGGGACTAAATTTGTCTGGGACTATTTTGTCTGCTTTTATAGTACTATTTTGTCTGGGACTGTTTTGTCTGAGAATATTTTGCAATTTTGGACTATTTTGTCCGGGACCGTTTTGTTTGAGAATATTTTGCAATTTTGGACTATTTTGTCCGGGAGTGTTTTTGTCTGGGACTGTTTTTGTAAGGTGGGTCGAAACAACTAGTTTTAGTCCAATATTTCCAGTAGAAACTTTCAGTCGACTTCATGAGAAAAGGCTGTTGATCAAAGATTCTGTTGTTTAAATTTGAGGCTGGTAGCCATAGTTTGCATGGCAGTCTGCAGACTCAAATAGACAACCCCAAAACTAAATTTAAAACTAGTGATAGTTTTAATTCCAATACAGCAATCTTAAGATGAAAGAAAGTTATCGCTTTCGCAGTAAAGTGCACTGGTGACCTCTGATGGTACTTTGCATAACGGTTTGCTGAAAATTTTGGCAAGGTCATCATGCTCAGCAGCGACAAATTTGCAAATTTGCAGTTTCTTGGAAGAACTGAAAGAACTCATTATTTACGACGCTAGTTTATCTCCATTACAGTAATCTATAGTTAGACTACAAAGGTAAGATAATCTTCGAATAATGTTTTAAAATGCTGGCTACACCACAAAAATAATAAAAATCTGAAAAAAACAGCTTTTGCGAATTTTATTTTAAAAAAACTCCATCAAAAATATGGCTTTATCGAAAGGTGGCTTCAGGGATATATGAGAGAATAATATCCTGGATATATGAGAGAATAATATCCTGGATATATGAGAGAATAATACCGGCTCATAATGTTTTGTCTTTGTCTCTTATCCATTATCCCATAGCTTGAACACAAAGGCTGGCCCTATCTGCTCTAGTGCCAAAACTGAATCTTTTTCACGGCAAATAATCGGTTACACGCTGTCAATTAAAGCTTTTCAAAACTTCAATTTGCCGCTCTCATAATTTGTTTTTTATTATCTGATTGGAATCGCCGCAAATTTGAAATTATTAAAAAGTTTCTTAGAACAAATCAAACGGAAAAATCTGTCACAAAATTATCCAACAATTAGTACAAACCTCTAAGAAAGACTAAACGTTTTTACAATATTTCGATGTTCAATTTTCTCTATTCATATGAGTTCTGCCTGTAAAAAAAGTTTAAATAATTTTTTTGTTAACATCTTACTTCAGATTTCTTTAATTAATATAATAGTCCGGAAATGAGATCAAAATCACAACAAACATCTGATGGCCTGATCGCGGAAGCGTTGCTGCGCACCATTACTTCACTGACCGGGGGAATTTGATTTTGACGGGTACACTAGAAATTTGAAAACAATTCTGCTATAATGTTCTGTTTCAACTATTGTGCTTATTCATACCAGTTTTGTTCCAATGGTTGAAACAGATAGTAGCAATTTTTTTCTACCGGTATCATGATTCTCTACATAAAATAGGTAAACTCTCATTAACCATGCAACTTTTTCGGAGATCAAGTTTAAGTGATGATGATGTTGAGAACTGCTGAAAAATAACCTCGTGCAATTTTTATCAAGAAAAAGCTAATTAGTATTGAGAATGAACTGGAAAACAATTTGACAGCATTCTGATTGCAGAAATAATTTTGAGCGCACTATCAGCTCCAATGTAGTATCAGATGTTTTTTACTCTAAGAAAGTTGGATCAAAATTGACTAAAAAATTTTTAACCACGATGATTTTTTTTCAAATAGCAGCATATTTTTATTTAACTTATGTTTGTTCTGCGTCATGTTTTAGCAAAGTTTACCATATTAATACTTTAAAAATCTGCCATTTACAAATTATGCAAACAATCTTCTAACGACATTTTGCGTTTACGGCGTTAATTAGGCGTTTAAGAGGTTAAAAACCATTTTTTCTCTAAACGAGCCTGTTCAATGCTGTTTTTATTAATGGGCTCATTGTTCCATCATCTTTTCAAAATGGAATAACATATATGCGAGGCTGGCTTTTTTCTCAACCAAGTTTTCACTTTTTGTATACGCAGGGTAGAGAAAAAATAGCTCTCAGTATTCAGTTTTAATTTACATAAAAAATGTCAGAAGAATATCATATTTCAAAAAGGGGGAAAACTTTAAAATTTAGAAGGGAAAATCGAAAAAGAAAAAAATCCATTTTGAGGAGTGACGGTTGACAGATGGCGTCAAAACTTGAAAATACTTAATATTAGTTAGGTTAAACTAATCAAGCCTAACAGTTTTAAGTATTTGACCAAAAATTTTGAAAAAAAATCAATCATTTTTTTTTAATTTATAAAATATTGTTTAGATTTTTCTTCAGTACCCTGATTTTCTGCCGACAACCGCAACTATTCTAGGAACCAATTTTTCTCTGTATCGAACAGATTTTTTGAAAACAAAAGACTTCGGGCAATTTAGAGCTCTCAAAATAGCATAAAATCAACTTTATTGAAAAATCAAGTGAAGAAAAATGTATCCTTTTCCAAATTCCAGAGGTTCTTTTGCAAACAATTATTTTTATTTTATCCGAACTAGGCATTAATTGTTTTCAAAACTGCCGAGACGCACAAAATCAGGTTCATGGAATGAAAATCATTTAAACCAAATTCAATGCTGAAAAATGAAAAGAGACAATTTTTTTAACATTTCTATTTGTATACCTTTTGTTGTGAGAGCAGATTGTTTAATCTAACTTCACCTTCTATAATGCAATACATAAAGAATATGAGCGTGAGGGAGTTTACTGATCGTCATTTTGAAAAACTTGAAAAGGCTTCATACTTTTGAAAATTAGAAGAAAACTATTCACTTCTCTGTATCTCGCAATTGCTTTCCGAATTGATCTTTTCCAGAATTTAGGAATTTCTGTAAATTAAAAAAATTATCTAAGTTTTTATTTTGAAAGTGCTCCTATAAAAACGATTTCTTTGAGAAGTTTTGTCTGTCGAAAAAACGGCATTTTTTGCATCAAACAGTACAATTAAATTTCTTCAATGCATATAGGTTGCTTTTGGTTACTCCCAAAGGTTTCTGTGACACAAATTAATGGCTGTTCATTTCAGCTTGAGAGTTATATTGGAACATACTGTGATACGAGCCATCTTGTTAAATTAAACAAGTGGGTACATTATTTTTATAAGTTAAAATTTTTTTAGTATTCATTTTCGCTTACTTTACTCTTGTTGTTCAATATTACACTGAGCGACAAGAAGAAAAGTATTCTATTTTAAAAAGCCTGCCATTGAGAATTCAATTGTCTAATTCTATTTTTGCTTGCGTAACACTTTTTTATCTATTTTAGTTGCAAAAAAAAACAGAAAATATGCGGAAAAATATCAAACAGCAACGCGCGGAAACGTGGTAACAAGATATATAGTTTGACCATAAAATGAGTGAAATTTTTGTTGCTGTAACGAAATATAATTAGATACAAAAACAGTACGTGACCGTTGAACTGATTTCCGGCACTGTATTTTCTTCAAGAGAGTATAAGACCAGTTTTGATTTCCTTCTTTATTGAATCGAAAAATTTCTGTTGGAAAGAGTATTCTAAATTTACAGCTGAGTTTTTTTCTGTATTTTTGGAAATTTAGGGGAACAAATTTGTCTGTCGTCATTTCGTTTCAGCTCAGCGGACATATGCAATGCACATCATCTTTATCTCTGCCCTAGGCAATTTATGATGCTTCTTCAGAAAAAACAAATTATTTTTTTTCTTTAAAAATAATTAAAACAGGCCTTGGCGAAAAGTTTCAACATTTTTTTTTTCTTTCAATCTTTAAAGGTAGAAACTTCTATTGATGAATTTTTCAATTCTAATCATCTGGCATTTGAGAGGTTTTCTTTTTTTGAAACTTTTTCTCTTTTTGAGACTCTCTTAACCGCAAATAATGTTATCAAATGATGAGAAACGCTCTCATTCCAAAAAATGTGAGTTTTTACATTATTTAAAGTATAATTTTTTCAGTTTCAATTTATTTTTAGGCCCAAAGATTTTCTCCTTTATTCTAGTCCAAATGATTTTAACCCTACGACTTCCTTCTTCATTAAGATTGGTACCAAATGTGATGTTTGCCCGGATATGAAAAGTCTATGTTGTCCACATTAAAAAACGCTGAGGTAAACCTAACCAGTCAGGTAACCTCAAAGGTTAATCTGATTCTTTTCTATATTATTGTTGGTATTTATTATATTACTGATGTAATTAGCCTGAGCGAAAAATAGATTTGTGGAAGAAAATTTATTTTCATCAACAAAAGTGTTTGAATATTTTAAAATCTGAAATATAGTTTCGTCGATTGAATCGCGAAAAACAAAAAATTGAGAAGAAACAGAAGACGCAAACTAATATTCGAATCGCAAACGTGTGCATGTTTTGGGTCTTTCCATTATATCCCCCCCCCCCCCCCCCACCTCCTCCCGCAAGAAATTATCCCTCCCCCGTCATGGCATAAATCCGATATTGGGGGGGGGGGGGGGGGGGTGTATACATTATATGACCATAAACTGTGGGCCTATAATGAGAAAGACTCCAATTTTTCCAACAAGAGAAGAAATATGGATACTAATATGGCAAATGATTGGGTTAATTGTCTGGATTGCAATGGAGAGAGATTCGGTTGGTTTTGCATCACTTTATGGTGTCCAATGGTCACATCTTATTACATTGGATCCAAACTGAAAATGAAAGTGGCCGCAACTTTTTCAGTGGCATTGTGTCTCATAGCCCAGGTGTGCAGTGTCACCCAACACTTCATACGTACATTGATACCCTATGACGAATTTGAAGACGATTATTATACAGATCCGGTTGATGGGAAGCAGCCAATCATGTCAGAGGATGAGTATCAATTGGCCAAACAGACTAGAATGTCTCACATTGAAGAAATATACTTGACTATAATTACGGTGGGTTTACTTGCCGGGTTCTCTTTTGCGGCCATAACAGCTACGTACAGAATGAAAATGCGGGAACAGTTCAAGATTAATGGTATGGAAGAACTCTTAATTTATTCTGTCCCCTCCATGTAATGTAACATAAACCCATCCTCTCCCCACTCTCACCCCCCCCCCCCCCCCATTTATGGAAATAATCTATTGGGGTCTTGGAAATTTCGAAAATTACTAGCAGTGTCCTTGTTACAGTTGAGCAAGAATCCTGCGAAAAGTCTCTGAATGGGGCGGTTAGGACTTTTCATCAGGCGGGATCCAACTCGGGGCTCCTCTGTGTTCTCTTGCTATGTCCTACATCTAATTGATTATCTTATCGATAACATCCTAAACAGTGAAAACACATATGTCGCTTCTTTTTTGACTATCGATGGTCCCTCTTAGGATACCACAGTATTCGTGATCAGTGCGCATTAGCTCTAAATTCATAATATGAAATCTTGCAAACCATTTCAGACGCTTGCTTATCTTAGAAGCGCAAAAAAATTGCAGATATCAGTTATTTCATACGCTTTGTAGGATGGTTTTCTGAAGATGGTGGCTTTTCTGAGAAAGCTGACTTTTCTGAGAAGGGTGGCTTTTCAGATACTGTTGGTTTCCATTAAAAAGTTGGCTTTTCTGAAAATGGTCGCTTTTCGGACACTGTTGGCTTCTCTGAAAAAGGCGATTTTCCGCAAATTGTAGTTTTTCACATATTGTTGGTTTCACTAAAAAAATGGTTCTTCTCAAAATTGCCGAGCTTCTTCCATTATCTTACATCCTTTTCATTAAAATGACGAGAACTTGCTCAACTGTGAGAAGACATAAGTTTGTTCTACCGATGGTTGTTTATTAGGATAACCCGGTATTCGTGTTCAGTACTTCGTCGCTCTAACCTCTAAATATGAGATCACGCAAAGCTTTTCAGATGCATGCTTATCTTAAAAGCGCGTGAATTTTTGCCGAAATCAAAATTATTTGAGAAGATTTGAAAGATCATATTCTGAAAAAGTTTCCGAAAGATCATTCTTTTCGAGAACGGTGGCGGATACTGTTGGTTTTCATGAAAAATATTTCTTTTCCGCATATGGTGGTTTTTAGATATAGTTGGTTTCACTGAAAGAGAAGGCTCTTCTGACTATTGCCGTTTTACTGAAAAAGTTGGTTGTTCTGAAAGTGTTGGCTTTTTTAAATTGGGGTTTTAATAAAAGTTTAAGGACATGAGTTCTGCAAAAAACTGTTTCCAAGGGATGTTTACGTCAAAATAACTTTTTAAATTTTTAATAGACGGGATTCAACGTGGGCACTGCTGCGTTCCTCTGCATAGTCTTACATCTATTCTATAAACTTGACAAAAATCTTTCGAACAGTGAGAACACATGTTTGTTCCTTTGTGACTACCAATGATTGGTTTTTAGGACACCCCAGTGTTCGTGTTCGGTTCGTCGCTGCCTCAACCTCTAGAGATGAGATCTTTGGCTTTTCTGAGAATGGTGATTTTTCGGATGCTGTTGGTTTCATTGAAAAATGTTGGATTTCCGCAAATGGCGGCCTTTTGGACTTTGATGGTTTTGCTGATAAAGATGGCTCCTCTGAAAATTGCCGCTTTCTTGAAAATGTTGTTTTTTTTGAAAATGATGGTTTTTTTAAAATTGGGGCTCTGTTGAAAAATGCGGCTGTTCACAAACTGGTTGCTACGGTCTCTTTTCCGCAATGGTGGCTTTTCAGATATTGTAGGTTTCACTGGAAAATTGGCTCTTCTACAAATTGCCGCTTTTTTGAAACTGTTGTTTTTTTAAAAAAAAAAATTGGCTGAAACTTGGGGCTTTAATAAAAATTGCGGCTTTACTGAAAATGACAGCTACTCTGAACACAACAGCTATTCTTAAAACTGTACCTGTCCAAAAATAGTGGTTTTTCTGAAAACGATGACATTACTGAAGAAGATTGTTTTAAGTTTTTTCTAAAATGGTGGCTTTTCTTAAAAAGTTGGTTTTTCCGACAGTAATTTTTAGAAATTGCTTGCAATATTCTGGTTACTGTTGACCATGAGTTCTGCAAAACACCTTCCATGGGACGGTTCCGTCCTGTTTTGACTTTTTTTTATCAGATGAGATTGAACATGGGCACCGCTTTGTTCTCGTGCATTGTCTTACATCCATTTTATAAACTTGACAAAAAACATTTGAAGTAGTAATAGGGTGAGCGACCCTTCTCGGGGGGGGGGGGGGGGGGGGGGGTGACGACCCCATGTATTAAGATTGGTTATAGCGGCTTTGACCGTTTAGGGTCGTCCCTAATGTATTAAGATTAGGGATAGAATCTAGGGGCGCCTACATGCATTAAGATAGGGTATAGGGTGCATGTATTAAGATTAGGAATAGAATCTCCATGTATTAAGATTGGGTACAGCCGCCATGTATTAAGATTAGGTATAGCCGCCATGTATTAAGATTAGCTATAGCCGCCGACATGTATTAAGATTAGTTATAGCCGCAAGCATGTATTAAGATTAGTTATAGCCGCCGACATGTATTAAGATTAGTTATAGCCGCGGACATGTATTAAGATTAGGTGCCGTCATGTATTAAGATAGGGTATAGGTTTTGTGTATGTATTTGTGCATGTACATATGCTAGTAGTATAGTCGGTGCAAATTTGGGGGGTAGTTTCGGAGACGCTCCTGATTGGCTGAAATTTTGATGGCAAAATATCAATGTTTGTGTAGTTAATAAGTGTTTACTTGAGAACAATAGAATTGGCGTGGGTAATTAATTGCTGTAATTATGTGAGGGGTAATTATGTCACATGTTGAATTTTGTTTATGAATTTTATGTTATTAAATTGTGAATTTAATTGGTGAGGGTTTTCAATTATCCTAGTTATCTGAGGGGTAATTATGTGACATATTGAATTTTTGTTTACAACTTTTAGGTCATATTAAATTGTGAAATTAATTATGTGGGTTTTCAATTACCCTAATTATGTGAGGGCTAATTATGTGACATGTTGAATTTTGGTTATGAAGCTTTCGGTCAATTGCAAAGATTGTTCCCCTAATTGTTTTAATCAATTGTGTAACAATTGTCTTTTGCGCGCTCATTAAATGGAAAAAATTCAATGATAGAAAAAAAATGATATAAAATTACAGTCACAGTATAAATGTAATAGAGAATACTAAAGAATTGTGCTATAGTAAAAGGATTTAAGTTATATGTTGAGTGGTGCTGTATGAATGCCGCCAGACTGAATAATGCGCTTAGGGTAGAATAAGGACAGTCCCTTCTTTGTCTCTTCATATGTTGCAACACAATGATTTATTGTTCTGAAACCTCTATTTGTCGAAGTAAGGTTGATAATTTCATCCATCACTCGTCGATATTTTTCCATTGGTCCATCTCCAGTCTCCTCCAGAGTTCTTTTGTTCAGGCCTTTGCTACTGAATTTGTACTTGTCTGACATAGCATCGTAGCAACAATAGGTTTTACTGCAGAGACAATTCATTTCGGTGCATCCGAATTCTTCCTTGAAAAGACCTGGTTCCCGTTTATCATGCTTATTATGCTTAGAACAACATGTTCTAGGGAAAAAGTTGTGTGAGGAGTCTGCTCTGAAGGAATCATCACAGTCCTTTTCTCGCAAAGTCTGCCATTATTCCTTTTTAGCAGGTCGAATACAATCATACAAGTTCTCGTGCTCTAGCGCTAAATAAAGAGAATCTGTATCCATCTCTAACTATTGGAAAATATCCATATCGCAAAATCTGTCAAAGAAGTTATAGTAGAGCACCAACATACGTAGCTTAGCGTATTGAAGTATAAAAAAAACCAACTATTATAGGTTCTCGATGCTCAATTTTGGATTTTGCAAGCTCAACTTCGTAAATTTCTTTTGACACATTGTTCAGACGCTTAAAAATTTTCCCATTGATTGCTTTGTGCGTCTTCTCATCATTCAGGTTTTTGGTCTGTGTGTGTCTACTTCTGTCCATAATTTGATATCCATAAGAGCTGTTACCCAACAATTTCATTGTCTCAGCCACAACGCTAGAGTCACGATTTTCATAACCCGCTCTTCTAGCATCTACCACTGACTGAACAAAGTTATTGAAGCATTTTTTGGGTGTGTAACATCTATATATTTTTGTGCGTTTCAGACCAAGACTGAGATAAAAGTTGAGTAAAGGAGTAATGATTGTCCCATTTTCCAACTTGAAGCTCGAAATCAACATTCGTTGAGGTTGTTTGAGCAGGTTGTTTTCAATTGCATACTCTCTCATATAATCTTTAATATCGGCTCGGCTGACATTAAAGTTCTTAAAAATAGGAGGAAAATTAGAGAACTTGTACTTTAATCCGTCTGGAACTTCGAGATCGCACTGTACATATCCAAACATTTTCTCATCTCTTATTTTCGCTAACAGAGACTCTTGCTTCATAGGTAGTTTGAAGGGAAAGTTCTTCCTCACGTGATTTCTGACATTTTCCTGTACTTGAACTCTTTCCCACCATTTACACTCCCAGACATCAACAATATTGTATCCTTTGTTTCTCAAATAATCCCTTCTCAGTTCATCATGTTCTCTTTTCCTGATTCCTCTCTAGATTTCCTCCTCCGAGAGGCTTGCTCGAGATTCTTGGCATGGACAAAAATGGAAACAACAACCCATGGCTTTAAAAACTGTGTCGCAATGAGCACAAAAACCGTCCACGCTAAAACAGTCGATCTTTTTCTGTTTCCCGGTTATATAATAGCTTTCAATTACGCATTCGGGCGTTGTGATTCGAGATAAGACATGAACAATTTCTCAAATGTTTGAGATTTATTGGTTCGAGCTTTGAATTTTTGAGAATTTGTGTCGAGCTCCCATCGTGTGTAAAGCCCTGTTGGCATTTCTTGACACATTGAAAAGGGATACAGTTGACTAGCTCCAATACCCACGATAGATTTACATATATTTTCTGAATTCCTGATCAACTACTGCCTTTCTTGTGAACACAATAGAAGGTCCATCAGTCATGTCCTCGCGTATTCTATCATGTAAGTCCGTGTCAGTTTCAACAAATGGGAAAAATTTGTGATTTGTTGACTTGTGAAGACAAATGTTTGCTAAATTGGGAAGTGTACATCCGAGTTTTAACATGTCGATTCCTTTGTTGTGATAAAATTCCATCAATTTTGGCATTGCCTCCAGTGTTGGAACAACATTCTTGTTGTTGTACCACTTGACAAAATCTCTAAATGTAGTCATTTGCTCTTTCTCCCAAATCACTTTAAAGTAATTGTAGTTATCGACTCCAGATGAGGGAACTTCTTTCATCCTCAATTTTTTCAGAGCTTCTTTATGAGATAGTCCACTGTTCAGCAACTTAGTAAAATCAATGAATTCTTTCTCCAAAGGGTTGTGATCCTTCAGCTTAAAGAAGAAACATTCATAGGGTGGTAGAAAAGGTGCGTCAAGTTTTTTTTGGCGAATCGAACCATTCATATGGGAAGAAACCTTTAGTCTCATTGGTCTTGTAAGCTTTGAGGAATGAATCGAGAGATGTAGCTCCTCCAAGGAAATTTATAATGTCAAGGAACTGCACGTCACCGAACTTGAAGGAAACAAAATGATTTGCCTTTTTGATAACTGTAGGTTGAATATCCCGTTCATGAATGAGATAAGTTAGAAGATAGGATTTGATGAGATTCAAATGGTACTTTCCACTGTTGAACCCAAATACAGGTAATGTGTTGATATAACGCTCAAGGTGTTGTTGCAAGTCCAAAAGTTGATTTTTCTGCATTTGTAGGAACTGAGTAGACATATGAGCTTCCTCCTCCTCCTCAATGCACTCATCTTCGAAATCAAATGCAGGAGTTGTGCGACCTTTCCTTTCGTTCAATTTTTCAAAGATGGCTTTAACTCGGCTACTGATTATCTCTTGAATTGATGCAAATTTTGTTTGCATTTCGGTTTTACTCTTGATAGCTAACTCCTCAAGAGCTTCGACAAAAGAAACAATCAGGTTCTTAGGGTCTTTGTCGCATAGAAACACAGGTTCTTCAATCAAGTTGGAGGAAATGGAGACAGATATTGGTTCAGGCTTTCCAATCCAAGTAGTTGCATTTGTATCTTTTAGCTCTTCAGTAGGAACGCAGATCGATTCAAAGTCAAAAATAGCAAAGTTTTTGAACAATTTTTGATCATCGTGGTGGGAGATTCCGAATGCGTCGAGTTTATCAAACAAAGTTTCTTGCAGAGCATACACACTCTTTGGGTAAATATGCTGTACTCTGTCTTTGCAAGATTTTACATGACGGTTGAAATTACTTGCCTGCTTTATAAATGTATCGCAACTGGGGCAACGGAATCGTTTAAAGAATGTGTTGATATCATCCACGTAGCATATTTGGTTGTTGTATCGCAGTAAATTAATGTTCTTTTCGTACATTTCAATATTTCTCGCAAGTTCTCCAAAAAATTATCCTTCCTCTATATCAATATCATAATAAAGATGTTATGCTTTATCGCATTTTCAACAAAAACGAGGTGATTCATTGATACTCCCCTGAAGTTGATTGCGTCATGTCCAGATTCATGAAGAAAGGCACTAAACAAATTTGCTGCCCTCGTTTCCAACTCAGGTGATCCGTACAAGTGAGCAGCCATAGCTCTGAACAGGCAAAGATAATCTTTGTAAGTCTCGGCGTAACCATTCGATACAAGACAATTCACATCTGATCGTCTAAGTAACTGTTCAGGAAGAACAGCATCGATACATCCCATTGGAATGTTTTTTAGGAGAGCGCAGAATATTGTTACGTTAGTAGTCAAAGCAAATCGCCACTTTGTATTTTCCCTCTCCTGTGCACACTTCTCCACTAGATCCATTTTCTCTACTCTGTCTTGAAGAAAGACCAAGTCTCCTTTTGAGCAGAGCAAATGAGATTTTTCAAAGAACGTGTTGTTCTCATGCGCATAAAAGTACCGATACTCGTCTGTGTCCACATTGCGCAAGATAAACCCAAGAGCCAGATTCACTTTGGCAGCACAATTTAATTTTTCAAAAACTTCTTTTAATTTCTCGTTGATCTCATTGGGATTGAGCTTGGACAACTTGAAGTTAAACACTCGATGTCTCCCATTCTCCATTTCCGTATCTTCAAAAAAGTGCTGACAAGCACTAAGTTTCTGCTGTAATTGCTCGTTGTTCTGATCTAGCTCCTCTGATTCTAGGAGTTCTTTGAGTTTTTCACTCGATTTGGTCCCAACTTTTGTCGAAGTTCCATGCTTTCTCCTCTTGTGTTGCTGAGGAGAATAAAAGCTTGGGAACTGTTCCAAGCACACAGTGCCCACAGTACTAAGCTTAACATCTTTTGGGGCATGATGCTTGGCAAGGTGATAATTCAAGTCTTCCTTCTTCTTTGTAAAAAAGTTGGCACATTTGGGACATGATAAAGTCCCACTATCACAAAATTTTTTGTGTCTGGCCAAGTTATATTTAGCAACCATTTTGTCACACTTTATGCATTTCACTGGGAGATTTCTATCGAGAGCAGGCATTGTTATGTTAGTTCAAGATGAATTTAGGAAAAATTCAGGTAAATTGCGGAGCAACTGAATCTGAAAAAACAGAAAGTGTAAAGATCTAAAGCTGCTATGTAACTTTGAGGTACTCGATGATGACTCATCACTTCCATATATGGTAATGACGTCATTTCTTTTTTTAGATTCGGGCGTCATGTCAGAACATTGTAGAAGATTGACATGATTTCAATTGCGACAGATCGGCATATAATTAACTAATTTTCAGTTTAAATGTACAAACTCATTCCGTGGCGCAAAATTCGAACTTTATATTTTTTTCTCATTTTCCTCTCACTCTTATTTGTTAAATTTTACTTGAATTTTCCCATACAGAAAATTTCACCAAAAAAATTACAACAAGAAAACTACTCTTTAAAAAATCACGATTGTTACAGTATTTTGAATAGATGTAGTTCAAAATTGTGTTTTTCAAATATTGATAAACTTTACTGTCTGAGATCAAATTTAGTTTTATTGAAAATAGAAACTAGCGCATAAATGTGCTTTCAACACAACAAGAGAGAGATCAAGAGAAAGTTTCCATCTATTTTTGAAGAACAAGCTTACGTTGTACAACTTAATGTTGTTGTAATAGAACCTCCCACCCAATCAGACTTCAGCTTTAGAAATCTAATTCTCAAGATAAACGATTTCATTTTATGCATTGCTTTTTCAAGTTTAATTTTCTTTTATATTAACAGGGTTTTACTTGATACCGTATTCATTTGCGAAAAATGTTGATCAAAAATCACTTTTGGAAAAAATTTACAAAAGAAAGGAAGGAATCGCTGATGCTTACAGAGTAGACAAAATTGATGTTGACACTTATTTCTTATACAATTTTTGGACCTTTTTACTCAAAACAACAGAATCATCCGATTTAGTAAAGGATTTGAATATGCAACTTTTTCTATAAAAAATTTCGAGTATGATGACTACATAACAAAACAATATTTTGATTTATCGTCAAAGCTACACATCAACAAGTATGAAAAGATTTTCATATTGACTTCTGTCTCAGAGATAAAGGAACAGTACAGAAATTTGTCTCAATCTAATTATATCCCAATTCCTGATCCGGTAACAAATACTTCATCTCTGCAGAGTGAGTGCGCTGTTCTTTCATTATTAATAGGACTACAATGCAGAGGGGATAAGAGTACGATTTGGAATACGACTCCCCAACATTTATATACAAAAAATTAGTTCCAAATTTGGAACATTTTCCAAGATCGATTTGAGATTCAACGAGATGGAGAGAACTTATCAAAGCTTGACTTTTTTGGTCAATTACGTCAACTCATTTCCTCTTACTTATCCATCTTTGGCTGTTAATTAGGGTAACACGTGTAAAACTTCATTTTTTGGTGTTTATTCAGTATTGAGCTTATTTGTTTCGGATAGTAATGTTAGATTTTCTATGAGTTGATTCCTTCTTTGGTCACTTTACAATTAATACATTTCCTTTTCTGGAAAATAACGTCACTTTTTCTGCTAAACATTAACCTTTTTGGAAACTTTGTTCTCATTGGTTGGAGTTTAGTATAAATAGAGCTGAAAAATTCACCCTTTATCACTTGCTTTCTCTTCTCTAAAAACAACATACTTTGACTCTAGTCTCACCACATTGAGAAAGGGAATTTACAGTGCAGAACAACAGCCTTCTCTACTCAGTTTCTTTCACAGAGAAGACTGCTCGGATCAGCATCAGAGACTTGTCGAATGGGCTCTACGAGTCCGTTGTAACCCTACCTATCACAGTGTGGCACATTATTGAGCACCAGCGACATCATTTTGACACATATCATGAGGGGCAGGTTCCAATCACGGAGAATCAGCTTGGAACTCACGCAATTGGCCACGAAGTTTCTGTGATCAGTGGGCATCACTACCCTTACATTAACGGAACAGATTTCCCGACAACTACGTTGCTGGAAGCATTCAGTACACATTTCCGTGGGAGGAAGGACAGATTCGCAACAACTGGTTCACTACACCAGAGACAAATCAAGTATCCAGTCCAGAGCCGCAAAGCAACCTTCTCCAGATAAAGAGCAATGCTGGCAGCCGTCAACAAAGCGAATTGAGTGTCGATACTAGCACCACGTGGTCATTTAACGATCTGGAAAACTTCGATCCAGCTCAGTATTATGATTCGACTGATACGTCGACTACACCGTCAATGACAACACCCTCCATAGAGGACGGAACAGCTCACAACCCCATTGTGCTGACAGATGAGGCTCCCGTAACTCCCATCAGTGTTCGACCTACCGAGCCTCCAGCAATTGTTGAAAGAGTACGTCCATTTGGCAATGAAATTCAAAACTTGCCAGATCACGTTGTGAGAACTCTTTTTGAATAAATTTGACATTGTAAATTTTACACTTGAATTCTTTTAAAGTACATTGTGATGTATTTATACTTTTGTTTGAATTCATTTCTTTTTAAGTTGAACTTTCTCTTTACTCCAAACACTATGCAGGCTATGTTGAAGCAAAAACACAGCAACTTGTTTTGAAAATTGATATTCATTGAAACAAAACAAGTTTGAAAGTTGTCATTTTAAAATTAAAAGAAAATTTCTTTTTTTTGCGCAAAATCATATCGTAAAATGAAAAAAAATGAACATTTTTCTGCGTTTTTAAATGACAGTTTTTGAACAATTTTTTGACCTTTAAGAAAATTTTTTAAATCCAAAACTCGATATTTAAGAGAAATTGTTGAAAAAATTTTCGATTTTTAAGAGAAAACGTTGAAAATTTTTTCAATTTTTAACAAAAAAGTTGTTTGAATTTTCGATTTTTAAGAAAAGTTTTTGTAAAATTCATTTTTATCAATACGTTCTTTCAAATTATAAACACAGATACAAAACACAAAAAAGAAATTATATACTTTATTTTCTAATTTCAAGATACAAAAGATGATTATCAATTATGCCATGTCCATCTAACAAACAATCAACAATCTTTATAAGTTCATTCTCATACCTTGAATTTCTAAGGGAAAGCACCCTATCTAGAAAAGATGATCCAAGGGTTTGAGTGCTCGCATTTCTTTGCTCTGCGCATGGTAGGTGACGCTCTTGAACTTCTTTCTGATCAATCGTTTTTTTTTTGAGATACTGGGCACTTTTTCCACGTACTTATTCTCAAAGTTGTGCTCCACTGCTCTGTTTAACTGAGCAAAGACCATTCCTGAGTCTTCTATAATGGAACCAAAGAACTGGTGTTTATAGAGTTTGTACAAGCAATCAACTGTTTGATAAACATAAGACAAGTTTTCTATTGTCTCTAATATCTCTTTCACTGAGGATGAAATGAGAATAATGTGGTAGCGACAAGTCTTTGATGGACAAAAATTTTCATTATGAGTAGCAACGGAGTATTTTTTCGTGAGTAGATACGGTTTATACTCCTTAACTGATAGAGAAAGGAATAATGTCTTGTCATTATAATCTCTGTAAAATTGAGGTAAAACTTGACACATTATTACTACCATTTCAATATCGGGATAACAGAATAGAACCTATATATGGAAACAAAAAGTACGGTAACGTAATTTTCTATTTTTAGAGGTTGCACTTTCTGTTTCCATAAAAAGCTTAAAAATCATTTTCATAATGATGCAGTTCAAGAAACAGAAGACTAAAGGAATTCGTTGTTATACTTGTTCAAAATATTTCAAGCACTATTTTTCTTTAATGCAACACAGACGAGCTAAACACCAGAATCCGTTTGAAATGCTGGTGAAAAAATTTTCGAACCTCAAGAATTCCGAATAGATTACCCTATAAGGAAATAACGTCATTTAGCATACCTTTTATGGGTATACATGACGTCATTACCGTAAAAGGAAATTTTAAGTTTTTGAGGGGAATTGCGTACAAATACAAATCATTTATTCTCTATTTCACTCTCAGCTCAAGTTGTTGAAATATCGCTCTCTAAAGTATCACCTTTTCTTTCGAGTGCTCCTTCAATGTTCACTCAATCCTCACCAAAACCAGGGACTGATTCGGTTCCTTTTTATATGGACTTTGGATCCAATTCAAAAAGATTTGGGAGATTTACTAAGTCCCAGATTTCAAGAAACGGACAATTTTATACTGAACCAACCTCCCAAGTCCTTAGAAAAGACAATTCTGGGAATTTTGAAAATTAGACGCACCTGCGAATTGGAGACTATTAGTTTAAGAAATTCTGCTTCCTCAAGGAGGATCTTCTCAATGGAGAACTGGAGATGAGAGAAAACCAACTTCAATTCGACAAAAGTATAGGCATGGAACACGTGCTGGAACAGTGTCACAAAGTGAGAGAGATTAGCATTGGACGAAACCGCAGACTCTATGTTACTTTCCTCCAATACATCAAGGACAACCCAGCTTCAACATATGTACAAATTCGACTTTTTTGTTGAAAGGAGAACAACGAGTTCAAACAACTGACTTATGTCAGCTACACTCTGGACGAATTCAAGGAGTTGATACAAAATCTGAAGGATTTTTCTAATATTCAACAATGTACATTTCAATAAATGTGTAATTTTAAAATGTATTTGTCTTTTTAATTCATATTATTTGAATCATTTTTCTTTTTTTCAATTTGAAAGTGAGTTGGAATATTGGTTCCTCCAGAAATATTTTTTTGAGTCTAAGAAATGAATCAAAATTTTTCCACGTTAGACTTCACTACGAACTAAAAAAGTCTTCTTATACAGTTCTTGAAGCTCTAAATTTTCCCAAAATTGATAAACTTGACAGTGAGTCCAATTTTTCAGAACTAAAGTGGGTTATTCATAACGAATTACGACGCACTTCTTTAATATATCAATCTGATAAACACGAAATTTCCATTTCACAACAACGTTGGAACGGAGTTCAATGGAGTTTTTTGACAAAGGTTGAACTAAAAAAGGAGGAAAACAGAAAATTATTGGAACATCTTCCTGACTTTCTTTCTCATGTAGAGACTTTCAAAAAGACTAGTATCACTTTAGATAAATAAAGAAAATAAATTGATGGATATTGTCACACTTCTAAACTTTTTTTAATCGTTACAGTAGTATTTTTCCAATGTTTCCCAACAACGAAAAACGAAAAAACTGTTTCCTAGCTGCAGTAAAAATTGGGATCAAAAAATTAATTTGGAGGAAATTGACCAAAACTTCCCCCACGGAGGACTTATTGGTTACGATAACTCAATTTTGGACTTTTTCCTAGCAAGATCGAAAGTGTTTCGTTTACATGCAATTTTACACGATTCTGCTGGAGCGGTTAAAGCAACTACAAACCAAGGACCGGGTTATTGTTACATGTTACCTCAATTTCCGAGCTCTTGTCTCTTGGGTCACATTACTGGACTGTTATTTTGTGTCTTTATGAAAATTTGTCATCCACGTATTTTCATAATGCTTGATCATTTTTTGAAAAGTCATCCCAGAAGAAAGAATGCCTTTCGTTGTACTAGATATTGAATGCTTAGAAGGAAAAACTGTCAAAGAGCCTCGAATCTTTAAGGACGGAATTGTACTTGGATACAGTTTTCTCCCACCTAAAGACTGCAAGCCGACTTTTCAAGCAAAATGGAGTACAAAAAAAATGCACGGTATAAATTGGAACCATGGAAAGCTCGATTATTCTGAGCTGTCTTTTATTATACAACAACATTGCTCACCAACAACAGAGTACTTTGCTAAAGGACTTGAAAAATGCAAAATTTTATCAACCTACTTGTGAAAGATGTGGAAAGTCTTGATGATCTTGGTTGTCCCAAGGCTTCCAAACTATTAGAAAATGATGATGCTGAATGGAATTGCAGCAACTACCCCTATCGACACAAGAAGACTCTTCATTGTGCAGAAAAGAAGGCTTACGTTTATGGGATATGGACTTTAAATTTTTTTGATAATATTTAATGTTTGCATTTGTGATTGTAATATATCATTTTCATTTGTATCTTTTTTTCTCTGAAATTAGTATAAGTGAAAAAATAATTAAAAAAATATCAAAATTTGATTTAAAAAATATCAAAAAATACTGTGTTCCCATACTTTATTATTCTTTCATAGTCTTTATTATTCTTTCATAGAAGAATTCTTTCATAGAAGAAAGAATGCCTTTCGTTGTACTAGATATTGAATGCTTAGAAGGAAAAACTGTCAAAGAGCCTCGAATCTTTAAGGACGGAATTGTACTTGGATACAGTTTTCTCCCACCTAAAGACTGCAAGCCGACTTTTCAAGCAAAATGGAGTACAAAAAAAATGCACGGTATAAATTGGAACCATGGAAAGCTCGATTATTCTGAGCTGTCTTTTATTATACAACAACATTGCTCACCAACAACAGAGTACTTTGCTAAAGGACTTGAAAAATGCAAAATTTTATCAACCTACTTGTGAAAGATGTGGAAAGTCTTGATGATCTTGGTTGTCCCAAGGCTTCCAAACTATTAGAAAATGATGATGCTGAATGGAATTGCAGCAACTACCCCTATCGACACAAGAAGACTCTTCATTGTGCAGAAAAGAAGGCTTACGTTTATGGGATATGGACTTTAAATTTTTTTGATAATATTTAATGTTTGCATTTGTGATTGTAATATATCATTTTCATTTGTATCTTTTTTTCTCTGAAATTAGTATAAGTGAAAAAATAATAAAAAAAATATCAAAATTTGATTTAAAAAATATCAAAAAATACTGTGTTCCCATACTTTATTATTCTTTCATAGTCTTGCTCCTAACTTTTGTACTTTTTTCAAATTTGATGCTTTTTCTCACTGATTCCTTTGACGGAACAATATTTTGGTTGTGTGTTATGTTTAGTTCAGCAACGAATCACTTATCAATGAAATTTTAAATTCACCTCGCATTAAGCTATCCCTATTTGACTCCATTTTGTCAGACGGAAGAGATACAAACGTGGAATTTGTCGATTTCGTATATGTTTCGAAGAGGAAAAACGTCGAATGTCCCGATATTTATTACACAATTCTTGACGCAATTGGCTTAAATCCACATAAAATTATAAACAAAGATGCCAAAAGCAAAGAACGAGGAAGCTGGATCCCTTTCCAAATCTGAAAAAGCTAAGCTACAGAGGTTGTACAGGGAAGGAAAAGCCGCATATAGATCAGTTCAAAACCTTCAGAAAGCCATCGGGTGTCAAAGGAGAAGGTTACTGATTTTTTATACAGAAAGAATTCTTATACTAAATTTAGACAAGCAATTCGACATTTCAAAAGATTACCTGCTTTTGCAAAACGTATCAATGAGATTTGGTGTCTTGATTTGGCTTTTATGGATGAATTGTCTGAATTTAATAACGGTGTGAAAAACTTATTGATAAGTGTTGACGTCTTTTCTCGCCTGGTCCGTGTTCAATCAATGAAGTCAAAATATGCCTCTGATGCTGTAGCTGCCTTTAAAAAAATGTAAAGGAAGAACACTAAGCCTGATAGAGTTTGGTTTGACCAAGGTACTGAGTTCGGGGGAGAATTCAAAAAAATTTGCAAGAGCAGAGACATCAAAATCTACTCTACAAGAAGTGAAACAAAAGCTGCTATAGCAGAAAGAGCAATTAGATCTTTAAAAAACATCATTTATTGCTACATGGAGGAAAACGGTGATAAATACGTCAAAAAAAGGATAGTTTTGTTAACACTTTGAACACAAGAGTTAACAGATCTATAGGTAAATCCCGCAAAAACGTTAAAAATTTAGATTTTTGTCAATTTTTTACAAAAACCATATTATTGAGTACAAAAAACCACGCTTCAAAATTGGAGACAAAGTTCGAATCTCCAAATACGATATCCCATTTAGAAAAGGTTTCAAGTTTCAATTCACAAGTGAAATTTTTCAAATTATTAAAATTGCGACTTTAAAACCACCAACTTATAACCTTCACGGAGAACAAGGTGATGAAATTTTAGGCAAATTTTGTTAACAAGAGCTTGCAAAGTGTATCATTTAGAGATGAATTCTTTTACTGTAGAGTTGGTTTTGAATGCTTCCTTTGACTATTACCCAAATAATACATTAATTTCTTTTACAAACTTTCTTCCGGAACAAATAAATCTCGAAGGAGAATGGGAGGTTGCAATTACAGAACCATCTTCTCATTCCTTGTACTAAAACATCACGGAAGGGAAATTTCTATCTAGACGAAGCAACACCGAACACAAAACCATCAGACTATTACACACTTGATCCAGGTCTATATCCTTCGACCTCTGATATTGTAAACGAAATGAACAAAAAAATTCAGGAACGGGAAAAGTATGAAAAAACACCAATCAGATTACACGTTAACAAAATTACACAGCGAATTTCTTTGAGTCTTCCCCTTGAGAACTCTTTACTTGTTATATTTAGTGCTGATCTTTGTCATGTCTTTGGATGTGAAGAGGCTGTTTATGGGATGGGGGTTTTCATGAGCGGTGCTGGTCCACATTTTCCCAAGTTCCCTTATGACATTGTAGGAATACACACCTTGATGATATATAGTGATATTGTTGAATACAACATTGTGGCTGATACAAACGCTGCTTTTTTACGATGTATTCTTTTTATATCAAAGGTCAAGAATGGAGACATCATCTCAACTGGGCAATACATGAATGATCAAAATTTTCCCAACCTACAATTTAAAAAGATTCTGAAAAATTCATTCCACAGCATAAAAATAGAGCTCCGAGACTCTTATGGTGAAAAAGTACCTTTCAACTCTGTTGGAGTAACTAGAACAGTACTAATGTTTAGACAAACTTCTGAAAATCAGTTTTAGAATTAAGAGTGTAAAAAATGGTTGCTGATAGTGATTTACCGTATTTTCGCGGATATGCCAGACAAAGGGGTAGGGAATTTGGAGCTTTAGCGCAAACAATTGGGGGACAGCAATTCCGTTTTTGAGACCATATGTTGTCCCAGCAGCAAAAAAGATTGGGAGCTGATTTAATTGAAATGGCTGCTCCTGAAATTGGAAATGTTTTGACTGGGAAGAAAAAACTCAAATCTGTTGCTGCTGATGTCGGAAACAAAACTTTACGTAAACAGCTAGGTGCATGAAAAACAAGAAAGCGTCTCATTATTCGTAGATCACCTCCAAAAATCAGTCGACGTCGAACAAGAAAAGATATATTTGCTAATCTAAAATGAATTCTAGATCAACAAACGATTCCAATTTTCGATATGGACACTTTACAAACTCTTGCTCGGAGATTTTTGACAAAATTTGACAAGATTGTTTGATGACTTTATGAAAAAAGATGAGCATGGAAAACCAGATATGGGTATGTCTTTCACAGATGACGATTTACACTATCTAACTCACGTCAACAACATTTTACACTCACTCTTCTCCAATTGTGAAGTGTATCTGAACAATCAACAAGTGTACAACTCAAAAGGTCTCTACGGACACAAGGCTTTAATTTCCAATGAATTTAATGCTTCAACTAGAAATAATGAAGTTATTTTGGCTTGTCATGGATACGAATTTGAAAAAGAACCTAGTGATTATGAGAAGAGCCCGTTTATAGACCGAGAGGAAGAAATTCTGCTAAAAAATAGAAGCACTTACTACGGTAAATTAGCTTTTGACTTGTTCCAATGTGAAGACTTACTGCTTCCAAATACAAAAGTAAGATTGAAATTGATTCGTGCAAGACATAATTTATACATGATTTCCTACAATCCTCACGTTTCCCTTAAGGTTCTCGACTGTTCCTTATTTACACGAGGCGTGGTTGTTAACGAAGTGTATCACCAGACTATCAAATACCAATTAACTCATCAACCTGCTTGTTACAATTTTATGGAAACCATTGCACGTACATTTATTATTTCCTCAGGACAGAACCAGTTTTTTCAGGAAAATGTTTTTAACAATGCTCCAATCACAAGAGTAGCTATTGCGATGAACACCAATTCTCCATTCATGGGACATTTTCAAGAAAATCCTTTCCATTACCAGAAATTTGGTTTGCGAGAACTTAGAATTGTTCGCGGAGGTAGAGCTATAGTATCACTTGATACAACTAATGACTGTAGAGCATACGTAACAACAATGAAAGCTATGAGTTTTAACGAGGAATTTCCTGCGTTACCACATCATCAGTTTCAGAACCACTACACACTAGTATTCGATCTCACTTCACTTCAAGATGCTGGCGAAAATATTCATTATCCTGAACTCAGAGGTGAAAGTATTCGATTGGAAATGTTTTTTGATCGTTCGCTAAGAAACGTGACAGAAATCATTGTTCTGGGAGAAAAGATGTTCAATGTTAAAATTGATCAGTCTGGGACTGTTGCTAAAAATGTCTAAGAATTTTTCATCATTTTTTCGATTTTATATACTTTGTTGGCACCTTTGCAGGCTTAACCTCTCTATCTAGCTGTTGTTCTCTACATCAATTGTTAATTAACTAATGGATTTGAACTGAGGAAGACTAACTTCAAATATATATATATATATATATATATATATATATATATATATATATATATATATATTCATATTCCTTTGCTAATTTTCCTCCGACTTTCTACAATTATTGTTTTGTTTCATCCCAGCACCTAGGACGAAACGGTTGACAAAATCACAAAATACAAAGATTGTTGCTTTTCTCAACAGAACGAAAGTTTTCAACTTGATTGCTCTTTCAGGAATCCTCGTACAAACCGAGCTTGTGAGATAAAGAATAAAAACTTATTCGTCATGGATAACACCTCACTTCGTGACATTATTGAACATATTCCAGAGCTTAAATTCTGGTATATTGGATCCTTTCCAGCAGATTTTGTCCCAAATTTACCCAAACTTACGTTTGCAATCATCAAAACTTCCCCAAGCAGTGAGGTTGGTGAACATTGGATAATGGTTGGTCGCCTCGATAGGAACTATTACTATGCGGATTCTCTAGCATGATCAGTCACACATTACAAATTTTTGAAAAAAAAGTATCAGAAAATGATACACAGACCACTCCAGAAAATGAAAAACTTGTGTGGGTTCTACACTATTTATGCTGCTTTTCATCTATTTAAATTTTTACGAACAAACTAGAACAATGTTCAAGATGTGCATGTACTAAATTTTATTTGTAATTATATGTAAATTTGATTACTGGGTATACACTAAGCTGCTGCCCAATAAAGTCGACATTAGTTTTTAACAATTGTACCTTTTACTCAGTTAGCTACGCAAGTTTTTCCTTCTTGTCGACTTTATTGACCCGCTTGGCTAAATGTACCTCGGTTTTCACTTATTTTGATAACAATTTATACCTATTTAATGTAAATGTTCGAGTGATTTTGTAGTTTGATGTGCATAATTTATACTGTGTCTGTTATTTATAACTTTTCCATTCGTTTTTTTTTAAAAAAATGTCATTTTTAACCAATCAGAAGAGATTATTTAGAAATTATTGAAAAAACAGCTTAAAACTGTACAGAAATCTCAACAATTTTTTGACAAATACCCCTGATCCTATACCTAATCTTAATACATTTCAGCGGATATGAATAATCTTAATACAAAGCAGCTAAAACTAATCTTAATACACGGCGAATATACAAAATTTTAATAAATATCCGCGGCTATAACTAATTTTAATACATGTCGGCGGCTATAACTAATCTTAATAAATTTCGGCGGCTATAGCTAATCCTAATACATGTCGGCGGCCATAACTAATCTGGATACATTTCGGCGGCTATAGCTAATCTTATTATATGGCGGCTATACCCAATCTTAATACATGGCGGCTATACCCAATCTTAATACATGGCGACTATACCCAAACTTAATACATAGAGATTCTATTCCTAATCTTAATACATGCACCCTATACCCTATCTTAATACATGTAGACGCCCCTAGATTCTATCCCCAATCTTAATACATTAGGGACGACCCTAAGCGGTCAAAGCCGCTATAACCAATCTTAATACATGGGGTTGTCATCCCCCCGGGGGGGTCGCTCACCCTATTACTACTATTTGAACAGTGAGAACACAAAAATTTGTTAGTTTGTGACTACAGATGGTTGCTCTTTAGGATACCCAGTGTTCCCTGTGTTTGTTGCGTCGTCCCTATAACCTCTAACGATGAGATCTTGCAAATCTTTCCAGCTGTATGCTTATCTTTAAAGCGCGTAGAAATTTGTAGAAATCAAAGTTATTTGTGACGCTTTGCATGTTCGTATTCTAAAAATGGTGACGTTTCTGAAAACTCTGGTTTGTCTTAGAATGGTGGTGTTTCGGATACAGTCGGTTTCTCTGAAACAGTTTGCTTTTCCGCAAATGGCGGCTGTTCGGAAATTGTTGGTTTTACTGATAAAGATGGTTCTATTAAAAATTTCCTTTTTGAAAATGATAGCTTTTTGCAAATGTTAGCTTTTTCGTAAATTGCGGTGTTAGTGGAAACTGCGGCTTTTCTGAAATTGGTAGCTACTCCGTGCATGGCAGCTATTCCGAAAACTGTGCCTGTACGAAAAGTGGTGGTTTTTCTTAAAATAGTGACCCGACTGAACGGGATGGTTTTACTGAAAATGGCGACTTTTATGAAATTGTGGTTTTTCCTAAAAGGGTGGCTTTTCTTAAAATGTTGGCTTTTCCGACAATGATTTCAAAAATTTGCTTGTAATATCCTGGTTACAGTTGACCATAAGTTCTAAAACACTTTTCATGGGCCGGTTACGTCCTCTTTTTACTTTTCTATCAGAGAGGATTGAACATGGGTACTGCTGTGCTCTTTGCATTCTCTGACATCTATACAATTAATTTGACAAAAACCTGCTGAACATTGGGAACAAATAAGTTTGTTCTTTTGTGACTACCGATGGTCGCGTTGCAAGATGGCCAAAAATTCGTGGTCAGTGGGAGTTGCTCTAATCTCTAAATATGAGATCTGGCAAATTTTATAAGATACCTGGTTATCTCAAAAGATTGAAAGAAAACTTCCAAAATTCACAGTTTTTGAGAAAATTTCCAGGATGACGGTCTTCCCAAAAACTGTGACTGACTTTTCTGGAAATTTTGGTTTTTTGATTGTGGTTTTTCTGTTTACTTGTTTCGGTTATGTTCTGTCTTTTTTGAGATATTATTCTGGAAAACTCTGGCGCTAGCTTACTAAAGATTTAGAGAAGCAGCTGAACTAGAGTAAATAGATGTATATCTCGTTTTACTTTAGTTCAGCTGCTTCTCTAAATGCTTAGTAACGTAGCGCCAGGATAATACCTAATCAAAAGACAGAACGCGAACGAAACGAGTGAATATGGAGATGAGATACCGAAATTTCAGGAATATCTATAGAGAGTGAGTATCGATATATCTGAGACGTGCCATGATTAGCTTTCAACTTATCAAAACACAACATCGTCAGTTTATACGACTCATTACAAGAGGCGATTGTCTCAGACTTTTGATCAGCCCAGGTTGTGATAAACTACAGGAGCCAGGGGTTAACATCAGAGGGAGCAATATAAACAAAACACGTTTTTTGGGTTGTTTAAACTTCTTTTGTTTAGTTTCCCAGATCAACAGTTTTCAAAATTTGCATTTCTTTTTTTGAATTTTCCCATTGTGCAACTTATCAATGAAATTGGAAAGTTTCATTTGGCGAATCATCTCCCGAATTATTATTTTTCTCATTATAAATGCGTATGGCCGCCTGAATAAAAAAATTGCCCTGCAATCTCCTTTGGAAAACTGATCTTTGATAACGAACGTTCACAAGCGAACGTTTCATTTTACACAAGCGAACGTTTCATTTTCACAAGCTAACGTTTCATTTTCACAAGCGAACGGTTCATTTTACTGTACAGTTGACTCTAGGTTTTAACTCGAATTGCTCTTTTAACCTCCATGTTTTAATGAGATGATTTTTGCTTAGATTAAATACGTTATTTCGCTTGCTTTTAAGAATCACACCCTTATTGGTAATATTGTTCCATCTGTAAATAAACAAATTGTACATTTCTACCGCAATGCTATCCTTCCAATCCTTCGAGAAACTCTCTAAAAGCAAACTTTATCAAATTTATGTTGACCTTTTCAAAAAAAATGAAGAAAAAGATGACCTTATAAAGAATTATGTTATACACTGCAGCACTTACATCAAAGAAAGGAGACAGGACGGTGATCAGACAACATACAAAAAAAGATTAGGAAGTGCCACATAATTTAAATAACGAATACAAGGTGAGAACGTTTCCAACCTTTAATAATCCAGAAAACACGGAGAATTTAATACTTGGAAGTAGTTTGGTTAAAAATTTGGTCAATGATAATTCAATACCGCAAGACATCTGCATTCACGCATATAGAGGTTCAAAAGAAAAGATAGCTGTTCTAGAAAAATATCCCGAGAAAGAACTTAAAACTGTTGTTTTACAAGATGGAACCGATTCGATTTTAAAACAAAAACATCGTGATGTGAACGACCTTTTCAATGAATACAATGAATTAGTTGAAGTAGTGTCTCACAAATTTAAACCCAAATCTCTAGTGTTAATTGAAATCCCACCAATCAAGTCATCAAATCATAACTCTGTTGCTAATGAACGAATATCCGCTTTCAACAAAAAGCTTGAAATTTATGCAAACTCTGCTAATAATATGAATTTGAAATTATCACCCATTCATCAATTGATGATGAAACTACCCCACTGCAACTATCAGTTTTACGATGATTTACATTTTAATTACCAGCAGGAAGTACCTTTTTTAAAGAATGCAGTTTAAGAACACTTTCTTCTCACATCAAACAATATTATTGCAAACGCTCAATACAAGCGCATTTTCAACCATTCGTTTAATAGAAATAAATTTCATTCCTTTCAACGCAAACCATTCAACCAAACGTATTACTACACCAGGGAAAATAATCATTTTCAATAATTCGTATAGAAACGCGAGATGATGTATTGCTTGTTTTATATTTCAAATTTGATATCGATGTTTAGGGAAGGCACTTCATGGAAATGGAGAATCAGTCTCATTATTCTAATTATTTTATCTTCAGGAACTGTATCTTCAAGTAAATTGGTATACGACAATTTTCATGAGGTGCCACTTTTCGTGTTAAACAATAGAACATCGGGAACGCCTTTTAATTTCATTACAATTTCTTTTTCCCGTGTATTAAATATTTGTTTTATCTTAATAGTTAAGTCTTCTATCATGATTCAATGTGGAGATGTAGAACAAAACCCAGGACCAGTTTTGAAATACGCTGAGTGCGGTAAAACAGTAGGCGCTTCTTTTAAGAATATGTAAAGATTTTCTCCCTCAATTGTAGAAGTATTGTTGGTCAGAACTCCACCTTAAAGCAATTAATGGATGATTTGGCAAAAAACACAATTTTTGGCTTTACAGAAACATGGCTCAAAATGAATGTCGATATCCGTTTTCGCGAAGTACGCAGTGAAAATTTCCAATGTTTCAGAAAAGATAGGAATCTTTCATTACATGACAAAACGAGTGGAGGTGGTCTGCTGCTCTATATACCTAGATCATTCAAACCTAAAGAACGTTCAGATCTTACCAGCATTTCGGAATTCCGTTTCGAAAGCATCTGGGTAGAAGGTGAGTTCAATAAAAAAAAGTATTTGATAAAAATTTCGTACTGCCCGACCAAACAGCTTTCTGAAATGTTTCTGTCACAACTGGCTCTGGGAATTGACTGTGCTGCAGCTGTGAACAAACGAATAATTTTGACGGGCAATTACAACATTGACGTTTTTCAGAAGAACGAAAAACGAAAATTAGAAACGCTATTTTTTCCGTACGGGTTGGTGTCATGTAACACAAAGATAGGGACAAGACAGAGTATCAATAAGACTGCATTGATTGATTATAACATCAAAGAAAACTTCAAAAAATGCTTTGTTACAGACAGCATCTTGAATAGTGATCATTACGGAACAGTTGCTATATTAGAAGAAAAAATGATGATGAAACAAATGCCAATCAAAAAAACTTTCTCCGACAAAAAGAACTATTCTAAAGAAAAATTCCAGGAATATGTTCGGAGTTCAGATTGGAGTCTTTTCTGGATGCCACAAATTGCTAACGAAATGATGTTCCAATTTTGTATCATAGTCGAGCAAGCAATAAATGTGCATGCACCATTGAAATCTTGTTTTGTGAGGAATGATAAACCGAAATATTTCCTGATTAGAAAAAAATTCCTATCTGGAAAAAATTTCAATCAGAAAATGAAGCTTCCTTGTTAAAAGACTTTATTTCTCTGAACACAGAAAAAAGTCGCTGGAAATTTATACAAGAAGTTAGGAACAATGAAAAACAACGAATTTTAATAGACACTCTGCGTAACAGCTTCGGTGAGCTTATTACGAACGGAAAAGACATCGCAAACCTTTTGAACTTCAAGTTTTCAGTTTTGGGGGAATACTTTGGCGAAAGTAAAAAATTTGATAAAACATTGTTCTCAGCTGATACGGGAAATGCAAAAAGATTTTTCTTCAAATATGTTACTTGAAAAGAAGTCCATGACTTAATAAAATGTTTGAATGTGAACAAACCTTTGAATCCTTCAAAAGTCCCACATGGGCGTTGAAAGATGCCCAATCGATCCTTGCGGAGCCTCTCTTTTTTCTGATAAACGAGTTTATTTCTGAGTCTTCTTTTCCGACTGACCTCAAAAGAGCATTGGTCTCACCTCTTTATAAAAAAAGGAAACACAGAAGATCCCACTAACTATCGTCCAATATCAGTAACTGGCGCATTGGCAAAAACTTTTGAGCAAGTTATAAGGAACCAAATTAATGACTATTTGATCTCAAATAACTTGCTGTCACCTAAACAATTTGGATATAGGAAAAAAGTGTCCACAACAGATGCCATTCTACAATGTACGGAATATGTAAGAACTGAAATGGATAAAAAGAATACAGTTTGTGGAGCATTCCTCGATCTCTCAAAAGCATTTGACTCAAAAAAATTTGAGTAAAAAATTTTATCGATGTTATTAACCATAATAACTGAATCTGCGTAAAAATTTTATCGATGTTATTAACCATAATAACTGAAACGACAAGCGCTCTCTTTTGCAGTCAATTTTTACACTATATTCAGTGTAGCGAGTAACAGCTCATTATAATACAACAATATTGAGTTTGGAACCGATTTATATAATTGACTCTCGCTCATCTTTTAAGGCTATTACAAACCACCCCGCCTCTAATATAGGGTTGAACCACAAAATTATAACCACAGAAAAAAGTCGCTGGAAATTTATACAAGAAGTTAGGAACAATGAAAAACAACGAATTTTAATAGACACTCTGCGTAACAGCTTCGGTGAGCTTATTACGAACGGAAAAGACATCGCAAACCTTTTGAACTTCAAGTTTTCAGTTTTGGGGGAATACTTTGGCGAAAGTAAAAAATTTGATAAAACATTGTTCTCAGCTGATACGGGAAATGCAAAAAGATTTTTCTTCAAATATGTTACTTGAAAAGAAGTCCATGATTTAATAAAATGTTTGAATGTGAACAAACCTTTGAATCCTTCAAAAGTCCCACATGGGCGTTGAAAGATGCCCAATCGATCCTTGCGGAGCCTCTCTTTTTTCTGATAAACGAGTTTATTTCTGAGTCTTCTTTTCCGACTGACCTCAAAAGAGCATTGGTCTCACCTCTTTATAAAAAAAGGAAACACAGAAGATCCCACTAACTATCGTCCAATATCAGTAACTGGCGCATTGGCAAAAACTTTTGAGCAAGTTATAAGGAACCAAATTAATGACTATTTGATCTCAAATAACTTGCTGTCACCAAAACAATTTGGATATAGGAAAAAAGTGTCCACAACAGATGCCATTCTACAATGTACGGAATATGTAAGAACTGAAATTGATAAAAAGAATACAGTTTGTGGAGCATTCCTCGATCTCTCAAAAGCATTTGACTCAATATCACACGAAAAACTAATAGAAAAATTGAAATGTTTGGGATCCGACGGAACATTTACACAATTGATGACATCATATTTGAAAGACAGAACTCAAAAAGTAGTTTTCTCGGGAAAAGAGTCCAACTGGATTTTACTTAACAGAGGTGTGCCACAAGGGACAGTATTAGGACCAATATTGTTCAACATTTATGTGAATGATCTTCATAGAGCTATTGATAATGACAATTGTCAAGTAATCCAGTACGCCGATGACACTTTTCTCTATTCTTCTCATACTAATGAAAAAATTGCCAGAAGTTATTTGGAAAAATATATTGAAAAACTATGTTATAACTTCCAATCACATCAATTAATGATGAACAATAAGAAGGCAGAATATATCGTGTTTGCTCCATCAAAAAAGCACGAACTCCGTCTTATCTCAATGTTAAGGATGTGAACATAGGAGAATTGTCGTTGGTAAGATATCTAGGAATAATATTAGAGAACAAATTAAACTTCAAAGAAGAGATCAAAAGAATACTCTCCAGAATGGCGTGCAGCATCAAAATCTCGAAAGATATAAGGAACTCTTTTCCTATAAAAACTAGAGTAACACTTTTGAACGTGCTTGTTTTAAGTCACATTCAATACTCATCCCTCATGCTTGTTCGTATCAGAAAAAATCTCATGATAACATAAGAAAAACAACTTAATTGGGGAATAAAAGTTTGTTTCAAAAGAAAAAAGTGTGATCGCTCGACTGATTTAAAAATAAAAAACAGAATCAAGCCTGTTGAATTCTTTCTCAAATATCGATGTATGGGATTTTGTAAACAGAATGCGAGAACGGGAAAAATTATCCGGCTATGGAAAGTAATTCGGAATTCCTCGATAAATCATTGATGCTGCAAGCAATGAAATTGTACCATGAATTTCCATATGAACAAAGACAAAAACTCGATAAGGTTATAAACATTAAAGGTTTTTTGAAAAAATTCTATTTCAAGGAACATCTGAAGGACCCAAAGGCATTGGAATACAGAGATTTGTTGAGGGACCTTTTTTAAGTATCATTGTTTTTAATTTCCTTATTATCCAACATATTTTTTTATGTTTTTAGTTTTCCAAACGTTGTAAATAAAATATATTCTTATTGTTTTATGTATTTGAGAATTTGTACATTGTCATTTTGCTGACACTTTTAAGGTGTGTAACATTTTGGAATTCAATGTTTTCTTTTTTTATAGCATGGGGGAAGAGAAACTTTAGTTTCTGGTTAGTTTTTATCACTGAACGTAGAAGCTGAAGCTGGTGCGTTTTTTTTGCACGGAACTATTCCACGCCCTAGTTAATCGAGGATGGTTATCCTGCTAAAATGTTGTAAGAAAGCCGCAAGATCTTTTAAAATAGCTGTCCTGAAAGCAAGAGTCTTACAAAATAACCGACCATCTTACAGGACTCTTGCGAAATAACCGTCTTGCAAGAGACCCACTTTCCAGCCGTCAAAAAAGAGATTTGGATACCTCAAAGTTTTCTAGCCTAAAACATTAAAAAACATCAAAAATGCGCAAAAGGGGGCATCAATGGATAGAGTGTTTTGACAAAAAAAACTTATTATTCAGAATATCCGCAAAAAATGAATATGATGAGATTTCTGTTGAGGCCCATGAGAAAATTTATTTATAGGCAGAAATATTTCGATCCACATTTTTCTTTTTTTTTGTGCAATATCCTCAGTAGGAATGCGTACTGGTGTAGAAGAAGTTTCATTCGGATTGGAAGACCAACAAAAGTGATTATTTACGAGTTTTACACGGTACAAAGCGAGTTAGCGAAAAACCCTTATATTGTTGCTATGAAAAATTAATGATCATAACATTTTATTGCCTGTTAAAAACAGCGTCTGTTTTGCAAAAACATTGTAAGATATTTGTAACAAGTATCAGGAACTTGTACTTTACAAGATTAGCGTCATTTGCAAGTCTCTTGCATTATCTTGCAAGATATTAAGATCTTGCAAGATATTATGATATTAAGCCATAGGATCTGACAAATGAAGAAGAAAATTTTGGGTCCATCAGGTACCTGCGGCGTCACAGCTTGGCTATGCAACAACCCCTGCAACCGTAAGAAACATTTATTTCAACTCAATTACTGCTATTACCCGCGTTTGCGTCAAGTGCGTAAAAATTTTATCGATGTTATTAACCATAATAACTGAAACGACAAGCGCTCTCTTTTGCAGTCAATTTTTACACTATATTCAGTGTAGCGAGTAACAGCTCATTATAATACAACAATGTTGAGTTTGGAACCGATTTATATAATTGACTCTCGCTCATCTTTTAAGGCTATTACAAACCACCCCGCCTCTAATATAGGGTTGAACCACAAAATTATAAATCGCAAAAGTGGCATCAATGGATAGAGGGTTTCAACAAAGAAAAACATATTATCCAGAACATCCGCAAAAAAATGAATATGAAGAGAATTTTGTTGAGGCCCAAGAGAAAATCTATTTCCAGACAGAAATATTTAGGACCCCGTTTTTCTTCTTTTCTTTGTGCTATATCCTCAGTAGGAATGCCGTACTGGTGTAGAAGGAGTTTCATTCCGATTGGAAGGCAACTAAAGTGACTATCTACGACCTTTACACGGTAGAAAGCAAATTAGCGAAAAATCTTTATATTGTTAGTATGAAAAATTAATGATCATAACATTTTATCGCCCATTAAAATAATGTTTGTTTCGCAAAAATAATTTAAGATTTTGATAACATCCTACATTTTATCGCCCATTCAAAATAACGTTTGTTTTGTAAAAACATTGTAAGATTTTTGTAACAAGTATCCGGAACCGGTACTTTGCAACATAAGCGTCATATGCAAGACTGTTGCATTATCTTGCAGGATATTAAGATCTTGCAAGATATTATGATACTAAGCCATAGGATCTGACCAATGAGGAGGGAAATTTGGGTCCATCAGGTACCTGCGGCGTCACAGCTTGGCTATGCAACAACCCCTGCAACCGTCAGAAACATTTATTTCAACTCAATTACTGCTATTACCCGCGTTTGCGACAAGTGCGTAAAACATTTATCGGTGTTATTAACCATAATAACTGAAACAACAAGCGCTCTCTTTTGCAGTCAATTTTTACACTATATTCAGTGTAGCGAGTAACAGCTCATTATAATACAACAATGTTGCGTTTGGAACCGATATATATAATTGACTCTCGCTCAACATTTTAATGCTATTACACCCCACCCCGCCTTTAATATAGGGTTGAGCCGCAAAATTATAAATCTGAACAGCTCCCATTAACAGACCGATATTGGGAAAAATTGCAATGCAATCGGAACTGTTTTTGAGGCTATAGATATGATGTGTCATTTAAAGCTATGTGTTGTTTACTTGACTTGGGTGACTTACTCAGACTGACCCGAAGAAATGGGCTCATTTTACAGCCTTAAGGAATAGGCATTTAGTTAAGGCTACTTCGCGCGTAGAAATAATGGATCTTTTCCGCTAGCGCCCCCTCTCCCCACTAAAATAGGCACCCCCATTTGTATATGTTTTCATATTATGTATCCATTTTAATTATTACATGTGAATACGCTTGAATGGGCATTTGGAAAATATTAACAGAGCGGTGGTTTGAAATTAATACGTGCATAATAAAAACGAGCTGCCTAAAAACATCAAACAAAAACTTGTTCGTATTGCAATTTTGGGAATTGCGTGCTTTGTAAAGGGGGTCTACTACTTTGCTTTTCCTGAAAAATGTTGCAAATGTGTTTGTTGATGTACTATCCTAGGTACATAATCATGATCATAAGTAACTTTTCCAGAAGGTTGCAAGAAGTTAAAATTTGGGGGTGTCTAAATTTTGGCTAAATAGGACTAAGGGCGCTAGCGGAAAAAATCCGAAATAAGTGAATCTCTCAGACTAACCAACTCTATAAAACAAAAAAGATAAACTTCTATTAAAACAGTGGTTATGTAATACAACACTGGAGTGAGGGGTATCCACATCGTGCAACTATCTACTAGACTGACTGTGTACAATAGACTTAGCGCTACCGAGGTTGAGCTCCAGAAAAGAAGTAACCTTTGGTCAGAGCCACAATAACGCACATCCGTGTGTTCCCAGACCGTAATTACAGGATCTGGACAGCGGTTCGAACGCAAAATAGTCTGGGCCATGGTCTGAGTTAGGTCTTATCGCAGGTCAATTTGTTCTATAAGGTCTGCTCAGCGATCGCTTTGGTCTGGAAAGTCTGATCAGAGGCGGATTCGAGCGCACTTGAGTCTGGGAATTTTTCCGATTTTTTTTCTATTCTAAGGCTGGAGGCGTACGTTCAGTATTTCAACTGCTACACCACTTTTCCAGTATTTCCTTTAATTTCCTGAAACACCATTAATGGGGATGATTTATATTCTACAATATTTTTCATTTAAACTACACGAAAAATTGAGAATGCTCAGTGCTTGATTTATAATTAAATTGATGATTTGAAAATGTTAATAAATCAAAGACTTTAGAACATTTCTTATAATAATCTTGAGATTAAGAAATGTAATTAGTGCAGACCGATGTTTACCAGAAAGACTGGGAGTACGTTAATCAAATTTATGCTATGTTTGTTCAGCTTTCTTATAAGAATTGAAAACTGTTTCTGATACGGTGAACACGGTGTATTCCCAGAATTGATCCCCAACGAGATACCAATTCGTGTTTTGAATTGATTTTTTCCTCTTCAGGGTAAATTGATAGCTTTCAGTTTTTCCTAAATAAAATTGTTTTGATAACAAAACGAACGTCATGATTTTGATTGTTGAGTCTCAATTTATTGGTAGGTTTTTATCCTCAACAGGTGAATAAGTTCGGTATTTCTGCCGCTTGTTGAATTCTCGTCTTTCTGCTCAGTGTTTCTGCTTGTCTTTTAGAAGGTTCTATGAACATTAAAAGACAATGTACCCGGCTTTTAAATCGGTAAAGTTACTTGTATATGTAAAAGTAAATTTAAATATTTAAAAGCTGGGTACATTGTCTTCAACTGAAGTGCTCTCCGAGCACAGATCAATTCGAAAAAATTGTGTTCCATGCACAATTACTTTTGTAGATGTTCTCTATTGAGACAAACACAGAAGCAGAGATATTACGCGAAAATCAGTATACCAGAATTATAATCATCATAGAAAAACTTCTTCTGGAATTAACCTTTTGTTCAATTGTGAAATGAGAGTTTTATTATTCAGGTCTTGCTTCTATCGAAAAACAATTTGTGATAAAAAACTTTCTTGTCATAATTTGAGCCGGTTAAAAACTCGAAGCGATAGCTTCGTAGCTTCAAAGCGATAGCTTTTGGCGAAAAAAAAACTGAAAGAAAAGACTTCTCTAGCTAGACATTTGAGCTCTACCAGAGAAAAGAAAAACCTAATAAATTTTTGTTCCAAAAAGAACAAGTTTGGACCAGTGCACGTATAACTTTGCACTATTGAAATTAAAATGGGCGCAGACTGAATTCGTCGACACAAGACAGCCCTGATGAGTTCAGATTGGGCGGTGAACTTGTTTAAGACGAAGAACTCAAAAAAGGGGTGTCTGATCAGATGGTCGCCGTCTAAGGTGAGTTACTGGTATGATTCCCAGACCTGGAATGATTCCCAGATCGAAGTATTCCAGTGCAAAGAACAAAGTCCAGTGCAAAACAGTTCAAAGCCCTTTCTAAGGTCTTGTAATTATTTCGGAGTTATGTTGAACTGCAGGATGTCTTTTGAAGCTCATTTTGAGTATGTTACAAAATATTAAGTACTCAGTGCAGGATATTTTCAAAACTGCGCCACTGTGCCCCTCGAAAAAGCCTTTTCAATATCACAACTCCAACGTTAAGTCCATCATTCAGTACGGTAGGTCTGCTACTTTACGGGTGTTGCAGTAACTCTAGTTTGAGTGGATACTTACTTTACAGAGAAAAATTCTGAAATTTTTTCACTTCAGAACATGACCTGACTAGTGCTCAGACCATTTTGAGAAATACGGAATTCTTACTGTTTGAGCTATAATTATATGAACTGCTAAAGTCTTTTTGCAATTTTTAAATGGTCATCAAAGCAAATCATATGTTTAAGTTCGATCAGTTTTTTCCATTAACTTGACGCTCTAAGCTACGGCTTTTAAATCGTCCCCTATGTAAGCGAAAAGTTCAAAAAATATCAACTCTTCGGAGGAGTGTCAATATTCACTTTTTCTATTTCCTTAGCGCGGTAAATTTTTTTTCGAGATATGGCTCCTTTTTGCTCCATGTGAAACGGCTGCTCTCCCATCAAAGTCGAGGAAAACTTTACACCGCCTAGTTCGTTTCATCGGTTTCAAATCTGTCCGGCTTTATGTTTTTGCAGTTTAGTTTTGTGAATTGTATTATCCGCTATACTGTAGAATACCGTTGCATTACTTGTTTCTCTATTACGCTTGATAACTAATTGCACAGCTTTGCTGTTATAACAAACTTGTTTCTCTCAGAATAACAAAATAATTCAAATTGAAACAATCAATTTTTTGTTGAGTTTTTTGTTAATAACTCAAGTTATAAACCGAATATAGGAATTCCCGGTGCTACAAACTGTAGCCCTATAACTTAGCTACAACTAGGCAAAGTTTCAACTTGCGGCAAACGGTAAAGTTGTAAAACGGGCTGTCCTACCAGTTGCAAATCTGATATTAATAATTTTTTTCAAAATTCAAAGTTAGCAAGTCTCTCTGTTGGTTTCAATAACACCTATGTTGAACTAGAGTAGGCTTCGTTAAAGCCAGTAAAAGAAACCGATTTTATGCTTTGCACAAAGTTTCTCTTACTTAGGAACTTCGTTCCTCAGAAAGAAAGTTTTGAGAATATCAAAGTTAATTCTCTTTTCACGAGTCAAAGTAAAGTTAAAACTATACAATCACTAATATGATCTACAGAAACAAGACACGATAACAAGTAGTTTACCGCTCAAGAAAATGTGCTTCAATATGCACTGTGTGTGTGAGTTTAATATAACCAAATTTACGAGTTTCAACTGATTTTTGGTAGTTTTTCAAGCTTCTTTTATGCTGCTAAACACGTGGATTTACATGTCAAAACTCAACTCTTGATTGGATGTTGATAATAGTGCCGACAGAATGTGGAAACTTTTTCATAACATCACTTTTTCAGTGTAAATTTGATGTCATGGGAAAAATGTTAACCATGTAGAAGTTTTGTCGAATATTTTGTATCAATGACAGGTTGATTCGCAATCCAATCGCAAAGAATCTGATGTAATATTGTTAAGTCTAAGTAATGTTTTGTTGGTAGTTGAGGTAGTTCGAGTTTGAGTTATAGCTTAACTTCAAGAATGACGATTGTGTACTAATAATGGTTGCTAAATATAAATGTTGAACAAATTGAACAAATCCGTATGGCTTCAATGGAATGTAGCATTAAATTTCTTTTGTCATGCTATTCTAAATTGAACTGCTTGAAATGACCTTGGAGCGCTATTCAATCTGATTTCTGACTTATTAAGCTCAGCCGCCACATCGCCGGCTCTGTTTTCCATCGCGAAAACATCTTTCCCAGGTAGTATTGGGGCGAGCTTCACTACTGGTCTCTTGTACACTCCGTCGCTCGTTCGAACTATCGCTGATCGAATCACACCGTCAGACCCATCAGTGGTCCCCGTAACTCGACCTAGATTGTAATATCCACGCTTATTGCTGTCTTCGATCAACCAAACGAGATCGCCTTCTTTAAGGGTTTTGTTCGCTGTAGATCGACATTTTTGCCGATTATTCAGAGCTGGCAGATATTCTTTACGAAATCTGTCCCATATGAGATCGGCATAGTCTTGAGTTTGTCGAAATAGTTTTCAATGATCAACAAATTTCTCTGAGCATGGTAGGTTGGGTAAGCAAACGTTCCTGTTGCCAAGCAAGAAGTGATTGGGGTTCAATGGTTCTAAGTCATTAACATCTGAACTGACAGGAGTCAAAGGTCTTGCGTTCAATGTCTGCTCAACAAAACACATTGTTGTTGAAAGAACGTCCTCGGTGACTGCTCTGTTCCCCAACACTGCATACATTGCTTTCTTGCAACTTCTCACCAACCGCTCCCATACTCCTCCAAAGTGGGGTGCTGCGGGTGGGTTGAACTTCCATCTGATTCCTCGTTGAATTAGATGATATTCGATCCCTTCTTTGTTCCATGCAACATACTGCAACATACTCCCCAAACTCTCTTTCAGCTCCAACAAAGTTTGTCTCCTTTTCACTAATGATTGTACTCAGTTTGCCTCTTCGAGGAATAAATCTCATTATTGCATTGAGACAACTGTCTGTGTCCAACTTAGGTACCACTTCTACATGCACCGCTCTCATAGTTAGACATGTAAACAGACAACACCATCGCTTTTCGTTTCTGCGCCCAATCTTCACAATGAAAAGGCCAAAGTAGTCAACTCTAACATTTGTAAGGGCTGTTGAAGCATCTAACCGCTCTTTGGGTAGATCGGCTATTACTGGTGTTATCGTTTGTGCTCTGCCCTTTCTGCAGGTTACGCACTTGTTCTTGATTGATCTTAAGGCGTTCCGTATGCCTAGGAGCCACATCCTCTGCTGAACAATGTTTCTTACATGCTCAGTGCCCTCGTATTGATTGTCCTTGTGCTCGTTTCGCAAGAATAATTCAACCGCATGATGTTTCCGATGTAGCAAAATTGGATGCTTTGCATTGAAGTCCAATCGAATTTTGCCTATTCTGCCTTTAGCTCGAATAAGTCCTTCTTCATCTAAGAAAGGTGAAAATTGTAGGATTTTGCTGCCTTTTGGAAATTATTTTTCAGCTTTCAGAGATTTCATCTCTTCACCAAACTGTTCTTGCTGCAGTAGTTTGAAGATAGTTGCTTTTGCTTTTTCTCTTTCTTCAATGCTGACTACAACTGTTGCTGGTTTGTGTTTGTTCAATGCTCGCTGTACGTATGCCACTGTGTTTACCAGTCTTTTAAAATTACTGAATCGTTCCCACTGAATAACAGCCTTCTTCTCTTCAGCCTGTATCATGAAGGCTGATGAGGGTATATTCTCTTCATCTGATGCAAAGATTAGTTTCACTTGCTCTGGCCATTCGCCTTCTAGTCGTTTTAACCAGGCCGGCCCAGTGAGCCACTCACTTTTCTTGAGTTCTTCAATGTTGATTGCTCTGGTGCCAATGTCCGCTGAGTTGTTGATAATGCTCACATGATTCCACTGGGAAACATCGGTTGTATCTAGTATCTCAGCTACTCGATTGGCCACAAACCTTGTTGTTTACGATGCGAACTGTGTATCCACTGCAATACCGTAGTTGAGTCTGACCAATAACTGCAACTATTTATCTTCTTTTCATGTTCCTTTACTATCTGTTCCTTCAACCTCCTCGCCATGACTGCCGCTTGCAATTCCAATCGGGGTATTGAAAGATGCCTCGTCGGTGAAACTCTGCATTTTCCAATGACAAATGCTAAGTCAGCTATGTATTCTTTTGGTCGTGAACGTAGATAGGCCACTGCACACATCGTGTCTTCAGATGCGTCAGCAAACACATGAAGTTCGGTTTTATCCCTCTCTCTGTTGAAGTATATTCTATCAATGCATGTTTCAGCCACTATTGGAATTTGTTCTTTCCATCTGAGGAATTCTTGTTCTTCACTAGGCTGCACTTCGTTGTCCCAATGTTGTCCAACCTTAGTCCAGATGCCTTTCAGAAGTCGTCTCATGTGAACACTGAACGGAGCAAACAATCCGATCGGGTCGAATACTGAAGATACCAATGAAAAAATCTTCCTCTGGATTATAATGGTGCTTCAACTTCCTTGTCTGTACCTCTGCATACTTGAAGACTGTCATCAATAACGGTCCATTCTAGTCCTAGCACTGAGAATCCCTCCGTATTGGGTTCCACTTCGACTTGTTTCGTGTTGCTGATTGACTTCAAGTCTTTTGGGATTGCTTCGGTAACTGCGTCATTGTTACTTATCCACTTCTTCAAATCAAATACATGTCGTGAGAGGAGAAGTTGTGTTTGACTGAAGACTTCAATTGCTTCTTCAGATGCTCTTAGCTCCAAATACGTTACGCTGATGTTCGTATATCTGAACAAGTTCATTTTTTCTTGGACGCCATAAGAACCTCAAGCAATTTCTATCCTGTTTTGGGAACTTGTACTTGTAGAAACATCGATTCGATGTCAGCTGTTAGGGCTATTGGTCCCATGTAGCAGATCAGGTCCTGCTAGTAGCTTATCATTCAGGCATACATCTTTGTACTTAGAGTCAGCATTGCAAACACGTCTTACTTTGCCCGGCTTGTTCGGGTTTAGCACTGGATGATGTGGCAAATACCATTCTTTCCCGAAGGTGACTTTCACTTCGGACTCGTCCAATATCTTTACGAATCCTTTTTCTACATCTGTATCTATTGACTGTTGATACAAACTCTGCAGGTTTGGTTCCCTTTGGACTCTTCGCTCCAGTGAGTAAAGCTGACCCAAGGCTGAGTTGTAGTTGTTCGGTAGGTTGGGCTCTGGTTCACTCAGGAGATTGACGCGTGTGCAAATGCTTCGATTGAATGCACATTTGAATGTAGTCCCTTTATTTTGAGAGGAAACTTTTCGGTCTTCAGATCCTTCGTGACGTGTATGCCAGCTATGTTGAGCGTCACATTGGTGCCTTGGGCTCTTAGCTTCTCTTGCACACTTTGATCGATGAATGAAACCGTTGATTCAATATCAAGAAAAGCATATGTGTTCAGCCTGTTGCCACCGCTCTGTATTGAGACAGGAACTATCTGAAGAAAGCTAGTAACTTCGTTACTCTGGTTGATTGTTGCTGCGCTTACGTTGACTGCGTGATTGCCCTCGTCCATTTGGTTTTCTGAGTGTAACAATCGGTTGTGCTTCTTGTTGCATCCATTGATGCTGCACGCATTGACGTTACAGTCTTTGATTGCATGTCCTTTGCCTAGACATCCGTAACATAAGCGTTGCTTCCACACTGCTGCGTACCGTTCATTCACACTCATGTTCCTGAATAGTGGACAGTTCCATATTTTATGAGTGCCATCAGCTAGTGGACAGTGATCACTTTGCGTTTGCTTCGTTTCTTTCACGTTCGAACTTGCACTGAAGTTCGATGTTTTCGAGTACCGTTTGTCTCTATTTGTGCTTCTTCGGTCTTCATCTCTTCGCTCTCCCTTGAATGCTGAAAACCCTTCGTGCACGAATGCTATCCTAGATAGCCACTTTTCAAACAAAATCAGATGAGGCCAATCTTCATCTTTATCATCAACATAGAACCACCACTTCTCTTTGAGAACTTGGGGTAGCTTATCTACTGCCATATACAGTGTCGAGCTTGATTGCAGATCACCAATCTGCTTGAACTCTTTGAGCACATTCACAAAGTTCGAAACAATAACTGAGAAACTGATCAGATTTGCTGAGTCGTGTGGTTTCACCTGACTTGCTTTGCGAAGACTCTCCAGTTGTGCATCAATGATCACATGAGGCCTTCCAAATTCCCTTTTCAGAATGCTCCATGCAGCACCAAAGAACTGTCCAGAATAGCCCATTCCAGAGATTGCTGACCTTGCCTTGCCATTCAGTAGAGTCTTCAGATGGCTCATCTTCTCTGAGTCTGGTATTGGTCGTTGATCCACTGTAGCAATGAACATACTAGACCACTCCGGCCATTCGAGAGGGTTTGTGTCGAAGTTGTTCAACTTCAGCTTAGGTAGGTTATTACTACCTGCGTAGCCACTGTTGTGCCGTAATAGACCAGCTCTGGGAGAAACGTCTCGGTCTTCAACACTTGAGGATCGGTCTCGTGAACTGCGATAACGTGAGAAGTGACTATACCTGTTCACTTCAGGGGTTACTTCGAAGCGAGCTGTTGTTCGTTCTGGTGTTAGAAGGTTGTCGATCCTGCTGGCGCTGTCTGCGACATCTCTTTTTTGGGGTCCAGTTGAAGGGTGATTTGTCTCGAGCACCAGTTGATTGGGAACGACCATCATCGTTCTCTAATGCTGTTCTCTTCAATTTGCGCTCTAGCCCGCGTTCTTCCTCCAGTAGTTAGTGCTTGGTTTCCAGTTCCTTCATTTGCATTTCCAGCTCTAGCCTCCTCCGCTCAAACCGTGCTTGTTCCAGTTGCAACTTGGTTTTGAATTCGATATCGAATTTTTTCATCCTTTCCTCTCGCCTTTGCTTTGCTGATGTTGATTCCGAAACATTCTCCGTCTCTTGGCCACTTGCCGTTGCTCCATTTTGCACTGTTTGAGCAACTGGGCTGTCCATTGGGTAGTTTGCTCTCGCTGCTGTTCATTGCTTGGGTTGCGTTGCTTTGCTCTGCATTCATTTCTGGTTGCGTGCCTTTGCTTATATATGCAAGCCAATGATAGTCCAAACTTGCTTTGCATTTCCTTTCTTCTATCAGATGCTCTTCAACAAATTTAGCTTGATAGGGCACAAGCTTGTTTCGACGCTGCAGTTGCTTGGGTATTTCTTCCTCTAGAAGGTGAACAGTCAGTTGGTAGAGGACCTTTAGTTTGCGGGGTCGATATGAATCTGCAATTATTTTGTAGCCAATCCCTGTTTTAGTGTTGACTTCTTCCAATAAATCTTGGAACTTCTTGTCGTACCTTTGAGCTGCTGATTGAAGCTCCTCTCTGCTGGTTGTGCTGAGATTGCCTGGTTGCCTTTGTTTGCTCCTTTTAAGCGAGGTCAATTTTTCAACGTGTTTTGTGAATTGCACTCGCACCTTTCGCTATGCCTCATTGGCGTTGCGCTGTTGATTCGTTTGATTTTTTTTTTGGGGGGGGGTGCCTTCGGCATTCTCTTCGTCAGATTGGACAGCAGTTTGCCTTTTACTGTCTGGGTCGGCAGACCAAATGCAACGGCTGCTCTTCTATCAAAGTCAAGGAAAACTTTACACCGCCCAGTTCGTTTCATCGGTTTCAAATCTGTCCGGATATTATGTTTTTGCAGTTAACTTTTGTGAATTGTATTATCCGCTATACTGTAGAATACCGTTGCATTACTTGTTTCTCTACTACGCTTGATAACTAATTGCACAGCTTTGCTGTTATAACAAATTGTTTCTCTCAGAATAACAATATAATTCAAATTGAAACAATCAATTTTTTGTTGAGTTTTTTGTTAATAACTCAAGTTATAAACCGAAAATAGGAATTCCCGGTGATACAAACTGTAGCCCTATAACTTAGCTACAACTAGGCAAAGTTTCAACTTGCGGCAAACGGTAAAGTTGTAAAACGGGCTGTCCTACCGGTTGCGAATCTGATATTAATAATTTTTTTCAAAATTCAAAGTTAGCAAGTCTCTCTGTTGGTTTCAATAACACTTATGTTGAACTAAAGTAGGCTTCGCTAAAGCAAGTAGAAGAAACCCATTTTATGCTTTGCACAAAGTTTCTCTTACTTAGGAACTTCGTTCCTCAGAAAGAAAGTTTTGAGAATATCAAAGTTAATTCTCTTTTCACAAGTCAAAGTAAAATTAAAACTGTACAATCATTAATATGATCTACAGAAACAAGACACGATAACAAATAGTTTACCGCTCAAGAAAATGTGCTTCAATATGCACTGTGTGTGAGTTTAATATAACCAAATTTACGAGTTTCAACTGATTTTTGGTAGTTTTTCAAGCTTCTTTTATGCTGCTAAACACGTGGATTTACATGTCAAAACTGAACTCTTGATTGGATGTTGATAATAGCGCCGACAGAATGTGAAAACTTTTTCATAACTTCACTTCTTCAGTGTAAATTTGATGTAATGGGAAATTTGTTAACCATGTAGAAGTTTTGTCGAATATTTTGTATCAATAACAGGTTGATTCGCAATCCAATCGCAAAGAATCTGATGTAATATTGTTAAGTCGTAGTACTGTTTTGTTGGTAGTTAAGGTAGTTTGAGTTTGAGTTATAGTTTAACTTCATGAATGACGATTGTGTACTAATAATGGTTACTAAATATAAATGTTGAACAAATTGAACAAATCTGTATGGCTTCAATAGAATGTAGCATTAAATTTCGTTTGTCATGCTATTCTAAATTGAACTGCTTGAAATGACCTTGGGGCGCTATTCAATTTGATTTCTGAGTTATTAAGTTCAGCCGCCACTCCATGATAACCAAAATAATTAGCAAACTGTTGGTCGCCTCAGCAGATATTTAAGTTCGGTATTTTTTTCGCTTGGTGAACTCTAGTCTTTCCCATCAGTTTTTCTGCTTGTCTTTTAGATGGTTCTATGAGCATTAGAAAACAATGCACTCAGCTTTTAAATCGGTGAAGTTACTTTTCTAATGAATTGCTCTCCGAGCCCGGGTTCATTCAAAAAAATCTACTCAATGTACAATTTTTTTGCAGATGTTTGTTAATCAGGCAAACACAGAAGCAGAACTGTTGAAGCAATAAGCAGAAATAATAAGTGAATATTGATATGCCAGAATCATGGTGATCATAGAGAAACTTATGCAATTGTAGAACTGCAGTTATATTGCTCAGGTCTATAAAAAAATAGGCTATTTGCTAAATAATTTTTTCTTCAAAAATTGCTCCGGCTAAAAGATTTACAAAACATTTAGTATTTCAACTGCGACACTACTTTTCCAGTAGTCCCTGGATTCACTTGAAATACTATTAATAGCGATGATGTAGATTCTACAATGTTCTCCACTTGAACTACACAAAAAAAATGAGAATGAACAATGCTTGATTAATAATTCAATTGACAATATTGCAGATGTTAATATATCAAAGGCGTTAGAACGTTCCTTATCAAGGTCTTGAAATTTTGGAAACTTAGTTAATACAGACCGACGTTTAACAGAAAGACTGGGAGTACGTGAATCAAAATTAAACTATGTTTGTTCAGCTTTCTTATAACAATTTAAAACTGTTTCTGATACGGTGATCACGGTGTGTTCCTAGAGTTCATCACCAGCGAGATATCAATTCTTGTTTTGAATTTTTTGGCCTATTCTTATTCGAATGTCATTCATCAAAATACATCCGTTTGTTTGGATACGATTAACACACTTTCAAAAATAATCCGCGAAAAGTCCATCAGTTTCAAGACATGAAAAAACCAGTGACTTACAAGAAAAACATGTGCCTCTGAGTTTTTTGATCGCCTGAAAAATATCTTTTAATTATAACATACAAAACCAGTATAATTTTGATAGAAATGTTTTGCACGCACATAAGATTCCTGGGCCCTAACGTCGCATAAACTTGATAGGTTTTGGGCCTAGGAAACTAAAGTCCCTACGATTAATCATCAAAACGGAAAAGGTAACGCGCATGTTTGATCTCTTGCTATCTTTCGCATGCGCTATTTTTTCGAATCAAAAAAGCGACATTTTTTTGGCGGAAATACTGCCGACTTTTATTCGAAGATATTCTGCCAACATTGTATTCTGCAGTGTTCAAAGTTTCGAAAATAGAACTTGAAACTGCAAATTGAACTATCGAAGATATCAACGATTTTCATTGGTTGATTTAAGCCAAATTTCAATTGTGACTGAAAAAAACTTTTTTAACTGACAATATATAGAAAGGTAAAAACGAGAAGATATTCTACCAACAACAATGCAAATTTGATATCACGTCCACAGTAAATAAACAGTATTTGTTGTATTCAAGGAATATAGTGTAAGTTGGAGTTGGGGATAGGAAGATTTTTTTTAGACTAACATTTTTTAATATATAAAACAATTATCTGAATAACATTGCTAACTACTCATCTCGGATACAAACAATTTTTGAAGTATTCATGCAGCAAAATTTGTTGAATATTGAGAGATTTCGAAGTAATCTAACAGTTCGTTTGATACAAAGCAAACAATTTTACAATGAAAATAGTGTTTGCCCTTTCCGGCTAAAACCCACACAAGTTAAGGGGATTTTTAACAGATAGAAAACACCAGTCACTACAGCAATTTCATATTTTCCTACTTTTGATTCCGATTTATAACATTCAAACGAAATTTGTTTTTCGTAATAAGTTCTAACTATTGCAATAGTCATTTGAAACATTAACATAACATTGGAAGTTTCTTTACACAGTGCAATACATAAAAATGTGTGATCAGTCGTGTAGAATTAAAGGCATTGATTTCTCTGGAAAAGAGGAGAACTTTGCTTATTTTTACGAACAATCTGAACCAAAATGTTTAACAAGAAACTTTGGAGAGTTTTGAAAGGGCATTGTGAAGAAACTGAGTTTGAGATAAATTTGAAACCTAAAGCTTCCAAGGAAGCTAAACTTAGAAATAAAAAGCAAGCTCGGGAAAAATTTGATGAGATAAAGATGCGTGCTTGGTGTGAGATCATACAACCACTTGACAAACGTTCCGCAATGTTTTTGAGACCTTATAAAGAGGATGGTCCAAAGGCTTGGGCCATAATGTTTGGTCAATATAGAAGTAGTGAACGACCTCGTCAACAGCAATTGATTGAAAAATTGACTTATTTGAAAATGATAGCAAATGAAAGTGTCATTGATTATATCACACGGGCTGAAGAGTTGCAAATTAATTTAGGCGAAGTTGATGGTCAGTGAGCCCATGCTTATTGCTATTATTTTGAAAGGTATCACAGATGATTTTGATGAATTTGTAGCAATATACAAAATGTGGATAGTATTAAAAGAGATTTAGCGAATATCGAATATGACAAAAGACAACGTAGCAATGATGAGCGCCGGGAGTATATTTTCTTTGGCAGTAATAGACTGAAACCAAAATTGAAATGTATTTTTTTGTGGGAAAAACGGTCTTAAGGAAGCGTTTTGTTTTGCAAAAGACTCTAACAAAGTATTATGAAATGTCATAAATGTAGTACTTCAGGTCACCTAGCAAAGGATCGCCGCAAACCAAAACAAAATAAAAATTACTGTTCTTTTGCAAAATGAACAACCATGACCTTAGCGAATGCCGTAAACTTAAGTATGGTACCAGTAACAAAGAATCAGCTAATTCACTTCGTGAAATGAGCTTAGCTGATGAAAAAGGTTTTTGCTTTTTCGCAAGTAGTGATAACAATGTTTTAGCTACGAATGAAGTTGATATAATATTTGATTCAGGATGCACAAATTACATTTTAAAAAATTGCGAACTGTTTGCTACATTAGATGAAAGTTTTTCGGGATCTGTTGGCAGTGCAAACAATTCTGAATCAAAAATTAAAGGTAAGGGTAGGGCTAACTTTTTTGTGTGTGATTATAAAGACATAAGGGGTTGTCTAGCGATAGCTTCGAGCAACAAAAATGCGAGACAAACCAGCGCCAGTTAGAGATTTGAGGTCTACTAGAGAAAAGACAAAAATTTTGTTCACTTTTGCTCCGACGGGCATGGACTAGTTCGCGTATAGTTTTGCACTATTGAAAATAAAATGACTGCAGACTGAATTCGTCGACACAAGACAGGCCTGATGATTTTAAATTGGGTGGTGAACTTGTTTAAGACGAGGAACTCCAAAAAAGGAGGCTCTTATCAGATTGCCCCCGCCTAAAAAGAGTTCCTGGCATGATTCCCAGACCTGGAATGAGTCTCAGACCAAAGTATTCCAATGCAAAGTACAAAGTCCAGCGCAAAGCAGTTCACAGTCCTTTCTAAGGGCTTGTTATTATTTCGGAGTTCTGTTGAACTGCTTCAAAAAATTTCTTTCGAAGCCCATATTGAGTATGTTAAAATCTATTAAGTACCCAGTGCAGGCTATTTTAAAAACTCCGCCACTGTGACCCTCGAAAAAACCTTTTCAATATTAAAACTCCAAGGCTCAGTCCATCATTCAGTACGGTAGATCGGCTACTTTACGGGTGTTGCAGTTACTCTAGTTCGAGTGGAATACTTACTTTAGAGACAAAAATTCTGAAATTTTTTTACTTCAGACCATGGCCTGACTCTTACTCAGATAAGAAAAACGGAATTCTTATGGTTTGGTCTTTAAATATATGACCTGTTGAAGTCTGTTTTGCAATCTTTAAATGTTCATCAAAATAAATCATAAGTTTATGATCAATCAGTCTTTTCCATTAACTTGAAGCTCTAAGCTACGGCTTTTTAATCGTCCCCTATTCAAGCAAAAAATTCAAAAATATCAATTCTTCGGAGGAGTGTCAATAATATTTTTTCGAGATATGGCTCCTTTTTGCTCCACGATAGCGAAAATAATTAGCAAACTGTTGGTCGCCTCAGCAGATATTTAATTTCAGTATTACTTTCGCTTGGTGAACTCTAGTATTTCTGATCAGTATTTCGGCTTGTCTTTTAGAAGATTTTGTGAGCATTAGAAGACAATGTACTCAGTTTTTAAATCGGTAAAGTTACTTTCCTGATGAATCGCTCTCCGAGCTCGGGTTCATTCAAAAAAATCTTTTGAAGGTACAATTAATTTTGCAGAAGATTGTTAATCAAGCAAAAACAGAGGCGGAACTGTTGAAGCAGTAATCAAAACAAAAAGTGAATATTGAAATGCCAGGATCACAATAATCATAGGGAAACTCAGAAACAATTTTCTTCTGTAAGTAATTTTTTATGCAATTGTGAAATTGCAGTTATGTTGTCCAGGTCTTGCTGAATCAGAATATGACATTTGCTTAAAAATTCTTTGGTCAAAAATTGGTCCGGCTAAAAGATTTAGAAAACACTTAGTATCTCAACTGCGACACTACTTTTCCAGTAGTTCCTGGATGTACTTGAAATACTATTAATAGTGATGATGAAGATTCTATAACGTTTTCCATTTGAACTACACGACCAATTGAGAGTGAACAACGCTTGATTTATAATTAAATTGATATTATTGCAGATGTTAATATATCAAAGGCGTTAGAACGTTCCTCATTAAGGTCTTGAACTTTTAGAAACGTAATTAATACAGACCGATGTTTAACAGAAAGACTGGGAGTACGTGAATCAAAATTAAACTATGTTTGTTCAGCTTTCTTATAAGAATTTAAAACTGTTTCTGATACGGTGATCACGGTGTGTTCCTAGAATTCATCACCAGCGAGATACCAATTCCTGTTTTGATTTCTTTAGCCTATTTTTATTCGAATATCAGAAATCATACATCAAAATACATCCGTTTGTTTTGAATACAAGATCACATACATTCAATCATAATCCGCGATTAGTCAACCAGTTTCAAGACATAACGAAATCAGCGACTTACAAGAAAAACATGTGCTTCTGAGTTTTTTGTTCACCTCAATTATATCTTGATATTATAACATACATTCTCAGTATAATTTTGATTGAAATAATTTTCACGCACATAAGATTCCTGGGCCCTACCGTCGCATAAACATGATAAGTTATGGGCCCTGGAAACTAAAATCCCTACAATTAATCATCAAAAAGGGAACAAGTAGCGCGCATTTTTGATCTTTTGCTATCTTTTTGAATCTGAAATTCTGCCAACTTTTATTCGAAGATATTCTGCCAACATTGTATTCTGCAGTATTCAATGTTTTTAAAATCGAACTTTAAACTGCAAATTGAAGGTATCGAAGATATCGAAGATATTCATTGGTTGATATATGCCAAATTTTATTTGTGACTGACAAAAACTTTCTTTAACTGACAATATTCAGAAGCATAAAAACGAGAAGATATTCTACCAGCAACAATGCAAATCTGATATCACATCCACAGTATATACACAGTATTTGTTGTATTCACGGAATATATTGCAAGTTGAAGTTGGGGATATGAAGATTTTTTTTTATACTAATATTTTTTAATATGAACAAACAATTGTCAGAATAACATTGCCAACTACTCATCTCGGATACAAACAATTTTTGAAGGATTCATGACCCTACAAAGAGGACAGATTTTGCAGTATTGTCAGACTTCGCAGTAATCTAACAGTTCATTGGATACATAGCAAATATTTTTGTACGGAAAGTTGTGTTTGCTTTTTCCGGCTAAAGACCACACAAGTTAAGGGGATTTTTAACAGATAGACTATACCAGTCACTCCAACAATTTCAAATTTATTTATTTTTGATTCGGGTGTACAACTTTCAAACGAAATTTGCTTTTCGAAATATGTTTCAACTATAGCAACAGTCATTCAAAACATTAACATAACATTGGAAGATTCTTTACACAGTGCGATACATAAAAATGTGTGATCGGTTTTCTTAGAATTAAAGGTCGTGATTTCTCTGGAAAAGAGGTGAACTTTGCTTATTTTTACGATCAATCTGAAGCAATGATGTTTATCATGAAACTTTTGAGGGTTTTGAAAGGGCATTGTGAAAAAACTGAGTTTGAGTAAAAATTTGAAACCTAATGCTTCCAAGGAAGCTAAACTTAGAAAAAAAAGCAATCTCGGGGAAAATTTGATGAGATAAGGATGTGTGCTTGGTGTGCGATCATACAATCTTTTGACAAACGTTCCGCAATGTTTTTGAGACCTTACAAAGAGGATGGTCCAAAGGCTTGGGCCATAATGTGTGGTCAATATAAAAGTAGTGAACGACCTCGTCAACAGCAATTGATTGAAAAAATGACTAATTTGAAAATGATAGCAAACGAAAGTGTCATTGTTTATATCACACGGGCTGAAGAGTTGCAAACTAATTTAAGAGAAGGTGAGGAACAAGTGAGTGAGCCCATGCTTATTTCTATTATTTTGAAAGGACTCAGAGATGAATTCGACAAATTTGTAACAATATGCATATTCAGTAAGGATAAACAAATTGTAGATAGTATTGAAAGAAATTTAGTGAATTTTAAATGTAACAAAAGACAACGTAGCAATGATGAGCGTTGGGAGTCTACTTTCTTTGGCAGTAAGAGATGGAAAACAAAATTGTAATGTGTTTTTTGTGGGAAAATGGGTCTTAAGGAAGCGTTTTTGTTTTGCACAAATTTCTTACAAAAGAAATATGAAATGTCAAAGTTTTGCTGCTTCAGGTCACCTAGCAAAGAATCGCCGCAAACCAAAACAAAACAAAAATTATTCTTCTTTTGCAAAATGAATATCCATGACCGCAGCAAATGCTGTAAATTAAAAATAGTACCAGTAACAAAGAATCAGCTAATTCACTTCGTGAAATGAGCTTAGCTGATGAAAAACGTTTTTGCTTTTTCGCAAGTAGTGATAACAATGTTTTAGCTACGAATGAAGTTGATATAATAATTGATTCAGAATGTACAAATTACATGTTGAAGGATTGCAAACTGTTTGCTACATTAGATGAAAGTTTTTCGAGATCTGTTGGCAGTGCAAACAATTCTGAATCCGAAATTATAGTTAAGGGTAGGGTTGAGTTTTATCTGTTTGAGGATAATGGAAAGAGAGCAAAAATAACGCTGTCAGAAGCTCTTTTTGTTCCCAACTTCGGGAAAAATGTAATTTCAGTGAGCAAATTGAAAAACTTTGGTAATAAAGTGGAATTTGGAGACATAGATCAGATATTAACAAGAGATGGCACTGTTTTTCTACTGATGCAAGAGAACAATCTTTTCCGATGGATAGCTAAGTTTATTAATCATGAGACTCAACAAAATGATTTTTGCCGTGGACAATGCTTAGTTTTTTCAAACTTGAAACTTTGGCACGACAGATTAGGTCATAACAATTTTCGAGATTCGATAAAACTTCAAAACCATGTTGATGGAATGCAATTTGACAAAAATGATAGCAATGAAGTGAAGTGTGACACTTGTGAATTGAACAAAGCAAAGTGTAAACCGATTCCAAAAGATAGTGTTGACAGAGCAAGAAATGCGCCTGATTTTGTTCATGTTGATAATTTAGGACCAGTAACACCGGTATCAGTTGACAATCATAGATATGCAATTTCATTTGTTGACAGTTTTTCCAGATATTTGAAAGCTTTTTTAATGAAAACTCGTGACGAATGCCTCCAGTATTTTCAACAGTTTTGCGCAGATCTAGGTACACCTGTAACACTTGTAAGCGACGGCGGAAAAGTGTTTTCCTCGGGTTAATTTTCCAGGTTCTGTCGTAAAAATAAGGTGAGACTTGAAAATTCAGCACCTTATAAGCCGAAGGAAAATGGCAAAGCCAAAAAAAATGGGGGACTACTACCGGTATCACAAGATGTTTGTTGAATAACGCAGGATTGGGAAAAGAATACTGGACCTATGCAATGAACTTCGCTTTTTACATCAAAAACTACTTTTTCCACTCAGCAATTGGAGAAACACCTTACGAAATAATCTATCAAGAAGGTTTTTTCTGGGATTTTCAAAGGAAAGAAAAACGTTTATTATAGGAATTCCAGTCGAACAAGGAAGTTACAAGATTACAAAAACTCGCAATGCAAAATTCCACTCTACCAGGATGTGATGTTTTGTAAAGCTAAAAACACCGCAATCAATATTCGGTAGCAAATATTAAGGTTCCTCGGTAGCAAATATTTTTTTTTCGTGATGTTAATGAGACAAAATTTTGCAATGAACCTGTTGAAACCTTAATTGAGGAGACAGTAGAAAGTCAAACATCACCTCTCCGGAATACTAATTATGAGTTTTCTGCAGAAGTGGAGGAAACCCTGAAATGTTATGCTGAACTGCTTCAAAATAATAATGAAACATTGTTAAATGAAAACTGGCGAGACGCAATGCATCAAGAGTATAATTTATTAATTAAAAACCACGTTTTGGTGTTAGTTCCTCTTCCACAAAATGTGAAAGCAATTGGAGCAAATGGCATTTTGCTAACAAGTATGATAGTGATGGGAATGTCACTAAACACAAAGCACGCTTTGTGGCAAAAAGCTATAGTCAACAACAAGTTGTTGACTACAAAGACACAAACTCACCAACTGCTAGGCTGAGTACCATACGTATCAGACTTCAAATAGTGGCAAATTTTGGTGGCATTCCCAAACAAATGGACATCAAGACAGCGTACCTGAATGCACCAATTGAAGAAAATGTATACATGCTTCGACCTGAAGGTTTTGAAAAATTTGACCCGGACGGCAATCCATGAGTTTGTAAATTGAACAAATGCATTCACGGTTTGAAACAGTCAGGAAAAAATTGGTTCCCTACTCTTAAAGAACATTTAGAAACCATTGGTTTTGAAGAATGCTTACATGATCCTCGTTTATTCATCAAAAATGTATTAACACTTTGGCAATGATTTGCGTTTTGGGTAGATGATATTATTTTCTATGTTTGTTGGATAACGCTAGATTATGAAAAGAATACTGAACCTTTGCAATGAACTACGTTTTTTACATCAAAAACTACTGTTTCCACTCAGCAATTGGAGAAACACTTTACGAAATAAAGAATCGATCCAAACCAAAAGTTTATTTTGTTAAGGTTTTTGGCTGTGAGGCCTTTAGCCATATAGGAAACAATTGGGAGAAAATGGCATTTTGCTAACAAATATGATAGTGATGGGTATGTCACTAAACACAAAGCACGCTTTGTGGTAAAAGGTTATAGTCAACAACAAGGTGTTGACTACAAAGACACATACTCACCAACTGCTAGGCTGAGTACCATACTTATCAGACTTCAAATAGTGGCACATTTAGGTGACACTCCCAAACGAATGGACATCAAGACAGCGTAACTGAATGCACCAATTGAGGAAAATGTATACATGCTTCAACCTGAAGATTTTGAAAAATTTGACCCGGACAGTAATCCATGAATTTGTAAATTGAACAAAACCATTCACGGTTTGAAACAGTCAGGTAAAAATTGGTTCCCTACTCTTAAAGAACATTTAGAAACCATAGGTTTTGAAGTATGCTGACATGATCCTTGTTTATTCATCAAAAATTGTATTTACAGTTTGGCAATGATTTGCGTTTTGGGTAGCTGATATTGTTTTCCATTGTCCAGAAACTGATTTTTTATCAATGGTTTGACGGAAAGATGCCAAAAAAATTCATTTTCAGTGAATGTTCTGATCTCAAAAGGTTTTTGGGAATGAAATTTGGTTTTTCCGATGGGATAATTGAAATTAGTCAGGAAAAATTCATTGATAACCTTCTGACAATATTTGGAATCAGCGACTCTAAAAGTGTATCGAAACCTCTTGCAGAAAAATAAAAGTTCATTAAAATGGCACAGACTGATAAATTTGATATTGACAAAACAACTTATCGCAGTCTTGTTGGTAGCCTCAATTATTTAGCACTATCAACATGAACCAATTTTTCACAGGCGGCGCCTGCTTTAAGTTCTTTTCTTGAAGTGCCGAAAATGGAGCATTGGAATGCAGCTAAACATGTAAAAAGTACAAAACATCTAAATCTAATTTTCAGGAAAGCGACATCCGTGGACGACAATTTGGCAGGTTATAGCGAGTCCGACGGGGTTGGGAAGAATGACAATCGTAAAAGCAGTACGGGCTTTTGTTTTAAAATGTGTAATAATTCTGGCTCAATTATTTGGGCAAGTAAAATCCAAAAGAGTATTGCTAAATCTTCAGGGGAGGCTGAAGTTTACGCATGTAATTCAGCTGCTCAAGAAATGGTATAATTGAAGGGTATTTTAGCTGAACTCAACATTCATGTAGCAAATCGACCTAATTTGTTTGTTGATAATCAAGCCTGTATCACACTAAGAGAGCAAACTTTTCACCATAGTAAAACAAAGCATTTTGCAATCAAAGTACATTAGCTTAGGGATTGGTGCGAGAGAGGTGAACTGAAGTTAGAGTATGTTCCCACAGACAAACAACCAGCTGACATACTAACAAAAAGTCCCGGTAAAATCAAAACCGAGAAATTCCGGCAACATCTTCTTGGTAGCTAAAGACATAAAGGTGACATCCGAAGGGCAGGGGGTTAAGCCTATTCTTATTTGAATGTCAGAAGTCATACATCAAAATACATCCGTTTGTTTTGGGTACAAGTTCACACAGTTTCAACAATAATCCGCGAATAGTCAACCAGTTTCAAGACATAAGGAAATCAGTGAAAAACATGTGCTTATGAATTATTTGACAGCCTCAATTATATTTTGATATTACAACATACATAATCAGTATGATTTTGATTGAAATATTTTGCACGCACACAAGATTATTGGACCCTACCGTCATAACCTTGATAGAATTGAATTTTTTCTCTTCAGTGTGTATTGAAAGCTGTTGGTTTAACTGACCCTAAATAAAAATTTTTTGATAATAAAACGAATGTCATGATTTTGACCACTGAGTCTCAATTTATTGATTTTTCTCGCCTCAGCAGATGAAAGAGTTCAGTACTTCTGCCGCTTGGTAAATTCTCGTCTTTCTACTTATTATTTCTGCTTGTCTGTTAGAAGGTTCTATAAGCATTAGAAGAAAATGTATCCAGCTTTTAAATCGGTAAAGTTACTTTTCTGATGAAGAGCTCTCCGAGCGCGGGTTCGTTCAAAAATATCTATTCAATGTACAATTATTTTTGTAGATGTTTGTTATTCAAGCAAACAGAAGCAGAACTATTGAAGCAGTAGGCAGAGATAATAAGTGAACATCGATATGCCAGAATCATATTCATCATAGAAAACTTTGAATTAATTTTCTTCTGGAATTAAATCTTTTGTGCAATTGTGAAATTTGAGTGATATTATTCAGGCCCTGCTTCTATCGATAAATAATATTTGCTAAATAATTTTTAAATAATTTTCTTGTCATAAGTTGAACTGGTTGAAAATTGTTATACTTTGCACTCTTGCGACATAAGGGTTTGTCTAGCGATAGCTTCGAGCAACAAAACTGCTCCACCAGAGAAAAGACAAACCTTTTATACACTTTTGGTCCGGAGGGCATTGACTAGTGCGCGTATAATTTTGCACTTTTGCAATTAAAATGAGCCCAGACTGAAGTCGTCGACGCAAGACAGTCCCGATGAGTTCGAATTGCGTGGTGAATTTGTTTAAGACGAGGAATACGCAGAAAGGGGCTCTGATCAGGCTCGCGTGGTACGTGTAACAGGTAATCGCCGTCTCAAGTGAGTTCCTGGCAAGAGTCCCAGACCTGCTATCGAGTCAATACTTGGTAGAGGCCGTTGATCTTCGATTGTCAAATGGTCCAGTCGACCATTTTTGGTCAATAGACCTCTGATCAAAGCAGTCCAGTGCAAAGTACAAAGTTCAGTACAAAGCAGTTCAGTGTCATTTCTATCATTTTGTAATTATTTAGGAATTGTTTTGGACTGCAGGTTGTCTTTCCAAACCCATATTGAGTATGTTTTAATTCACGGAATTTTCAATACGAATTATGGGCGTACCCGGAGCTTGGTGGCAGAGCACATCAGCACTGAATCATGACGAAAATCATTCTGTTTTTTCGCCTTCCCATTACTCTGTTCATGTCCCACTTTATAATTTATAGTCTGAATTTTATCTTATTTGATGAGTCATCCTATGCGCATAACAAAATTCATGCACTGGTATTCATCTGCGCATGATTAATTGCGCGCTGCCTTTCATATGCGAAGAGTTAATTTTAGTATGTTTGCTTTATGTTCAGCTTCATTCGCGTTCTTTCGGAGATAATTACCCGCGTTTATTTACATAAGTGGGCAATTTACCGCTCTCTCTCTCTCTCTCTCTCTCTCTCTCTCGCTCTCTCTTCTGTAAACAAATCGAATAGTGAAAATGTACTTTTTGATGAAATATGAATTCATGCTCTCATGAATATAAAATATTTTTAACGTTTATATGAATTCATGCTCTCATGAATAAAAAACATTTAACATTTTGAAAAAAAGTCAAAGGAAAAAATTGAATTGAATCATTCAGTTTTTATATTCTGAGTTTGAAATTGAGTTTGAAGCCATTTAGCGTAACTTTTCAACAATTGCAAATTTCTGAATGATTTGGAGGTGGAATCCGGAGGTCAAATCCGGAGGTCATAATCCGGAGGTAGAATCCGTAGGTCAGAATTTGGAAGTCGAAATCGGAGGTCATAATCTGGAGGTCGAATCCGGAGGTCAGAAGCTGGAGGTTGATTGCACTCTTCTTTGACGGAGTTGAATTGCGAAGGACGTTGGTCTCGAACTTCGGTTAAAGTGATCGGACAGGCTCGAACGGGTTTGTAGCCACCTAAAAAATGGGAAACTGAAATGGAAAACTCAATTGCTTTGCGAGTCAAAATTACATAAGTAACAAATTCATTCAGATTTGTCGCTATTCATAATCATTTGCGCCGCTTATTAACCATCATCTCTGTTCGCCCCCAATCAACCCCCCGCCGCGCACCCACGCACATACACTACCACCCAAAGATACAGATTAGCATAAAAAAACAGGTTTCGAACTGATTATCCTGTCACAATGTTACAACAAAAACCTAAAATGAACCAGTAGCGAAAGTTTTAGGGTTTTCAAATTTAATTACATGTCAAAATAGAATCAAAACAGGGCCAGCAACTTCAACAGAAATCTTCGTAAAAACATAACAACATAGAAAATATCAGCAAAAAGAACCATATCTATGTGGAAAAGTTTTTTTGCAAACTTTTTTTGTATACTATACTTACTATACTTACTATATAAATAATATTTGCTAAATAATTTTTAAATAATTTTCTTGTCATAAGTTGAACTGGTTGAAAATTGTTATACTTTGCACTCTTGCGACATAAGGGTTTGTCTAGCGATAGCTTCGAGCAACAAAACTGCTCCACCAGAGAAAAGACAAACCTTTTATACACTTTTGGTCCGGAGGGCATTGACTAGTGCGCGTATAATTTTGCACTTTTGCAATTAAAATGAGCCCAGACTGAAGTCGTCGACGCAAGACAGTCCCGATGAGTTCGAATTGCGTGGTGAATTTGTTTAAGACGAGGAATACGCAGAAAGGGGCTCTGATCAGGCTCGCGTGGTACGTGTAACAGGTAATCGCCGTCTCAAGTGAGTTCCTGGCAAGAGTCCCAGACCTGCTATCGAGTCAATACTTGGTAGAGGCCGTTGATCTTCGATTGTCAAATGGTCCAGTCGACCATTTTTGGTCAATAGACCTCTGATCAAAGCAGTCCAGTGCAAAGTACAAAGTTCAGTACAAAGCAGTTCAGTGTCATTTCTATCATTTTGTAATTATTTAGGAATTGTTTTGGACTGCAGGTTGTCTTTCCAAACCCATATTGAGTATGTTTTAATTCACGGAATTTTCAATACGAATTATGGGCGTACCCGGAGCTTGGTGGCAGAGCACATCAGCACTGAATCATGACGAAAATCATTCTGTTTTTTCGCCTTCCCATTACTCTGTTCATGTCCCACTTTATAATTTATAGTCTGAATTTTATCTTATTTGATGAGTCATCCTATGCGCATAACAAAATTCATGCACTGGTATTCATCTGCGCATGATTAATTGCGCGCTGCCTTTCATATGCGAAGAGTTAATTTTAGTATGTTTGCTTTATGTTCAGCTTCATTCGCGTTCTTTCGGAGATAATTACCCGCGTTTATTTACATAAGTGGGCAATTTACCGCTCTCTCTCTCTCTCTCTCTCTCTCTCTCTCTCTCTCTCTCTCGCTCTCTCTTCTGTAAACAAATCGAATAGTGAAAATGTACTTTTTGATGAAATATGAATTCATGCTCTCATGAATATAAAATATTTTTAACGTTTATATGAATTCATGCTCTCATGAATAAAAAACATTTAACATTTTGAAAAAAAGTCAAAGGAAAAAATTGAATTGAATCATTCAGTTTTTATATTCTGAGTTTGAAATTGAGTTTGAAGCCATTTAGCGTAACTTTTCAACAATTGCAAATTTCTGAATGATTTGGAGGTGGAATCCGGAGGTCAAATCCGGAGGTCATAATCCGGAGGTAGAATCCGTAGGTCAGAATTTGGAAGTCGAAATCGGAGGTCATAATCTGGAGGTCGAATCCGGAGGTCAGAAGCTGGAGGTTGATTGCACTCTTCTTTGACGGAGTTGAATTGCGAAGGACGTTGGTCTCGAACTTCGGTTAAAGTGATCGGACAGGCTCGAACGGGTTTGTAGCCACCTAAAAAATGGGAAACTGAAATGGAAAACTCAATTGCTTTGCGAGTCAAAATTACATAAGTAACAAATTCATTCAGATTTGTCGCTATTCATAATCATTTGCGCCGCTTATTAACCATCATCTCTGTTCGCCCCCAATCAACCCCCCGCCGCGCACCCACGCACATACACTACCACCCAAAGATACAGATTAGCATAAAAAAACAGGTTTCGAACTGATTATCCTGTCACAATGTTACAACAAAAACCTAAAATGAACCAGTAGCGAAAGTTTTAGGGTTTTCAAATTTAATTACATGTCAAAATAGAATCAAAACAGGGCCAGCAACTTCAACAGAAATCTTCGTAAAAACATAACAACATAGAAAATATCAGCAAAAAGAACCATATCTATGTGGAAAAGTTTTTTTGCAAACTTTTTTTGTATACTATACTTAATCCTTCAGTTTTTGAGAAGATCTTAAAATTCGCTTATCGAAGTTTAGGGAACGGGAGTATTCACATCTCTCTAAAGTGCTCCTCGTTAGCAGACTTGGTAGCCACCGGCAGACCAGTATTTATCACCTGTAATTATAACTTATAACTAAAAATAGGAAATGGTTGACTAAGGAGGGTGGGGGGGGGGCGACTGATGGAGTCAAACCTTTAAAATTATGAACTACTGCAATTCAAAAAATTTTGGTTCGCTGCAACTTGGAATTTCGTCAAAACTGTTATAATGGTAAAATCAGTCAACTCAATCGTTGATTTCACCTAGTTAAATAAAAACTAAAGTTTGTTAACTGCGAATCATCTAGCGCTTTTAAATTTTCGAAATTTCTTTCAGAAAATGCTTCCACTATTCTACTTTGGATAAATACAACTAAGCACATCAGTGGAGCAACCAATTTAAGGAGCTGTAAATTCTTAATAATTGGAAAATATATTTTTTACATGAGCTCCGGATCCCGAGGACACCAATGTTCTCGTCCTTGTCCAAAAACAGAGTCAGTTTTAGCCCAAACTCTTTGATGGTTTTTGAGTGGGGGTGGAATCTGGAGGTCAAATCCCGAGGTCTGAATCTGGAGGTAGAATCTGTAGGTCAGAATCTGGATGTCGAATCCGGAGGTCAGAATCTGGAGGTCAAATCCGTAGGTCAGATTCTGGAGGTCGAATCCGGAAGTCAGAATCTGGAGGTCGTTCCATTTGATCGCACTCCTGTTTGACGGAGATGAATTGAAGGCAGAAGACATTCTAAAACAAACATCTTAGGAACACTAAAACACATAAATGTTTCACATATTTAAAAAAGAACAGGTCAGAAAGAAGAGGAAAGACAGGAATAATTTAAATTCCACCGCCAAAAGGAAGATACACAGTAGCCGCTAAAGACCATTAATGAACTCTTTGACAACTACTGACAACACAAATGCCGCCAAATGACGGTATCAATGACCGTAAACAACAAAATGATAAGGGCACGAGTTGCTAAAATCTTCTGGTCGGATAAGTCTTGTACTTTTTAAATAAGGACCCAAATGATTTCTATAGTACATATTATTTAGAGACACTGGTTTCTGATTCAGATCTTTTCTCCTCAAATGCCCGTCAGATTGCACAACTACTGGCCAAATTGCTTGCTGAAATTTTCGGCAAATGTATTGTTTTGACTGAGATTTTGCGTCATTGTCTCCTACTATTACCAAAACGCAGTCAAAAGTTGACGCTTTCTGTACTAATTGCATCAAATCACTACACCGGCGTCCTCCATACCCATCGTATTCAGGACAAAAAAATTTTTTTTGTAAAACTGATATCTTTGCCGAAAAAAGTATTTAAAAAGGTACCTATATTTTTGCACTAAACTATCTTGCTCGAGATAAGCTTTGCTGTCTCTAAGATTAGAGTCACCAATGACGAAAATCCGTACCTGAAAAATAAATTTTAATAACCAAAAAAATTTTGTAATTCAAATTTTATATATGATGGAGCAAAAAAATCGAACCCCAACCTAGGTTATTGAGCTCATGCTTTCACCTACATTCCAATTATACCTATAAATTTTCAAAAAAATAGCTGGGTGAAAATGGAGAATATGGAAACTGTTGAAAGGAGACAAAGAAGTGTAATGATCAAAATCTCTTTAATCCGATTTTTCTATATGATGGAATTTTGGCAAAAACATGCTCAGTAGCATGATGCAATTTCTAGTTGAAAAATCAGCGGTCAAAAATCAAGACTGCAAAACATGCTCAATAGCATGATGCAACATCAATTTGGTAGAGAAGCCGGAGAAAATTTTGGCAAAATATGCTCAGTAGCATGATGCAAGATAAATTTGGGAAAGGAGCCGGAAATAATTTTGGCAAAGCATGCTCAGTATTATTATGCGGCATCAAATTGGGAAAGAAGGAACCTGAGAAAAATTCAGCAAAACTTGCTCAGTAGCACGATGCAATTTCTAGTTGAAAAATCAGCGGTCAAAAATCAACTCCGCAGAACACGCTCAGTGTCATGATGCGACATCAATTTGGGAAAAGAGGAGTCAGAGAAAATTTTGGCAAAACATGCTCAGCAGCATGATGCAACATCAATTTGGGAAAAGAGGAGCCGGAGAAAACTTTGGCAAAACATGCTCAGTAGCATGATGCAACATCAATTTGGGAGAGGAGCCGGAGAAAATATTGGCAAAACATGCTCAGTAGCATGATGCAACATCAATTTGGGAGAGGAGCCGCAGAAAGTTTTGGCCAAACATGCTCAGTAGCATGATGCGACATCAAATTGGGAAAGAAGGAACCTAAGAAAAATTTGGCAAAACATGCTCAATAGCACGATGCAATTTCTAGTTGAAAAACCAGCGATCAAAAATCAACTCCGCAGAACACGCTCAGTGGCATGATGCAACAAAAATTTGGGAAAGGAGCCGGAGAAATTTTTGGCAAAACATTCTTAGTGGCATGATGCGACATCAATTTGCAAAAAGAGGAGCCGGAGAAAGTTTCGGTAAAACATGCTCAGTAGCAGGATGCAATATAATTTTGGGAAAGGAGCCGAAGAAAATTTTGGCAAAACATGCTCAGTAGCTTGATGCGACATCAAATTGGGAAAGAAGGAACCTGAGAAGAATTCGGCAAAAACATGCTCAGTAGCATGATGCAACATCAATTTGGGAAAAGAGGAGCCGGAGAAAACTTTGGCAAAACATGCTCAGTAGCATGATGCAAAATAAATTTGGGAAAGGTGCCGCAGAAAGTTTTGGCAAAGCATGCTCAGTAGCATGATGCGACATCAAATCGGGAAAGAAGGAACCTAAGAAAAATTTGGCAAAACATGCTCAATAGCACGATGCAATTTCTAGTTGAAAAACCAGCGATCAAAAATCAACTCCGCAGAACATGCTCAGTGGCATGATGCAACATAAATTTGGGAAAGGAGCCGGAGAAATTTTTGGCAAAACATTCTTAGTGGCATGATGCGACATCAATTTGCAAAAAGAGGAGCCGGAGAAAGTTTCGGTAAAACATGCTCAGTAGCAGGATGCAATATAATTTTGGGAAAGGAGCCGAAGAAAATTTTGGCAAAACATGCTCAGTAGCTTGATGCGACATCAAATTGGGAAAGAAGGAACTTGAGAAAAATTCGGCAAAAACATGCTCAGTAGCATGATGCAACATCAATTTGGGAAAAGAGGAGCCGGAGAAAACTTTGGCAAAACATGCTCAGTAGCATGATGCAAAATAAATTTGGGAAAGGAGCCGCAGAAAGTTTTGGCAAAACATGCTCAGTAGCATGATGCGACATCAAATTGGGAAAGAAGGAACCTAAGAAAAATTTGGCAAAACATGCTCAATAGCACGATGCAATTTCTAGTTGAAAAATCAGCGGTCAAAAATCAACTCCGCAGAACTTGCTCAGTAGCATGATGTAACATAAATTTGGGAAAGGAGCCAGAGAAAATTTCGGCAAAACATTCTTAGTGGCATGATGCGACATCAATTTGTGAAAAGAGGAGCGGAGAAATATTCGGTAAAACATGCTCAGTAGCATGATGCAATATAAATTTGGGAAAGGAGCCGAAGAAAATTTCGGCAAAACATGCTCAGTAGCTTGATGCAACATCAAATTGGGAAAAAAAGAACCTGAGAAAAATTCGGCAAAAACATGCTCAGTAGCATGATGCAACTTCCGAATATGAAATGAGGAAATGGCAAAACATGCTCAGTAGCATGATGTAACATAAATTTGGGAAAGGAGCCGGAGAAAATTTCGTCAAAACATGCTCAGTAGCATGATGCAACATCAATTTGGGAAAAGAGGAGCCGGAGAAAATTTTGGCAAAACATGCTCAGTAGCATGATGCAACATCAATTTGGGAGAGGAGCCGGAGAAAATTTTGGCAAAACATGCTCAGTAGCATGATGCAAAATAAATTTGGGAAAGGAGCCGCAGAAAGTTTTGGCAAAACATGCTCAGTAGCATGATGCGACATCAAATTGGGAAAGAAGGAACCTAAGAAAAATTTGGCAAAACATGCTCAGTAGCATGATGCAAAATAAATTTGGGAAAGGAGCCGCAGAAAGTTTTGGCAAAACATGCTCAGTAGCATGATGCGACGTCAAATTGGGAAAGAAGGAACCTAAGAAAATTTTGGCAAAACATGCTCAGTAGCATGATGCAACATCAATTTGGGAGAGGAGCCGGAGAAAATTTTGGCAAAACATGCTCAGTAGCATGATGTAAAATAAATTTGGGAAAGGAGCCGGAGAAATTTTCGGCAAAACATTCTTAGTGGAATGATGCGACATCAATTTGTGAAAAGAGGAGCCGGAGAAAGTTTTGGCAAAATATGCTCAGTAGCATGATGCAACATCAATTTGGGAGAGGAGCCGGAGAAAATTTTGGCAAAACATGCTCATTAGCATGGTTCAACATAAATTTGGGAAAGGAGCCGGAGAAAATTTTGGCAAAACATGCTCAGTAGCATGATGCGAAATCAAATTGGGAAAAAAGGAACCTGAGAAAGTTTCGGCAAAATATGCTCAGTAGCATGATGCAAGATAAATTTGGGAAAGGAGCCGGAAAAAATTTTGGCAAAACATGCTCAGTAGCATGACGCGGCATCAAATTGGGAAAGAAGGAACCCGAGAAAAATTCAGCAAAACATGCTCAGTAGCACGATGCAATTTCTAGTTGAAAAATCAGCGGTCAAAAATCAACTCCGCAGAACATGCTCAGCGTCATGATGCGACATCAGTTTTGGAAAAGAGGAGCCGGAGAAAATTTTGGCAAAACATGCTCAGTAGCATGATGCAACATCAATTTGGGAAACGAGGAGCCGGAGAAAACTTTGGCAAAACATGCTCAGTAGCATGATGCAAAATAAATTTGGGGAAGGAGCCGCAGAAAGTTTTGGCAAAACATGCTCAGTAGCATGATGCGACATCAAATTGGGAAAGAAGAAATCTGAGAAAAATTTGGCAAAACATGCTCAGTAGCACGATGAAATTTCTAGTTGAAAAAACAGCGGTCAAAAATCAACTCAACAGAACATGCTCAGTGGCATGATGCAACATCAATTTGGGAAAGGAGTAGCCTGAGAAAATTTTAGCAAAACATGCTCAGTAGCATGATGTAACATAAATTTGGGAAAGGAGACGAAGAAATTTTCGGCAAAACATTCTTAGTGGAATGATGCGACATCAATTTGTGAAAAGAGGAGCCGGAGAAAGTTTTGGCAAAATATGCTCAGTAGCATGATGCAACATCAATTTGGGAGAGGAGCCGGAGAAAATTTTGGCAAAACATGCTCATTAACATGGTTCAACATAAATTTGGGAAAGGAGCCGGAGAAAATTTTGGCAAAACATGCTCAGTAGCATGATGCGAAATCAAATTGGGAAAAAAGGAACCTGAGAAAGTTTCGGCAAAATATGCTCAGTAGCATGATGCAAGATAAATTTGGGAAAGGAGCCGGAAAAAATTTTGGCAAAACATGCTCAGTAGCATGACGCGGCATCAAATTGGGAAAGAAGGAACCCGAGAAAAATTCAGCAAAACATGCTCAGTAGCACGATGCAATTTCTAGTTGAAAAATCAGCGGTCAAAAATCAACTCCGCAGAACATGCTCAGCGTCATGATGCGACATCAGTTTTGGAAAAGAGGAGCCGGAGAAAATTTTGGCAAAACATGCTCAGTAGCATGATGCAACATCAATTTGGGAAACGAGGAGCCGGAGAAAACTTTGGCAAAACATGCTCAGTAGCATGATGCAAAATAAATTTGGGGAAGGAGCCGCAGAAAGTTTTGGCAAAACATGCTCAGTAGCATGATGCGACATCAAATTGGGAAAGAAGAAATCTGAGAAAAATTTGGCAAAACATGCTCAGTAGCACGATGAAATTTCTAGTTGAAAAAACAGCGGTCAAAAATCAACTCAACAGAACATGCTCAGTGGCATGATGCAACATCAATTTGGGAAAGGAGTAGCCTGAGAAAATTTTAGCAAAACATGCTCAGTAGCATGATGTAACATAAATTTGGGAAAGGAGACGAAGAAATTTTCGGCAAAACATTCTTAGTGGAATGATGCGACATCAATTTGTGAAAAGAGGAGCCGGAGAAAGTTTTGGCAAAATATGCTCAGTAGCATGATGCAACATCAATTTGGGAGAGGAGCCGGAGAAAATTTTGGCAAAACATGCTCATTAACATGGTTCAACATAAATTTGGGAAAGGAGCCGGAGAAAATTTTGGCAAAACATGCTCAGTAGCATGATGCGAAATCAAATTGGGAAAAAAGGAACCTGAGAAAGTTTCGGCAAAATATGCTCAGTAGCATGATGCAAGATAAATTTGGGAAAGGAGCCGGAAAAAATTTTGGCAAAACATGCTCAGTAGCATGACGCGGCATCAAATTGGGAAAGAAGGAACCCGAGAAAAATTCAGCAAAACATGCTCAGTAGCACGATGCAATTTCTAGTTGAAAAATCAGCGGTCAAAAATCAACTCCGCAGAACATGCTCAGCGTCATGATGCGACATCAGTTTTGGAAAAGAGGAGCCGGAGAAAATTTTGGCAAAACATGCTCAGTAGCATGATGCAACATCAATTTGGGAAACGAGGAGCCGGAGAAAACTTTGGCAAAACATGCTCAGTAGCATGATGCAAAATAAATTTGGGGAAGGAGCCGCAGAAAGTTTTGGCAAAACATGCTCAGTAGCATGATGCGACATCAAATTGGGAAAGAAGGAACCTAAGAAAAATTTGGCAAAACATGCTCAGTAGCACGATGAAATTTCTAGTTGAAAAAACAGCGGTCAAAAATCAACTCAACAGAACATGCTCAGTGGCATGATGCAACATCAATTTGGGAAAGGAGTAGCCTGAGAAAATTTTAGCAAAACATGCTCAGTAGCATGATGTAACATAAATTTGGGAAAGGAGACGGAGAAATTTTCGGCAAAACTTTCTTAGTGGAATGATGCGACATCAATTTGTGAAAAGAGGAGCCGGAGAAAGTTTTGGCAAAATATGCTCAGTAGCATGATGCAACATCAATTTGGGAGAGGAGCCGGAGAAAAATTTGGCAAAACATGCTCATTAGCATGGTTCAACATAAATTTGGGAAAGGAGCCGGAGAAAATTTTGGCAAAACATGCTCAGTAGCATGATGCAACATCAATTTGGGAAACGAGGAGCCGGAGAAAACTTTGGCAAAACATGCTCAGTAGCATGATGCAAAATAAAATTGGGAAAGGAGCCGCAGAAAGTTTTGGCAAAACATGCTCAGTAGCATGATGCGACATCAAATTGGGAAAGAAGGGAACTAAGAAAAATTTGGCAAAACATGCTCAATAGCACGATGCAATTTCTAGTTGAAAAATCAGCGGTCAAAAATGAACTCCGCAGAACTTGCTCAGTGGCGTGATGCAACATCAATTTGGGAAAGTGGTAGCCTGAGAAAATTTTAGCAAAACATGCTCAGTAGCATGATGTAACATAAATTTGGGAAAGGAGCCGGAGAAATTTTCGGCAAAACATGCTTAGTGGCATGATGCGACATTAAATTGTGAAAAGAGGAGCCGGAGAAAATTTCGGTGAAACATGCTCAGTAGCATGGTGCAATATAAATTTGGGAAAGGAGCCGAAGAAAATTTCGGCAAAACATGCTCAGTAGCATGATGCGACATCAAATTGGGAAAAAAAGAACCTGAGATAAATTCGGCAAAACATGCTCAGTAGCATGATGCAACTTCCGAATAGGAAATGAGGAAATGGCAAAACATGCTCAGTAGCATGATGTAACATAAATTTGGGAAAGAAGGAACCTAAGAAAAATCTGGCAAAACATGCTCAATAGCACGATGCAATTTCCAGTTGAAAAATCAGCGGTCAAAAATCAACTCCGCAGAACTTGCTCAGTGGCATGATGCAACATCAATTTGGGAAAGGAGTAGCCTGAGAAAATTTTAGCAAAACATGCTCAGTAGCATGATGTAACATAAATTTGGGAAAGGAGCCGGAGAAACTTTCGGCAAAACATGCTTAGTGGCATGATGCGACATTAATTTGTGAAAAGAGGAGCCGGAAAAAATTTCGGTAAAACATGCTCAGTAGCATGATGCAATATAAATTTGGGAAAGGAGCCGAAGAAAATTTTGGCAAAACATGCTCAGTAGCATGATGCGACATCAAATTGGGAAAAAAGGAATCTGAGAAAAACTCGGCAAAAACATGCTCAGTAGCATGATGCAACTTCCGAATAGGAAATGAGGAAATGGCAAAACATGCTCAGTAGCATGATGTAACATAAATTTGGGAAAGGAGCCGGAGAAATTTTCGGCAAAACATGCTCATTAGCATGATGCAACATCAATTTGGGAAAGGAGGTGCCGGAGAAAATTTCGGCAGATCATGCTCAGTAGCATGATGCGACATAAATTTGGAAAGGAGCCGGAGAAAATTTCGGCAGATCATGCTCAGTAGCATGATGCGACATCAAATTGGGAAAGAAGGAATCTGAGAAAAATTTGGCAAAACATGCTCAGTAGCACGATGCAATTTCTAGTTGAAAAAACAGCGGTCAAAAATCAACTCAACAGAACATGCCTAGTGGTATGATGCGAAATCAATTTGGGAAAGGAGGAGCCGGAGAAAGTGTTGGCAAAATATGCTCAGTAGCATGGTGCAACATCAATTTGGGACAGGAGCCGGAGAAAATTTTGGCAAAACATGCTCATTAGCATGATTCAACATAAATTTGGGAAAGGAGCCGGAGAAAATTTTGGCAAAACATGCTCAGTAGCATGATGCGAAATCAAATTGGGAAAAAAGGAACCTGAGAAAATTTCGGCAAAACATGCTCAGTAGCACGATGCATTTCTAGTTGAAAAATCAGTGGTCAAAAATCAACTCCGCAGAACATGCTCAGTGCCGTGATGCGACATCAATTTGGGAAAGGAGGAGCCGGAGAAAATTTTGGCAAAACATGCTCAGTAGCGCGATGCAACATCAATTTGGGAAAGGAGGAGCCGGAGAATATTTCGGCAAAATATGCTCAGCAGCATGATGCGACATAAATTTGGAAAAGAGCCGGAGAAAATTTCGGCAAAACATGCTCAGTAGCATGATGCAACTTCCAAATAGGAAATGAGGAGCAAGGAAAAAATTGCGTAGAACATGCTCAGTAGCACAATGCAATTTCTGGTTGAAAAATCAGCGGTCAAAAATCAACTCCGCAGAACATGCTCAGTGGCATGATGCGACATCATTTTGGGAAATGAGGAGCCGGAGAAAATCTTGGCAAAACATGCTCACTAGCATGATGCAACATCAATTAGGGAAAGGAGGAGCCGGAGAAAAATTCGGCAAAACAAGCTCAGTTGCATGACGCAACATCAATTTTGGAGAGGAGCCGGAGAAATTTTCGGCAAAACATGCTCAGTAGCATGATGCAACATCAATTTGGGAAAGGAGGTGCCGGAGAAAATTTCGGCAGATCATGCTCAGTAGCATGATGCGACATAAATTTGGAAAGGAGCCGGAGAAAATTTCGGCAAAACATGCTCAGTAGCATGATGCGACATCAAATTGGGAAAGAAGGAATCTGAGAAAAATTTGGCAAAACATGCTCAGTAGCACGATGCAATTTCTAGTTGAAAAAACAGCGGTCAAAAATCAACTCAACAGAACATGCCTAGTGGTATGATGCGAAATCAATTTGGGAAAGGAGGAGCCGGAGAAAGTTTTGGCAAAATATGCTCAGTAGCATGGTGCAACATCAATTTGGGACAGGAGCCGGAGAAATTTTTGGCAAAACATGCTCATTAGCATGATTCAACATAAATTTGGGAAAAGAGCCGGAGAAAATTTTGGCAAAACATGCTCAGCAGCATGATGCGAAATCAAATTGGGAAAAAAGGAACCTGAGAAAATTTCGGCAAAACATGCTCAGTAGCACGATGCATTTCTAGTTGAAAAATCAGCGGTCAAAAATCAACTCCGCAGAACATGCTCAGTGGCGTGATGCGACATCAATTTGGGAAAGGAGGAGCCGGAGAAAATTTTGGCAAAACATGCTCAGTAGCGCGATGCAACATCAATTTGGGAAAGGAGGAGCCGGAGAATATTTCGGCAAAATATGCTCAGCAGCATGATGCGACATAAATTTGGAAAAGAGCCGGAGAAAATTTCGGCAAAACATGCTCAGTAGCATGATGCAACTTCCAAATAGGAAATGAGGAGCAAGGAAAAAATTGCGTAGAACATGCTCAGTAGCACAATGCAATTTCTGGTTGAAAAATCAGCGGTCAAAAATCAACTCCGCAGAACATGCTCAGTGGCATGATGCGACAAATTGACACAAAACAAAAGATCACTTAAGGTTCGATTAGCGGACTCAAAACTCATAGCAGAGTAACAGTAGAGTGGTCCAAACCGCTGAACTTGGTCAACCAAATGCTTCAAGCAGTGAACATTTATTGTTTCAATGCGTTCGTTTCCAACGTGCATTGACACAATATCCCTGCAGAAGTCGTCCAGTAGAATCCGAGCCGCAGCTGTTGCTATTGCATCACTTGACTCGAACAGAAGTCGTACCCCAAACACTAAGTTTTGGAGATGCGAAGATAAATCCTGAGGTAATCTGTTACGGAAAACCAAAAAACTGATGTACAAAAATCCAATTGAAATATTCGCTCGCCTTGAACTGCGCAATCTCATCTAACGATCTGATCTTCCGAGAATAGGCAACTATTTCACGCGGACAGGATAGCTTTGAAAGTATAAGGCCGACTTCAGTTCGATCGTTAGTACATAGAGCTCTGTTGCAGAGTTTAAGTATTTCAGGAAAGACTCCCATTGAAAAACAGTGCATATAGTCCACAGGTGCCGTAAGCGGTAAGTCATCGCTCATTGACGCGAAGGCACTTTTGCCTTTCACACCAGCTACATTGATGACTCCGTCAACAGGTAGTAACTCTGCATAATTAACGAGCATATCATTAACGCAATGTTCTCGAGTTTTAACCGTTTGTGGAAACGGATAGTATGAATGTGTACTACCAATCGTTTTACCGGGCAACGTGCAGAAATGACAACCATAAGATCCATTAAATATATACATATTTAACATGTGGCTTTTTGCACCCAAATCTGCTATAAGCAGTTTTACTTTGAAAAACGTCTTGAAGAAAAAACCCTTAAATCTAACTTGAACACTACTTATCAGCTCTGCATTTAATAATGGGACTATATCTGTGTAATTTGGAATGGTGAAACCCACAAAGAGCGCAGCTAAGACAATATGTTGTCGCGAACTTCTTCTTCGAGGAGGTAAATCGGCGATCTGTAACCATACAGGCCACAATTGTTTTCGAAGGGTTGTCTTTTTAATATTGACACCATCAAACATCAAAATCAAATTTATAAAAAGTTCTCTGTTTTGCTTCACCTCTACAGGAGGACATAGAACACAATTGAAGCAGCTGTGAATGTTTTTCTTACGGTACTCAGAATAATCAAAAATTTCACTTAAGTTTTGCTGAATGATGTCTCTCAATTGATAGCGAAAACCAGTGATGCACAGAGATTGTCTGGGTGAGTTTTTGACAACTCTTACTTCTTCACTGAATGATTTTTTCATTTGACAAATGAACTGATAAGCAGACGGAAATTGATTTTGATGACGAAGAAAATTTTTTACCATCATATGCATCGTACTTGAGCATTCGTCAGAGAGCTTAAAATGAGAACAAACAACATAGCCAGCGCTTTAGCTTCGTCAACATTGATGTCACTTTACTCAAAAAGATCAGGGTTTGCGTTGGAAAAGTCTTCTTCCTCAATTTCTGACACTTCATAAGATTCAAGATGAACATCAACATTTTGTGATTCATCTATAGATGATATAAAATCATTCCCAGTCAAAAAAGGAGTTTCCTCTGGTGACTCGAAACCTTCTTGTCCTGATTCTATTGAAACTTCGGTTTTTTCATTTGTTAACTCCCTTGTCGTCGAGGCCTCTTCAGAAAAACTGCTGTCAGATGAAAGATACTCTGAACTACTATTGTAATTCTGAAAATTTGATTCCACTGTTGGAACAAATCTAAACCTACTACTAAGAGAAGGTGATCCGTCATTGCTTAAGGGACTACTCGTTAACTCATTAACTCTTTCGATTAATGCACTTCCTCTCACCTTCCGTTTTTTAGGCATAGATGGCAAACTATTAGTTACAATATGTTCTTCCAGCTCAAGAACTACTTCATCAGTTGTTTCATAGATGCAACCTTCTAGCAAACTCTCAAAAACCTCTGCTGCATTCTGTTCTAACTTCTGAAATCGGCAAGTTCGGCAGAGACAAGCGTTGATTTCGAAAAACTCAAACTCAAATTCACAATTGGGCTCAGAGTCGCAATTTACAAATCGGATTGGCCCAAGTAATAATAACTGTTGACCGGTTCGTTCGGACCTCATAACAGAAAGCTCAGTAACAACCCCGTCAGGAATCGGCGCCACAAAGCCTACAGGGTTACGCTTGAAAACGTAAGGTGATACGACTGCTTTACCATTATAAAGAAGCCTATACCCACCATAGTTGTCATGAACTATTGAAAACAGAGGCCGAAGTTTTTGATACGACTGACACAAGACTTGGTGCGTTTCTTTTCACAAGATATCTCTGCTAATTTTTCTGAGAAAAATACTTTCTCTCATTGGTTCGATTGTGGCCATTGCTGGTCTATCTGGCGTTCTCACGTACTTTTCAGCGGAAAAATAATCACACTGCGCCAAAATTGACTATTCTATTTTCTTAGGTAACATTGCCTCCAAAAATCAATGCAACTTATTCTAACTTGGTCTCGCAGGTGAAACTGAACTCAAGTTAAAACAATGCAAAAACCCTATCAATCGTCTTGTAACTTGCGCATTTATTCCGGATAATCTTACAAAGACGTCGAAAAACTGCAAACAACACATTCAGACTTTCATTGCCACCTTATACAAAAGACGGCTTCAATTTTCAACTTAGAGCAGTCAGATATAGAACCAATAGCAACGCAAATAGAACGAAACTATACATTAGATTGAGAACACTGTTTAATATAAAAGTTCATAATTCAAAATTCTGAGAACCTAGCAGAAAAAGAACAAATATTAAAAAAATAACAGAATACAGAGAACAAAACTGAAGGATCCAGTTTTTTTTATAATGGCAACAAGACAAAAGCAACAAGAAATATTAAGAGTTTTACTTCTAGGACTCATCAACTTTACTATTCAGCTTTTTCAGACTCCTGATCATCAAAAGTGCCACAGTTGGGATTTCTAGAAGCGAAGTGGTCATTATTCTAATCAGTTTCTCTCATTTCATTGCTCCTTCGTTCATAGCAACGTATCTCGTTTCCTCGATTGTTTAAGCTCGCTTTTGCTAAAGCATATGTATGTACCGACTTATCTTCACACTTCAATTGGAACAGATCTAAATAATTACAACTAGATATTAAAAAACGCTTCATCTCTATTCGTTTCTCCTTTTCAAAAGTTTTAATAAGACATTTGTGGGGGTAATTGTACACAAACAGTGTTCAATTTTGTGAATCAAGAAAAATTACTTCTTCCGAACTGGGGAGAAGTCTGTGCGCGTTGGGACTCCCTGCTTTTGCTTTACTTTCAGTGAAAGCATGTGAGTCGTCAACTCTTCCTTTGTCCACAGTAGCTTACAAGCATTCCTCCCAATGATTTGTGGCGTTGCGCCTCCAACTGTTGCAAGATCGGATCTTTGGTTATCAAGAGCAGTGGCTCGTCACTTAGGGGAAAACTTTTTGCTGCGGGCAGTAGAACTCCTAGTTTTGGTACATCTGTTGTCTAAAGAAAAATTACTTTGCACAGCAACAAATATAAGTTAAAAATGTTTGCTAATTTATGTACACAAAAACGAAAATCAAAATTAATAGCACTCAAAATCTCTATTATATACGTACGAGCTGCTTCACTGCGTTCGCAGACATCTAGTTTTCTCTATAAATCCTATTGGAAAGAGTTTTCAACTCCGGGCGTAGCTCGGTCATGCAGTTGACTCTTAGGGTGGCCGCCTCCATTATCTTGTCAGCTGCCATTTTCATGGCGTATGACATCTCTCGATCAACACGTCTAAGCTTTGACTGATTGACGTCTTCGGGGTTAAGTGCCTTGTTGCGCTTAATTTTCATCCTCTTAAGGTTTCCCGGTGTAGAAGACAGTGGTATTTTTGGTTCAATTGGTGGGTTGGCCTTTGAGGTACCGCTTTCCTAAAAGAAACCAACCATTAGCTTTTTCCTTTTCGAAACATGCAACAACTTGTCAGAAATACTCTTAGCAGTTTGATGCAGTAGTAGCTTCAATTTGATAACCACTTTTTTAAAAAGATTATATTATCGCAGCAGAGATGTTGATCTATGTTTTTACCAGGCTTCCACCTATAGCGCTACAATTGGGTTCTTCGGGATCGCAGTATTCGTCTTTTATCTCGCTGAATGTTTTCGAGACTTCTTCAGGGTCAAGCACTTCAATTCCCTCGTATTCGTTATTTCCAACATGGCTAACGTTAAGCTCCTCGGCAAAATTTTCTACGCTCTTCCAATTTTCAGACGATACTTTAAGTAGATCAAGTTTACGCTTTGCACTCTGAGAATGAATGTTTTCCTGTAAAAAAATTTGATTGATATCTTCATGTACAGTCATGTCTGGGTCACGAGCTGGTACATAGCGTGCAAAACTCGTGTTCCCATCTGCATGATTTATTTGAAGAAGAGTATCTCGTTCCATGTCCCGACAAAAATTTTCACGTCCTACCGTCAAGACGGTTGCTGTCCAAATATACGATTTTGTCCTCGGGTTTTTTTAAATCCATTTAACATTAACCTGGTGGTCTTGCTAAAAGCAAATGATGATTTTTGTAACAATGAATTTTTGTGGAAATAAATTTCAACTTTTCATCCTTTCTTGAAACAATTTGAATTTTACTAACTTCTATTTGTAAACGTTTAGTCATTTCGAGGTAAATTGATCCGCATAGGGAGTGAACTACACTTCAAGTGTCGTCTTCGAACAAAATAAGCCAGAAGACATTTCCGAGTTGTTTTTTTAATAACTTCAGGGCGTTTTCTTGGGCCTCTTTATTAGCCGCACCTGGTCCGCGGTTAGAAAGTGCTGGTAGCTTGCTTGTAGGCTCCTATTCCAAACATTTAATTTCTATTAAGTATACTACTTTATATCATTTAATTTCTGAGCAAGAGTAATGCAAAAACTGGTTAAAAAAAGTAATAAAATGATAAACATAGCTGGCCGATTGCGAGATATTAGACTCAATAGCTTTGTAAATCTCTAGTCTGAAAAAAAACGGTTAAAAAAGAAACCAAAAAAAATGTCTTTTCATTGAAGGCTGATATGTTATATTTTGATTTAAAATCTGCATACGTTTTTGCTGCCTCTATTAGCTGCTCTCAAATAACTTTCATTTAGAGTGACACACACACACCCATTTGGCCTTATCTCTTCGAATTAAAGTTAATAAATGTCAGAGTGAGGAAAAAGTGATGTAAAAGTGAGGAAGTCATTTTGACAAAGTCATTCACTCTTTAACACTATCCAAGCAGTTTTAATCTTCCAAAGACAAGTCAATCTTTAGATTACAATGAACACACAATCAGAAGAAGTATGATCTTTTTCATTTTTTTGACTGGAATCATAACTAACATTGTTTAATGAAGTACGGACATTTGCTCCTTGAGTACCATTGCTATTCATCTGAACTCTATCCTCCTGGAACGTAACAAGTGCGTTCCGGTTATCGTCGTTAACGTTGTGTTCCGACACGGGAATAATCGTAACTTTCCTGTTTTTGATCATGATTAATTGAACTTTTGATACTGCACTGTGTCTTGCAACCATGAGAGTTGACTATCTAATCAATCTGAAAAAAATGAACTGCTGCAACAACCTACTCAGAACGCACACTATTTAACCTTGCAACACTAGATATTTTCGTATCTTAACCCCCTTCCTTTATCAACATAGAATACACTAGATGGTATATTAGACATAGCATTGTATATTATATAGCTAGTAGCTAGCTAAAACCCCCATCATCCCCCCCAAATATAGTTTTACTGTCATAATAAAAACAAATATAAATCCTCCCCCCCAAAGCTAGTTTTAGAATGGCTACCCACTACTCACCCGCTCGAGCCTGTCTGATCACTTTTACCGAAGTTCGAGACCAACGTCCATCGCAAATCGTCTCTGTTAAAAAGGAGTGCGATCAACTGGAAAGACCTGCAGATTCTGACCTCCGGATTCGACCTCCAGATTCTAACCTCTGGATTCGACCTCCAGATTCTAAACTCCGGATTCGACTTCTAGATTCTGACCTACGGATTTGACCTCCAGATTCTGACTTCTAGATTCAGACCTCCAGATTCTGGTCTCCGAGAACAAAACAATTTTTTTCTGGCTAGCCGCAAATGGAATTAATTTAATCTTGCAAATAGAATAAATCTTGCTAGCAAAATAAAGAAATGGATTACAACTGTGAAACTTAGATCACTGTAAATTTGGGTCGAATGTCTGATTTAAATGGCATAAAATGTTCATCAGCTTAATTCACTCCCATTTCAAATGTTCCCCTTTCAGGCGATCAAAGCACTTTTCATAGTTCAAAAGTAGATTCGAATAGCATTCAAGTTCTATAATTCTCTTCATTAAAATAATCAATCTGCCATACAAATCAGACATTCACATCCATTAATTTAAGTCACATTAATCAAACATTCACATTCGGAATCACATTCACTTGTAAATAAAATGTAAATTAATTGGACTTTTATTTTGGAAAGTTACAAACGAAGTTTTGGGTAGTCTCGGTAAGCACAGGCAGTTAATATGGACTTCTGGGTTCTAAAAAGTCTATATCCAGGCTCTGAACAAAAAGTTCTGATCAGACCATACAGTCTTTCAAATGGAATCGGATCAGACGATCGAGACTAAACAAATATATTTGTTCTTCGGTTGATAGTGAAGAAGCACAGGTTTGCCTTGGCATTCCACTTGGACAGATCTGCCTGGTCGAACAAAATTACTGACCATAAAACGGGCCATATATGGTCGATTGAAGTCCATACAAAGTTAGTAAACAAATAACTAAAGCTAGTAAACAGTAAACAAAAAACTAAATCAAATTATCAATCAAAATTGTTAAGAACGAGAAGAATCTGATTCTTGTTTACACGAAACTGAAGAAACTGCTTGGTTACTGTGAGCTCTCTTAATGTGCCTGCTAAGGTTTGAAGAATATATGGTTGAAAATTTGCAGAACCGACACCGTTTACTGTCAATAGATTTTTCGTGAATGCGCGCAATGTGGCGCTTAAGGAGATAATTGTCTTTCGTCGAATAGTTGCAGGAATCACAGTGAAATTTCCGTTTTCCGCCGGCAACTGTAGCTCGACTTTTCACACCCTCCTCCACTTTGACTAAATCGGTGAAATCCCGTCGAGGGGTCAACGAGAGCGAGTACGACCGGCGCTCTATCAATTTGTTGAAACTGAACGTTCAACTTTTCGACAACTGACTCATTTTCCATCTTCACTGACCCATTTTCCAACTTCACTTTCACCTTTTCCTCATGATTTTCCAACTGCACTGACTCAACTTCCAACTTCACTTTCACCTTTTCCTCATGATTTTCCAACTTCACTGACTCATTTTCCAACTTCACTTCCATGATAAACAACAAAGTACTCACTTTCACGCACACAACTCACAAGAGGCAAAAGCAATTTTCAATCAATCTGAAAAACACAACATATGATGAGCATTGAGTCTACTATTCAGACACTGGAAAAATATAAACTGAAATAGACTGATAAACAAACACTGGGATTGACACCCCACGGGCGAAGCCCGAAGCTTGTACTACTTTTACTAATACACCACAACTAATTCTGACTCGCATATCAAACTCCGCCTCCGCCTCCGCCTCCACCTTCACCTCCGCCTCCGACCCCCGCCTCCACCTCCGCCTCGGACCCCTGCCTCCACCTCCGCCTCGGACCCCTGCCTCCACCTCCTCCTCGGACCCCCGCCTCCACCTCCGAACTCCGCTTCCACCGCACAGATGTAAATGCACCAACATATGGTATAGTTGGAGCTAGAATAGCTTATTTGGGTATTGCCATATTAAAAGTTTCAAGCATGATGTCAGCTATTCGAAATTTTCAAAACTTGCTATGTTCTTTGTATGTACAGTCTGATGATGTGAAACGTTCACCAATAATGTAAATTATGCTGCGAAGAAAAGGGTCAGACTGGGATTTTTCTTAATCGACTCTGGGTAGACTGGCAGAAGTTTTTACACTTCTTTTTGACTGTATCAGTAATGGTTACTATTGAAAGTCGATGGTACAGCGCTGAGACTCACTGTGACCAAGGTCCGGGTACCAATTTAATTTTTTGAGATAGCATAAACATTTAGAAAACTGTTGGTTGTCTCAGGAAGCAAAACATGAGTTTTCTAATTTTTTTTTGTTTTTTCCACTGTTTTTTGGTTCAATGTAGCACAATATAACACCTGCTGCCATGGTAGAAAAAAAGTAACATGTTTCCTGGTACCTGAAAATTAACTTCACCTTTTTCATAACCACTACGAAAAAAATGATTTCTTATAGTACAGTGTTTTCCGAAACGCACTCGAGTTTAGTAACGCTCATCAGTGTACCCTGTGTAGGCCTGCTGGATTCGGCGTCCGCCCCTTCTAGGTCTAGTATCCCACACAACTTTTTTCACCTTTTTGTATTGAATGATATAAAATTTAAATCTATTTATTTTTCTGGAGAAGTTAAGTTTCTCTTTCTTTTATCGGACAAGTATCAAAACATTGTCCCGAAGAGTTCCAGGCCCTTGTGCAGATTAACGTGTGCTTGAAATTCGGTTTGAGACCTTCATAAAAATTGATGATATCTGATTAGTCCAGATTGCCTGCATTGATACATATCATTGCTTTAAGTACAGTAGTCTGGTGAACGTTGTTTTCAAATTTTTTTAAGTAATTTTCCTCAAATCCGTACGTTAGGTATTATACTTCACTAATTTTCTAGTAATCAATGAGAATTGAGAACTGGTTTTTAGTGAAATAAATTGATTAGCTTTATATGGCTAACAATAATCTTAATTGGACATAACAAATAAAAAATTGAGCAAATCTTATAATGTTGTAATGCTTCAATTGTTTCTCATTAAGCGAGTCTTTATGTTTTCTGAAAAGTTTTTTTGAAAAAGCGTGTGGAATAGTGGAATAAGCAAACCACTATTAACTGAATTGCATAAAATTAAGATTCTCCGCAAACAAGTTTTCTAAATGAATTTAACTTTGGATTGATGAATCGAAATAATCTGGATTTTCTCCTGTTTTCTTTTCGTAGCTCTTTCCTAAACGCTGGCATAAAGTAAATAGGATTACATTGAGTGCTTTCAGTGCTTGAAAAAATTTTTATGCTAGTTGATGTAACTTTTTCAGAATGTTTTCGTGGTTTTCGTGAATAAAGCTTGATAAGATTTTTTTTTTATTGTTTGCTTTCAGGTAACTAATTTCATTAAGCTATTAATCAACCTCTGATCAGACCTTCCCAGTCAGAAGTGACCTCTGATCGTAGACATGTCCCAGACCATTGTACAGACTAAAGCCAGACCATGTAATTCGAGCGTACCGCACGCATGTGTGCGCTCGAAGATGGTCTAATTTGAGTCGATAGATAGCTACAGTCGAGGATCTCGGTAAAATCAAGACAAGGTCTATTCATATCCCATTTTGATATAACATGGTCTTCATGCAGACAATTTGAGTCGAGGAGGGTCTTTTCGTAAGTCTAAGCGATTGGGGGGGGGGGGGGGGTTGGAAGAAAAAAGTGTGGAATGTCGTCTTTTGTGAATTAACAGGTGCAGTATGGGGTGACTGCTGTTGTGCATGTTGTTGCACCAGCTGTATACTCTGTCACATGGTGTGTCAGCTGAAACATGAAGAGCAGAGAGGAGCAGAGAGTGACCTTGAACTAGATGAGAGACAAGGAGACGGAATCGAGAGAACTGTCTCGAATTACTACACTGGGCCATACATCATAAGCAGGGCGTAGACCAAATGGTTTAAGTATGCTACATCATCATGGATACATATTTGGATTAATTAATCGGAATCTATTTTAAAATTTCTTTGCATGCTGAACTTCTATCATTTCAGATCTCTGTGCAGATAAATCAAAACTATGTTAAAAATTGCATGTTTAACAGTGTTCCCGTACCTAACCTTCAGAGATCATCAGTACTGAATCAGAACAAATTCAGCGAAATTTAGGTTTTCAGTACTGAATCAGAGATAATTCAGAACGATTTCTGAATTTCTCTGATTCAGAGAAAATTTCAGAATCAACTTTCTCTGAAAATCTCTGAATCAGAGCAAAATCAGAATAACAATTTCTGAATCATCTCTGATTCAGAACAAAAATCAGAAGTTTTTTAAAGCAGCGAAACAAACAAAATTGGTAAAAAAAATGGCTCCGAAATAGGTCTTTGCAACAATAGCAGTGATAAAAGTAGGCATCTTGAGTTTTTTTGCACTTTTTAGAATATAAAAGTTAACTATGATTCTGATCATTTTACAACATCTGCTGCATATCTGAGCACCTGGTTCTCTATTGCAAATAGATACTCTATGCTGAACAAGAATCTTCAAAAATTTTGGTCTGAATGTGTTTCTTTGAGAGAAGAAACTGTCATTTTAGAAAAATAATTTTCGACTTTTTCTGTGATCACTTAAATAAAAAGTCTTATATAAAAAGTCTGTCAATGTAAACTATTTGAGTTTCTTGATTTTTATGTAAACTAAATCGTATGACCGCTTCGTACTTAATCTGCAAAAACGGCAAAAAACACATATGAGAATAAAAGTTGTCATTATTTAAAAAATTTGCAATTGCAACAAAGAATTTTTCAATTTTTCAAACATTTTTTATATGAATATTCTTCACAAAAGGTGAACCTTTTCGACTATATAAGTAAATCTATTCACAAAAATTTTGACAGAATTCTATAGTCGAAAGTTGAATACGAATCGTAAAAAACGGGGAAAAAATCGTCGTCACACAATTCCACAAAACTCGTTTTTTTTTCTTAACTTTGATTCTTCGGATATTAGACTGGTAATACAGTATTTAACGACAGATAGCCGTAAAAAAACCTGAGAAAATTCCTACCCAAAAAACAACAAAATATTTTACACTTCCAAATTTTCACAAAAAAAGTCTAGTTCCTGACATTCATTCATAAGAGGTAATAATTCGTGTCCATGTCAACAATTAAACTCAGTGCAATAAGCACAACATTATTAAAATTTCTTGTTTGCTTAGGTCAAACAGGATTGTTATGAGGTTTAGAAAATTGCCGACATTTTTTTTTTGTTTTCAAGATTTCATCAAAGTTTGACGGTTTTTCATATTTTGCCAAAACATACAAAACATCATAACCTTCATGGTGAGGTGAGAAATTTTTCCCATCTCCCCATTAAGATTATCCGTAACCCAGAATGTCAAAATGGACCAAAATCACACCCAGAAAAACGGCGGCAGCGCTGTTTCACGTTGTTTTACGTCAGTTCCGGAGATTTTGGGCTTCGCTTTTAGCCCAAAAAAATCGGGTACAAGTCAGTATTTTGTTTTTATCTGCTAAAGTACTTGACCAAATTAAACGGGAGAGGTCGCATTTTGTTGCCAATAAACTTTTCTTGTTTGTGCTGTTAGGTGGTCTCTGTAACCAGGAGGGTAAAAAAATTATTTTTTGTCAAATTTGCAAAAAGTTGATATTTTGGGTCATCTTGGCTGACTCAAAAACCGTTACCACAAAATAGCCGAGGAACCCTACATATATAGGTTCCTTAGATTCCTCAGGTAGTGGGGAGTATACCGATATATTTTTAAAATGGTTTTCTGGAGTTGAATTGGTCAGTTTTTGCTCTGTGTGCGCCGAACCTGGATTTTGGGCCATTTTCGGCTATTTCGGCGGTGACGTAGAAAAGTTAAAATTTTTGGTGTCAACACTATAAATTATAGTGTTTCAGATTGCCCAAATAATGGGGAGTATCACTAAAAACAAATTGTACCACTTCTTTACACGTTTTGATGGTGTAATTGAAGAACCAAATTCGTTCAACAACTACAAAACTAATTTTTTTTTGTTCTATGCCGAGAAAATTATATCGAAGGAGTCTGAACTACAACAGGCTAAAACGGAAATTAATTTCCAACGATTAACAAACTGAGCTTATAGATCACTGAGAAGTGAAATTTCTGGGCAAATAGGTACAAGTAGGAGGGTATTATAATTTACACTGTTTAGCAAAACTTTTCGAAACAGAAATTTTTTTTGTGAAAAGTTTTGTAATTCAGAAACGACACTACTTCAGGCTGTGTTATTTAGAGGTACCATGTCATCTGCCCGGAGTTAATAAAGAGGTTAAGGTACTTCTTGATAAATCAGGAGATTTGAAAAAAAATCTGAAGCAGAAAAAGTCTGAACAATGAAACAATTCTGTATAGATTACTTGAACCAAACTTTTTAAAAATATATCATTGGAAGTATGCACGTCAACTGTTGGCGTTCTTCTTTGGAGCCTTCGTCTCTAAATTTACTTGTACTATTGTATCAATATTTGTCTGATTACTGTTTTAAGTTGTTTTTGCAAGATTTTGCGTATAAACTGGGCTTCTCAGGAACCCAAAAAATGTGGTATGGCTCTAACATTTGGTCATTTCTTCAAAACTACTTTACCAAATTGAACAATCATGAGCTTGTTTTGTTGGCACTTAAAGTTGCTTGCTCGTCCTGATAAGTGGTTTTTACAACCGTAACAGTAAAGTAATTATTTAAGGTCAATTTTCAAAAAAAAAGTTTGAAACAGTAGTTCATGTTGGTATCACACAAAATTCGGTACTCTAGAACTAGTTGTATTCGGTTTAGAACTAGTTGTATGATCTATGTGAACTGTGAATCTGCAAAAGAAATGGCCAGAATACGTTTATTTGAAAGAAAGTTGTCATTATTTAAAGAAGTTGCAATTTTCTCTATAATTAGTTTTAAAATAGGTTCTATCGGTATTGTGATATAGTGCTATTTTCCGGCTTTTTTGGTTTAGAACTAGTTGTATGGCCTATGTGAACTGTGAATTTGCAAAAGAAATGGCCAGAATACGTTTATTTGAAAAAAAGTTGTCATTATTTAAAGAAGTTGCAATTTTCTCTATAATTAGTTTTAAAATAGGTTCTATCGGTATTGTGATATAGTGCTATTTTCCGGCTTTTTTGGTTTAGAACTAGTTGTATGGCCTATGTGAACTGTGAATCTGCAAAAGAAATGGCCAGAATACGTTTATTTGAAAAAAAGTTGTCATTATTTAAAGAAGTTGCAATTTTCTCTATAATTAGTTTTAAAATAGGTTCTATCGGTATTGTGATATAGTGCTATTTTCCGGCTTTTTTGGTTTAGAACTAGTTGTATGGCCTATGTGAACTGTGAATCTGCAGAAGAAATGGCCAGAATACGTTTATTTGAAAAAAAGTTGTCATTATTTAAAGAAGTTGCAATTTTCTCTATAATTAGTTTTAAAATAGGTTCTATCGGTATTGCGATATAGTGCTATTTTCCGGCTTTTTTGGTTTAGAACTAGTTGTATGGCCTATGTGAACTGTGAATCTGCAAAAGAAATGGCCAGAATACGTTTATTTGAAAAAAAGTTGTCATTATTTAAAGAAGTTGCAATTTTCTCTATAATTAGTTTTAAAATAGGTTCTACCGGTATTGTGATATAGTGCTATTTTCCGGCTTTTTTGGTTTAGAACTAGTTGTATGGCCTATGTGAACTGTGAATCTGCAAAAGAAATGGCCAGAATACGTTTATTTGAAAAAAAGTTGTCATTTTTTAAAGAAGTTGCAATTTTCTCTATAATTAGTTTTAAAATAGGTTCTATCGGTATTGTGATATAGTGCTATTTTCCGGCTTTTTTGTTTTAGAACTAGTTGTATGGCCTATGTGAACTGTGAATCTGCAAAAGAAATGGCCAGAATACGTTTATTTGAAAAAAAGTTGTCATTATTTAAAGAAGTTGCAATTTTCTCTATAATCATTTTTAAAATAGGTTTTATTGGTATTGTGATATAGTGCTATTTTCCGGTTTTTTTGATTTAGAACCAGTTGTATGGGATATCTGAACTGTGAATCTGCAAAAGATTTGGTCTGAATGCGTTTATTTGAAAAAAAGTTGTCATTATTTTGTTTATTTTGTTTTGGAAAATTGTTCAAGCTTGGTTTTTTTTACCTTGCTATACCAGTTTTCCTAGAGTTTATTTGAGTAACTCCGCCACTGCCGGTCCCCAGCCCGGAATGAAAAAGGAGGAGGGTTTAAACCACACAGAACATACTGGAAAATCTCAAAAAGTCAGTCTTTAACTTGACTTGAGGAGATTTCCGACAACCTATTTTATAAATTTCTTCAATTTCTACAGGTATTGTATGAATTTGTATATTTTAAGGACCTGAGAGCGAAAGCAATGGTAAAACCTAGCTTGGCTCATGAACATAGTTATGAATTTTCCCTAATTCAGAGAAGATCAGAGTCTGAATCAGAGTCTGAATCAGAGAAAAATCAGAGTCTGAATCAGAGTCTGAATCAGAGAAAAATCAGAGTCTGAATCAGAGTCTGATTCAGACAAAAATCAGAGTCTGAATCAGAGTCTGATTCAGAGTCTGTATCAGACTCTGAATCAGAGGAATTCAGAGCGAAATGTGACCTGAATCAGAGTCTGAATCAGTACTGATAATTTCTGAATTTTACTCTGATTCAGTACTGAATTTGCTTTTGAGTTAGGTACGGGTTGACTATACTTTATAATTAAATTGCTGCGATGATTAAAATTATTTCTCTGGTGGGAATCATCAAGACTTAACAATTTTAGTTCAGGCACTTGAGTTATACTAAAGAAAATATACTTAATTCAGAAGACAATGTCTGTTGCTTATTAATATATTAAGAGCGGTAAATTTGAGCTTCTATGAATGATTCAAATTCGATCAGTTCCTATTCTTATATAATATATCGATAATTAGTCCACCAATTGATACTTCCCCCACTTTCCCACGATCAAATTCTAAGTATAATATTGAACCCAATCAAACCTCAATTTTGCCCAAGTTTCCATCAAAGAAATAATACGATCTTGAAAACAACTGTGCCCAAGAAATGTGACCAAAACCCGGAGTGGAACCGACATGTGTTCACACGTCAATCACGCTAAACAGCTAAGATTTATTATCTCTGTATATTTCGCAGAGATAGATACTATGTATAAGCTTCAGTTTGCTTCTTAGTAGCAATTTTGGTGCAGAACGCATCTTATTTGATTGCTTTGATCCAAATCAGAGACCATAACAATAGTCTCCAAACAACCAACCGACCGAATACATTTCGATCTGTAGAGTGATGGATATTGTACTGCTTTAATTCTGTTATTTGTGAAGAATTAGCGGCAAACAAGTACGAGGACGAGAGTAAAAACGACGATGCCATCGAGGACCAGAGACAAGATCCAATTCCTGAACTCAGAGGCCTTGAGTCCTGACAAAAATTACATGACACTCCAGCTAAAGAGATCCGAATAGCAATTCAAAAATGCTTCTCCATAGCAGATAGTAACAACTGCAAACAAGGCCATTTCAACGAGAAGAAGAATCAAACGGGGATTTCCTAAAGGTTATCTTGGACCTGAACACATTATCAAATTCCGATAGAGAAACTGTAAAAGTCAACTTCATTTAAGGGATGTTGATGCAAATCGTAGACTGCTAGACAATATTAAATCAAAACCAGTAATTGTCGTGGGTCATATGATCGAATGTTTACGATACATGAGTCAACAAATGGTTATTTCTTTTTTGGGCATTGAGACTTTTTTCTGAATGAAGGAGTTGTTTACAACTTCAGAAAGGCCTTTCAAAAATCCAAAAAACAGACAGAAATCCGCAGCAAATAAAATTATCCATTTGTGTACAAAATGTGTAAACTAGCCATTTTTTAGCGAGCCTTGTCCTTTACTGAATTTAAAAAGCAACACTGTGACAAGATAGAACAATTTTCAAAGTTGTGGAAATATAAATCGCAGCCATACACAGGCAATGAACTAAACAAGTTCAGTGAAGAATTTTTCCTTTTTCCTCTGAACAACAAGTCCTGGGTTCCGAGAGATAAACGTTTCACGCCAGATAACAAATCTTTAGCGTGTCTGAGACAGAGGAATTTATTGAACTTCATAGTGAACATTTATATGTATACAGGTGCGGAAACCACAGTAATAGTTTTAAAAACAAGGACTTTGCGTGGTGCATCTCCTTGAGATGGTATAATAAGACATTTCGAAGCAAGTTTTGTGACAAATTTATTATACTGCGACTACTGGTTTTAGATTTTGAATCGAATGGAGCAAACGGAAACAAAAACAACTAGCGGTGGTGCAGTCTTGAAAAAATGAACTATTTGGATGAATACTCCTGCGCCACAGTGGGATGATTTGCGTGAAAGCCCACCAGGTGCTTAAGGTTAACTGATGAAAGCTAACCTGTACTTGATACCAGGACTGCGATCCGCAGGACTGCGATCCACGGCCAATGTACTGCGATCCGCAAAAAGTACAAGTACTGTCTTGAAAAATTGTCAGCCATTATCTGGAAAACAATTTGATACAAACAACAGGGCCAGCTTAACCCTCTTTATCCTGGAGAGGTAAATAACGCATCGCAAGTGTTGCAGCAGAGAAGGAAGAGTTCCGAGCTGAGCCTTTGTGTGGACTTGAATTTGAACATCAATGACCACGAGATAATTAGAACAACCAAGTACCAGAAATAGAATACTTCTTTGTACCACCTCCATAGAGCTTTTTTTAAGCAACATTGCCCCCCCCCCCCCCCCCCCCCCCCCCTGAGATAACTATAACAAGCCAGACCCGATCACAAATCGAAGAACAAAAGAAAAATCATCTAAAGAACTATTCGAAATAAATAGATTACCTCAGTAGTCGATGGATTACTACAGTAAATTCAAGAACTACAGTAAATAAACGCTCAAAAATTCAATAGTACCAAGAGTGTTTTAGACCAAGGGAAATTGTTGGTTTGTGAGACAGTTTGAAACGATTTTTATCGTTCAAAAGGCAATAATAGACTTCAAAAGATTCAAATATTAATAATAGATTTCTGTTCGAAAGACAATAAACAACAGGACAACAAGCAGAATGTATTTACCTTGAAAAAAGACGTTCTGCTCTGATTTTGCAGAGTTCTTCTTCATGAAGGGCATTTTTTCTAACCATCGAAAAAATTAAGTTTGGGGGTAGAAACTCATTCAAATGTCAAGAAGAAAGACTGGTAACTGTCATTGCGGTCACACAACATTTTTCTTTCTGGAATATGATAGACCCTACACACAGAGCCACATAAGATTTTAATGATTTTTGTTCCAAACGAGGAAATCGTCAAAGAAGAATCAACAATAATAATGACAGGGACAACTGCACTGATGCATTTCAATTTAGAAGTCAAATACACACCGATGGAGCAGATTCTTCGCGCAGATCTTTGCAGCCAAGTATATTTTACAAGGAGATGGTACTGAGAACCACCCAGCCTGATTCACATTCAGCCAGGTGTACTTTGCAGACAACCATTGCGAAAAAAGTGCTCAGAAAAAGAAAAAGCTTTTGAAAAACGGAAAAGTATAACTTTCATTGGAGGTGTTGTTCCATTCATTCAAACCACTCCCATATCATTGCGTCAAAAAAACTTAAAAGAAATTTGCTAACAGTGAAAATTGCAACAGACGCATGAGTCACACGAAAAACACGGAGGCAATGAGTAACCCAGGATGTTAAAAGTTAAACACAAAGTGTGAAAATAATCATATCAATTTTCCCCAAAAAAAGACAGTGTCTACGGGGCTAAAAAATGATTTTTGGGAACGCCTTTGTATTGACTGAGGTTAAGTTATAGAACAGGAGATATATAAATTCTTAATTGCTGTCGCCGCGCAATCTGACTAAAGAAAATGCTTCCCCGCTGGAGATACAGCATCAAAAACACTACAAAAATGTCTTAGTCAGATCTTTGAGAGAATCTGAATACATAAAACCATAGTTTATGGTATTGGCTCTGAATTAAAAATTAATGATGTAGTTTACCGATTTGAATTGGTGGGTATCATGATATTAGAATCATTTGTTTAGCAAAGGGAGAAATTCATCAGCAAGAGCAGATATGGGCTAATGCAAGCAAATTCTTTTCAAAGCGAATGATAAAACTAAGACTGAAATAATTTTTTTCAGAATGGCTTTGAACGATTTACATTTTTGACTATTATAATTGGGAACAATCAATTGGAGAGATAAGAAGACGTTATTAGAAAAAAAAAACGGAATAAGGGATGAACATGTCACAAACAGAAGAACTTCAGAAAGAAGTGAGATTTTTCTCATCGAGATAAAAGTTTTTTCAGCAACATTGTCTGTGGATCAACCACAAATTGATTAATCAGAGCCTTCGACAACTTCAACAAAAAGCAAGAAACATATGGACAGAAATTTAGTCCACAGTTAAGTTTTTCGTTCACAGAGTTACTTTAAAAAAGGAGGGACGAGGTAACAGTATTCATCAAAATTGAGACACTTATTCAGCTTAAACACTTGAGTTGTGCTAAGTAAAAAACACTCAATTTAGTGCTGCTTTATTAGCTAATAATGACGGTAAATTTATATTTCTATAAACGATTAAAATTTGATCGAGTACATTCTAATTTAATTTATTGATTATCAATCTATCGGTACTATTCTCCTCGTCTCATGATCAAATTTATTTTAATATTGAACTGAATCAAACCTCAATGTCACTTTGGTTGCCATGAAGGAAATAAAATGATGTTGAATGTACTTATGTGAGCAAATATCAAGCCAAAAGCCAATCATTTTAAACATTGATAGCTCACATAAATTTCTGTGCTTATTTTTGCTTATGTAGTTAACATCAGTATGAGCAGTTCAATTATCATTGTTTTATGCTCACATTTTAATTCAAAATGCAACTTATAAAAATCTTTTGACCCTTGATAGAGGCCATGGGATTATTTTATTGGTAAGAAAATCTTTTCAAACAATGAAAAAAGTTTACTGAGACTAGAAACCATTTAAATAAACAGTGAATAACTCTTCGTTTCAAAAAGTAGTTAAAATTTAATTTTTTTGTCCGGGCATTTATTGACCCGTCGATTTTCTGATAACTTGTAGTACCACGGTTTATTATCACATTTGTAAGAGAAAAGTAGCTACATTTCATTCGTGTTCATAACTCATTCTTATAGTGTTGACTATCTCAGGGAAATCGGTGCAAAATTATTATCTATCTCTGCTCGGACCTCAAAAGTCCGAAAACTTAAAAAAAATGTTATTTCGATTTGAAAAAGGAAAAATTATCAATGAGCTTTCTACAAAAATTGAACAAGAACGTTGAGGACCTAAAGCTTTTCTTATTCTGTAATATCAATTTCGTATAATTTGACAATTTGTCCTCAATTTTCAACCTCGGAGGGTTTGCTAAAAAGTATTGCGTTTTGTTGACAATAATACAAAAGAAAAGATATTGGTTTCCAGACAAATTAAAAAGTTCTTTTCTGGTTGGAAGAAAAAAAAAGGGTGGCTCACTGATATTTGCTGCATTCACCTAAACATTTTTTTCCAAAATACGTTCAAGCAGGCCTTCTAGTCAATCTTCCCTGCTAACGTAAGCAAAAGGTAAAAATCAAACAAATTTAGCTAGAAAATTTGATGTAGATGTACTGAGATAAAGCTGTCGCTTATTTGCTTCAACCGGTGGTTCACCAGCATAAATTTTCCAAGTAAGACCGCATATTTCAAGAATTTTAAACGTGATCTAATTCTTCAAAAATCTTTATCTGAACAGATCATGGCTGAGACCTTCATGATAGGACCATTGTCCAGTTGTTGCTCTTCAAATTTTAGTGTTATGCCTATTCTAGACAAATTAAATTTAATCGTACTTTACGCCGGTGTATAGTTTTTTGGATGTCATACAAGAACCATGGTTGTGATTTTGTTGAGATAGATGACTCATACTAATTAAATGACCCAGACATGCATGCCAAACCCTCATTTTGCTGAAAAACAAAAATTAGTACTTGCAAATCTTGGCCATCATGGCAAGATCGTACAATGAACTTTCTGTATGGCCTGTATGAAACCATGTATGGGTCTTGGATATGGTTGCCAAGAAAGATCAACCCGGGTCACTTTTCCAACTCCATATGGTCTATTCAGAAGACAAATCTGGAAAACGGCTAAAACCAGTCGGCTAGTTTATATTGCAGCTGAGCTCTAGAGGTTTTTATTGCCGTTTTGACGTTGTCATAGATTCTGTGAGAGCTCTTCCTCTCATGGACGAGACGTCAAAAACATCTGCTTCAACAGTCTGCAACCTACAGGCTAATGTTCGCATGAATGACCATATGCAGCAAAATGAATTTAATTCGAGGAAACTCTTGAAAAGTATTGAAAACTAAAGACAATAGAGGGGAATCTATATAGATGTGCTATTGGATTAGTGTGCTGGTCAGCGTCGAAATGAGGTGAAACCGAGTAGAAACGAAACTCAACACTGATAAATAAATCAGTTCTCTAATGGTTTAGATCAACTATTGACGTAAGCAAAACGAAAAGACTTCTCCCGCATTAATGAGCCTTGGTTTTTAAAGAAAAGAGCTGAAGGAAGTTGAATTGTTTAACAGACTTTAATACAACTCTTTTAACGAACTATACTGAACTTCGAAAGTAAGTTACCACCCCTTATTGTTACGAAATAAAAATTAAACCTTTGAGGCAGGATTACTACAATTTAAGCTCACAATTTGGAAAGTTTTTACTGCATTGATCCCCTGCACTAGTCTTCTCTACCTATGAAGTTCAGATAAAACACAACGCTCACTTAGAAGGAAAACCATGATAAAGTAGATAGATTTCATCAAAGTTTCATAGTAAAAAGAAAGTTGTCACAAGATGTAGTATGTTTTCATATTTGTTTAACTATGGCTAATTTTACATTTGCGACATTAGAGAGAGAAAAAGTATGAACAAAATGCAACCTTGTGACAACTTTCTTTTTACTATGAGACGTGGATGGAGCTCATCTACTTTACGTTTCTTTTTCTGTAAAGTGAAATTTATGTTCTTGATCTAAATTTATTAGGTAGGCGAGAATTTTTAGGCAGGCGAGTTCAGTATAAATACAACATTTCACTCAAACCACAGAAAAGATGTAATGCTTCCATTTTAATCAGCGGCCAAAAAGAGAGCAAGCAACTTACAGTCTGTAGAATTTCGTATTTAGACTAGGTTAATAGTCGGGGAGACACTACCACCCGAAATCCTAACTTGAAAGGTTTATTTTGGTGGAAAGGTTTTCTTCAAAGTTTACTCACGGTGTACCCGGCTTGCTCTGTCTCCGGCTCAGAATCAACTCGGTTGCTCAAAGATAAATTGATATAATTTGATAGAATAAATCAATAGATTCAAGAATAAATCAATTGGGTTTGAAGCAACAGAAAATAATTCAAATTACTATATTGGAATTTATCACAAGATCCCAAACTCTCTAAATCAACTGAATAAGTAAAGTTGTCTGCTCTGATATCAGTCTCACGAATCTCTCGTTCTTGGCTCTCGATATTCTTTACGAAAGTCTTTCTTCTATTAAGAAAGGCCAACTTCACTTTGACAACAGCTATTCCCTCTCTCTGATTTTGTTACTCAAGTTGAACTTCTCTACGATGTCAGAGTTATTCGGAGCCTTCTATAACTCTGCTGCCACAATAACAACCATGTTGGTTTGCTCCCTCTTAGCAACTACTCGAATCAGGACGTATTACAACGCGTGAACAACAACTTTGTTCAAACCGCTGCTATGGAAAACAAATGGTCCTCACTTACGTAAAGTTCGTTATGACTTCAAAAGAACAATTGAATGACCTCAACGCCTTCTTTATACATTGCTGACTTCTATTCAAGCTATTCAAACTAGAACAATAGCAGTATCAGACTTATGACGCTACCAATTAATCAATCGGTCCAACTATGAACTCAAGAATCTAAGCCTTATTTGGAAGTCTAAAGTTCCCCCCATGGTATCTCTAAAACATATTCCCTAGAAGTGACAACAGCGGAACTTGCTTCAAGGTATGCACTAACTCCCTATCAAGTTTGAGCATGCTGAGGTAAATACCGGATGATAACTAGCTTTTATAATAATAGACCACTGAGAAAATAATTTTTTTACCTACTCAACTTTTAGATCCACATTGATTTGTCCCACTAACACTCGGTTCACCAAATGGTGTTTAAAGGCAAGCCTATATACATGCTAACAACTTGTTGCAGACCGATTTTTGAATTTCAAGTTGTATCCATTTTTATTGCGACATTTTGCGAGAAAAGTAGGATTTCACAAATTCTACACTCCTTCCTTCTAGTCTATTATTCTCCTGAATAATTGCTAAATTTATTAAAAGACTAATTACTATACTCATGCTACCCTAACCCCTGTCCCTATCGCTTTAATTTGGTTTTAATAGTAATATACTATAGAGTTTTAGATCAAATCAACCTCTTTCCACCAATCGTGAAACTTTAGCTGACAAAAACGCAGTCATCTTCGCTGGAAATAGTCTCTAGTTCAAAAATTCCTCCACTCTCCGACTCCGTCGATAGCTCTTCAAAGTGGGAGGAGTAGCTGGTAAGCCTGTCGGTAGACCCCAGCCTCAGCGAATCGATGCTCTCTGAGCCAACACTTGGATGGAAGGAACTATCTCTATCGCCCTCCTCTGCAATCCCACCGGAATTGGCCGGCCAATCCTTCGACAGGAAGCCCCTCAGCTCGTGCCATGGGCCACTCCCTTCCTCCAGAAGGATAAATCCACCGTCTTCCCTCAACTCCACTATCAGATAGTGGATGGACACACGAATCAATTTGATTCGTAACCTCAGTCCCAACATAAAGGAATCCCACACCCATTTCTCCTCATCCTCGAACTCATCCGGGTGGTATTCGGGGATCACCGGGTACATAGTTAGATCCATCGTGAACGGGTGTTGGCTTTTATAAGTTCACTCTTCAACTCTCTGAAGCCTAAGTTACTCAACTTAGCGTTAAGATAAAGAGAACAAAATGAATTGTCTACTTTTGATTTTCTCATTCTCTACATAGTTTATCCTCTCCTCGGTCACTTACACTGGTTTCATTCTTCTTCTTGAATCTCATTATTCTTTGATGGTTGCTTGCAGAACAATCAACTCAAAGCTGAATAGAGCTCGTTAATTTTCAACAGCAACAAAAAGAATGAACAGAAATCACTTCTTTGTACAACCAACGCGTGCTTATTTTGACTTCTACTGTATAAATATCTCATTGTTCCAAAGCTCTAAGTTAAACAGCACCTTACATCTTATCACAGCAAACCAAATACAAATGACCAACACCAACTATTACGTTCCGGCGTTAGAAACTTTGGTTGGGGAGGGATTTTCTAATATTCAAATTCAGGAAAGTCCCGCAAATTATTACGAGTTTACTATTGTCATTGACCCTCACTCAACTGATAGCTTAATGTTTAGCACATACGAGACTTACGAATTTCTCAGCTTGATCGAAGGCCTAATTAAATCGGGTCTGTTGAATAGCTCGTGGCATGTCAGAAGCTTACTAGATGATCTGAGACCACGAGTTGTGTTCCCCATCCGCAGAAAGGAATAATCCTTGCTCGCCACGCTCCTGTAGTTCAACCCTCTTTTTCATACTTACTTCTCCTTTTACTCTTGTAGCCTTACCGATGCCTACGTATCTTATATACTTAAAATATTTTAGTTTTTCTTGTTTTTATCCATCGATCAGTTTTCGAGAGTTTGGTATTTTAAAATAAGATCATATAGATCTCGTATATACAAGTAACACTAAATAAAAAAAGTATTTAAAATGAAGCGCAGTTTTATACCCATTCCGCCTAGAAGTTAAAGGGGGAATGTAAAAACCCATCGGAGTTACCCTGTATACTCCTTAAAACAATTGATATCAATGACTGCATTGGTGGGGGGTTGTTCTAGGCTGGCGCTTCAATTCTTTTAATCTATATACAATGAAAGTAGCAAGTAATACTCTCATTCAACACTAGAATGAAAGGGTGTTTAAGGCCTACCACATAAGAGTAATCAAGGTCAAAGTATGCAAGCTTAAGTCTGAGTATTATCCACTAAAACAGGAAACCGGTTACTTCTCATAACTCCCCACCACGCAATTGTTCACCAGGCGATAAAGACCTCTCCTGGGGTAGCGACACTCTCTTCACTCTCATACCCATTCCCGTGCTTGTGTCACGTCTTGGGGTCTCTCACATCGACGCCGGCGAGATAGCCGCCTCATTCAGTTCGAAGATCGAGTTGAAGCTGGGTGGAGCTCCAAAAGGTGGAGAAAAGCCAGGTTGACCGGTGCCAGGTCTCGATGAAAAGTCAGTACTGTCATCTCGGGGTATCCTCGACCACGGAAAGCGGTTCATTTGTTGTCGGAAAAGTCTCTTATACAGCGGGGCGGGGTTCTTCATACAAGATCGATAGAAAAGGTATGCCATGAAGAACAGGACTATGGCTAATAAGAACCACACCACGACATTGGCTGGTCGGCTATGATATGCACCCCAATGTAAAGGCATGTGCTGGTTAATAATTCTTTCGGCAAAAGGACGAGAGATCCGCTCCATACTTTCCTCGTCCACAGTCTCTTCGGGCAATTCGATCAGGTTAAGTCTTAGAATCTCTAGCATTTCTCCATGAGCTTGATCACGAAAAGCATTGGGGATCTCTGCTCCCACGTTTTCGGATTCCACTTTCCTTAGCGTAGCAAATAGGGTGCGCAGCAAAGGATGTTGCTGGATATTGATCACCATTCCACTGCTATACTGACATGTCCTCGGTCCGGGTACAGAATTACAGTTCCACTGGGGTTCTCAAATCGTCCATCGCAAGGTGGCCAGAGCAAACAGCTACGAAATCCAGGAACTGGATAACCACTCTGCGTCAACCCATGAGTAAAATTGAAGAACTTGTAGGCAGAAGACCTGGCTGTAACCAAGTAAGTCGAATCGTATAAGTAGTCCGCTGTTGGCTCCTCTGGTAGTACAACCACTTCCTGCGGGCACAGCTTCAAGGCGGCAGCAGGTAGGTCGAAAAACAAGCTGGATAGACAAGTGGCTTCACTCGTTCGGGACATTGAGAATGGTTTCAGACACAAGTTCAGACGGTTAGTTCCTACACAGTGCGAATTAATTTTCTCTTCCGACACTTCAGCGAAATGGTCTCTTCTCTCCGACACTAGAAGGTGAGACTTTCGGAACAAATACTGGGTTGCCGTAACTCCATCGTCAATAGGTTGGGGTAACGCCACAGCTCGGTAGACATGGTACAATCCGCTAGTGTGATGAAGAGGGATATTCACGAGTACATTAATTCCCGTGGTCGTTATCACCGTAGAATCCACTAGCTCAAATCCGTAGTAGGTCATCAGCTCGGATCGAGGTATGGCTTCCCCCATCATGTCCAGTTTCAAACCATCAAGGACCTTCTGCAATACTTCCGGTGGAATTAGGGTAGCTGGAATTAGTCCCCTTGTCAATGAAGACAACGCATCATCCAAAATGTATCCAAAGTTGCGCCACCCGATTTTGAAAGCAAAAAGTTCCTCACGCAGTGCGTTGAAAGCTTGCGAGTAATTTAGCAAGGCCGTTGAAAAACGTGAAGCCTCCTCGTAGACATCGTGATGTTTCGAACTGACGCAGAGCCGCTGGCCATCCAAAGCTCCGTCGGTTTCCTCCAACAACCGATTCATCGCATCCCGGATCATTTGGAAGTTCGCGTTCGCATCGTGAGAAACCATTTTCAACTGATTCTGGGTCTTGTTAAGTGAATGCCCAAGCAAATGAATCCGCTCCCCGGTTTCCGAAGTTATCGTCCTGACAGCTTTGTTAAGAAACTCTGCCTCCCGTCCTAATTCGTCAATTGCTTGCCTTCCTCCACAAAATCCAAAGAATGAGAAGTAGTGACAGAATCCCTGCTTGAGGACCGGAGCCAGAACGATGGCGGCCGCGGATCCAATCAACAGTGGTTTCACCCATCGTCACTTCCTACTGTGAGTGTGTAAAGAACCATTGATTAACGTTTCGGCCCGTATCTTCATCTCTGCTAGCACTCGAGCAATGTCGTCCACTTCGTATTCTATCCCTTTGAGTGCTATGTAAGTGACATTGATATAGCTCTGCATCAATTCCTTGTTTCCACAGATTCGTCGTTTGTAGTAACCGTTCCATCGTTTCGCAAACTTGAATTGAAATTCTTGAAAGGCAAAGTCAAGGTAATTCTTGTTGATAGCCGGAAGAATAGGAAAAGGGATCGAGACCCAAGTCGACTCCATGGCACTAGCTATGATTACTGGCGTCTCCGTGGTGAAAGCCGCTCCTGCCGTGTGGTTGAAAGAGATACCGTCCAGCTTTCTTGCTTCCATCGGTCCCATCACCGCAATTGAAATCAGAATGAGGTTGAAAGTCGACATTGTCCAGTTGAATGAATCCTAAACAGCCTGTCGTTAGTTGGGGTCGATAACTAAAAAGTGTTGCGTTAAATTGTTAGTAGGTGGTAGTGCCTTCTCCCATTTCTATTAGTTATTCGTCAATACCCAGCCGAATGACTGGGCGGATCTGTCGTCTTGGTCGTCTTGCAGGTCCCGTATCTGGAGAGACTACTGTTACCTCCCTAGGTTCAGGAACACCAGATGACTGGTCCTGGGCTAGCTTCTCTGGTTCACGAAGAGATGGCTCTGCTCGTGCATCGTCAGCAGTTATTGGCGCTTCCAGCCTGCCCCCATCAGTTGGAATTTCCTCCGTAACCCTGGCTGGTTCCGTTACAACTTGTTCGTGAAACAGTTCGTCCAAGTTCGGCACGTCGTCATCAACCCGTTCATTTCGTCCCCTTCTCTGTACAAGGCGTCGCATCCTGGCATTCTGCTCTGTTGGGCGTAAGTCGAACCCCTCTTCTTCCCAATCGTCTTGATCTACGCCTGGATGTTCCAGAAACCCTTCGGACTTCAGAGCCGTAGTCCTCTTCTTTTCCTTTGGGCTCCAAGCATCGCCTTCCTCCAAGTACGGTTTGTGCGTATTGTAGTGTAGTATCCTCCATTTTGCCATTTGACTTGGTTTCGCTACTTTTGTAATTAACCTCCGATGTTCGTTCTAAAACTACATAAGGACCCTCCCACGGCAGGAAGAACTTCCGAGATATTGCTTTATGCTTTGAGTAAACCCACACTTTGTCCTGCTTTTCATATGTTTTCCCATAGACTTTCTTGTGGTATTGATCCTTCTGCCTCCTCTGGTTCACTCTTAGAGATTCCCTAGCGGATGCATGAGCCTCTCTGAATAAACGTGACAGATCCTCCGCAAAGCTGTCTCTTGTAAGTTCTTCGTCGTTTGGCTTTGGATAGAATAAGTCTATGGGGTACTGGCACTCCTGTCCATACACAAGGCTGTAGGGAGTTGCTTGTGTTGTCCTGTGAATTGTGGTGTTGTAAATAAAACTTAAATAGGGTAACAGTTTATCCCACGTTCGCGGGTTGTCCGCACAATACTTCGAGATGACGTCGGCAATCACCCTGTTGTGCCTCTCAACTTGCCCGTTGCCTTGAGGGTGATATGGTGAGGTCCTGGTTTTATCAATTTTCAACAGCCTGCTGACCTCCAGCATGAGCTCACTCCCAAAGTTCTTTCCCTGATCCGTGTGGAGTACGGCGGGTACACCAAATCGCAAAATCCAATTTTCCACAATCTCTTTTGCTACATCAGGTGCTTCAGTACCCTTCAATGGGACACTGACCACATACTTCGTCAACAAATCTGTCATGACCAATATGTGCTTGGCTCGCGTTTCGTTGGCCATCGTAACTGGACCCAAGATATCTGCTGATACCATGTGGAATCGCGTCCCAACTTTAAATGACACAAGTCCTCCGATCATCTTTCTCCCAGCTGTAGTCCTAGCTGCACACGGTAGATACCAAGCGAGCTTCTTTTCAACATCTTGTCTCATGTGTGGCCACCAGAAACATTGGCGGATTCTCCTTAACGTCTTCTCTACAGCAAAGTGCCCCCCACTGACTGAGGATGCGTGCAACTGATGCAGAATTTCCTTCCGGCCCACTACTGGAACGACGATTTGAAGTATTGGGGGTTTTCTGTCCCAGCAATACCATCGCCGGTAGAGGATGCCTGTCCTCACGGTGAGTTCGTTCCACCTAGACCAATATGCCAATACTTCGGGCCCATGCTGCACTGCTTCTTCTCGCGTCACTAAGTTGGAACCAAAACTCTCAAGATCTCCTCCCGGATTATAGGGGAGCCACAGGAAAACTCTGCTAATAGCTTCGTCCTCCTGCTGCATTTTCTCTACATCAGGCGTCTCTCTACTTCAAATTATTGCTTGACCATCCAGTGCATCTTCCTCCGAGTCGGCGCTTCTTCCCACTTCTTCTCGGATCATTCCAGCGGATTCTCGGGTTCTTGCCAAAGCCATTTCTAGGGAAACAAGCTCAGGAAAACTACCAGTCAATTCTTCTCTCTCTCCGGGAGCCCAGTCTGGTTCTTCTGACGTGCGTCTTGATAAAACGTCAGCATTGCCATGTTGATTGCCTGCTCTGTGCACAAACATGAAGTCAAATTCCTGAAGCTTTTGAATCATCCGGAAAGTCATCCCAACCGCATCCTGTCGAAACATCCAACGCAAGCTGGCGTGGTCAGTTCTTAGGACGAATGGAACGCTCAACAGATATGGTCGGTACCACTTCAGGGCCTGCATTACCGCCAAAGCCTCTCTTTTGGTGGTTGAGTACATCATCTCTGTCCTGCTTAACACTCGTGACGAAAACACCAGGGGTCGATTTACTCCATTGATTTCGTTGGAAAGTACGGCCCCAATACTAACATTACTGGCATCAGTTTCTACAATGAATGAGCCCAAATAGTCTGGGTACTGGAGAACGGGGGCAGTCACCAGCTCTAATCTCAACCGGTCAAAAGATGCTTGCTGAGCTGGGGTCCACTCAAATCGTGCATTCTTCTTAGTCAAATCATGCAAGGGTTTGGCGATGCTTGCAAAGTTCTTGATGAATCTTCGATAGTAGTTAGCAAATCCAATAAAGGACCGGACATCTCTCACTGTCTTAGGAACGGGCCATTCCTTAAATTTGATGTCTTCTCGGGGTCGGCGGACGTTCCATCTACTCCGATGACGTGACCTAGGTACACCACTTTTCTCTGGAAAAGCTGACACTTCTTCGGCTTCAATTTTAAATTTGCATTAGGTAACGTCACGAACACTTCTTCGAGATGCTTCAAGTGATCCTCTGCCGTCTTGCTATAGGTGAGGACATCGTCCAAAAAGATGAGATTAGTTTGGTGGAGACTCTGCTGAAATAGCTCGTTCATAAGTCGTTGCAAGGTTGCAGGCGCATTGGACAGGCTAAATGGCATTCGGACATACTCTTACAGACCTCGGTCTGGGGTCACAAAAGCGGTCTTATGGCTATGTTCGGCGGCTACAGGAACCTGCCAATATCCACTTGCTAGATCCACAGAAGAGAAAATTGTGTTTCCTCTCAGAGCGTCAGACACTTGGGCTTGGTTAGGCATCGGATAGGCATCCTTCACAGTGACATCATTCAGTTGCCTATAATCCACACAGAACCTCCAGCTCCCGTCTTTCTTTTTCTGTAGTACAATTGGCGCACTATACGGACTTCTTGATGGCTGTATCACTCCTCTCTCTAACATTTTTCTAATTTCTTCCTGGATGATTGGTATCCTAGCTGGTGAGATTCGGTGTGGCGGCACCTTGATAGGCTTACTGCTACCTGTTTCAATCCGATGCTCGACCACGTTGGTAGATCCCAACTCGGAACCATCCAAGGCAAACACGTCTCTGTATTTGATGACAAGGTCCCGCAGTGCTATCCAGTGATCTCCTCGTGCTTCCGGGGCACATTGCTCCAAAATTTGCTCGGCTTCCTGTTCAGGTGAATTTAGAGGAACAACATCCTCACCAGCTTGCATTTTGAACTCATCCCCTGAATTTAGACATAAGTTTTGTTGGCTTCTAGTCCCCCTTTCAGCTAAGGTCTCCTCTTCCTCTTCTCTGTTGGGTCCTAAGTTGTCGTCCTTCTCGCCATCCTTATCGTAGATACTCCCAGAGGCCATCATCACCTCTACTTGGTCTTCCTTGCCAACTTTTTCCAGGATCTGGTGGACCGCTTCTTTCGTTTCGGCTTCATGTGTCGGCTTCGTGTTACCATTCTGCGAAGTTCCCCACAATTTTCCGCTCTTCAACGGTATTATAGCTGACTCCACTGGGGCTGTCCACAACTGGTTGATCTGCAAATCGATTACACAGTTATGTTTTTGAAGATCCCTGAGTCCGAGAATCATTTCCATTTTGAGTCCGTCAATTATAAGGACTTCACACTCGTCATCAATGCCACCCATTTTGAGATGAATTGTTGCTGATCCTGTAACGTTTACATATCGACGGTCAGCTGCCTCCAGGAGTCCACGGTACCGCATCAGTTTTCGCGGTTCCTTAAGTTGGTCAAATGTGGAAGATCTTATCATATTGGTTGAAGCTCCTGTGTCCACCAAAATCTCTATTGGAGCCCCATTTACCTCCCCCGTAACTGTAATACTTCCAGTTCGTTTTTCTGGTTCCCCCTTCACTGCAACTTTAGGTTTGAGAAACCGTGGTTCCGGTAGTTTGTGGACTGCTTCTATATCGTTTAAAGTGTCACGGTTATTAGTTGGATCTTGTTTGTTTTCGGCCGGGATGAAACCTTCTTTCCTAAATCCCTGGAGACTCCCGGCCCGTCTTATATTAAATGGTTCTGTTTCGGTTCGTTGCTTTCTCGTGCGTAGTGTCCCATGTTAAAGCAATTGTAGCAGCGGACTCCTTGTTTTGAGGTCCCAGACTGTTTCCTATCGGTGCTGGCAAAGTTCTGGCCGTAGCGGCTGGTTTCTGGGTACGGATTGAACAATCGGCGCGGGTTTCCGTCTTGATCGCCTGTTGTTTCTTTTTGTGGTCCGGGGATTACTGAGTTGACAAATTTAGTCATCATTTCGGACATCCCCTTAATCATGTCCGCCTGATTCTTTACTTGTTTCTTCATCTCGTCCATTTCTACCTTCATCATGTCGGGCTCCATTTGTCCACTAACAGCTTGAACATGATGTCTTTCCACGAATTGGTCTGACTGTTGAAGGTACCTGGTGGTCGCCAACCGCCTGCGCTGCCTCATTCAAGATCCTCGACTGATTGCATCGATGTTAAGGGCCCTATCAAAGGCATCATTGAACGTGTTGGGGTCCTCCCGAAGAAGCAATTCCTGTATCTCTAGATAAAACAGCCCATCGATGAACTGCTCTCGGTTCATGTTATCGCTCGTAGCTGCATTCATGGTGGCATTGGCAATTTCCCCAAGCGACCTCAACCGTCTGGAGAACTCTCGAATATCCTCTTTCTCACCCTGGGCCAAGTTCTTGAACTCTGTTCTCGCTGTCCTCGGATTCCTGTAGGGTGACATCCTCGGGTCCAAGTACGTCATCATTCTTGCCAGAGTGGGAGCGGGTTGGTCTTGCTCCTGAACTCGATAGTGTCGGGGCATGGCATTAAACTCCTGCATCGCCCAACCAACAAGAAGGGTAGGTATTGTGCTTCGAGCCTGCTCATCCGTCCAACCATGTTTGTCCATGAGGTATGAAAAGGGGGTTTTCCATGAAAACCAATCGGGAAACAACGCCGACGGGAACTTTTCGGGCCTGCCAGCTGTGTTGTTGACCGCCAACTGGTTTTGAGCCACGACCACAGCCTCAGCAAAAAGCTGTCTTTCGTTTTCGTTCATTGCTTACTTATGAACTCAGGACTTCTTCGTCTTGAACGCAGCTCGGATTATTCTCCTTGCTCAACTGATTGTAAGTGTACCTGAAGAGAACTGGCCCACCCAGGAGCGCCACTGTAGAACTTCGTATTTAGACTAGGTTAATAGTCGGGGAGACACTACCACCCGAAATCTTAACTTGAAAGGTTTATTTTGGTGGAAAGGTTTTCTTCAAAGTTTACTCACGGTGTCCCCGGCTTGCTCTGTCTCCGGCTCAGAATCAACTCGGTTGATCAAAGATAAATTGATATAATTTGATAGAATAAATCAATAGATTCAAGAATAAATCAATTGGGTTTCAAGCAACAGAAAATAATTCAAATTACTAAATTGGAAATTATCACAAGATCCGAAACTCTCTAAATCAAACTGAATAAATAAAGTTGTCTGCTCTGATATTAGCCTCACGAATCTCTTGTTCTTGGCTCTCGATATTCTTTACGAAAGTCTTTCTTCTATTAAGAAAGACCAACTTCACTTTGACAACAGCTTTTCCCTCTCTCTGATTTTGTTACTCAAGTTGAACTCCTCTACGATGTCAGAGTTATTCGGAGCCTTCTATAACTCTGCTGCCACAACAACAACCATGTTGGTTTGCTCCCTCTTAGCAACTACTCGAATCAGGACGTATTACAACGCGTGAACAACAACTTTGTTCAAACCGCTGCTATGGAAAACAAATGGTCCTCACTTACTTAAAGTTCGTTATGACTTCAAAAGAACAATTGAATGACCTCAACGCCTTCTTTATACATTGCTGACTTCTATTCAAGCTATTCAAACTAGAACAATAGCAGTATCAGACTTATGACGCTACCAATTAATCAATCGGTCCAACTATGAACTCAAGAATCTAAGCCTTATTTGGAAGTCTAAAGTTCCCCCCATGGTATCTCTAAAACAAATTCCCTAGAAGTGACAACAGCGGAACTTGCTTCAAGGTATGCACTAACTCCCTATCAAGTTTGAGCATGCTGAGGTAAATACCGGATGATAACTAGCTTTTATAAAAAATAAACCACTGAGAAAACATTCTGTTACCTACTCAAATTTTAGATCCACATTGATTTGTCCCACTAACACTCGGTTCACCAAATGGTGTTTAAATGCAAGCCAATATAAATGCTAACAACTTGTTGCGGACCGATTTTTGAATTTCAAGTTGTATCCATTTTTTTTGCGACATTTTGCGAGAAAAGTAGGATTTCACAAATTCTACACAGTCAAGTGAATTTTTTAGTGCAATGTTTTTCATTTTAATATTTCAGAGCTATTTCATTCAGTGCCAATAACAATTTTAACAAGGATTTGATCTAGTGTACACCAACCGCTGCACTCAGGTCTCAAAACTACAAACTGATATGCATCTCATTGTCTAATATCAAAAAGTATTCATACTTTGTTGCAACTGAAAATTTATTGAAACTGGAAACTGAAAGTGTAGGAAAGTATGAAAACTTTGAGGTATCACAGAAGTTTTTTATCAGCTCCCCTTTTCAATGGTTTGACTCTTCATATTGGCTCCATTATAATTTTTTACAAATTATTATTTCAATAAATCAAAAAAAAACTTTATATAGAATGCACTTCAAGTTCTATTCCACGAACTTCTATTATTGGCCAAATCATTAGATTATTATTAAATGCATGTACTGTTTGCTACAGTATTAAACGAAAAACAAATCAAAAACAAAAAACTAAAGAAAAATTCGAAGTGGAAATGAAGAAGAAAAAAGTGCTGACTGATGTATATTTTGAGTGCAATATCAATGAGTTCAGACCAAAACTTGAGTTTAGTGCCTACTTAGCCAACGGTTAATCACAGTTTGAAGTTCTTAACAAAACTTAAGAACTGTTTACCAAAATTGAAACGGCATAACAAAATTTAATTTAAAATTGTGACCAATTGTTGCGTTAGTTTTCTCAAAACCACATCAGATAATATTTTAAGTTTGACTGATGAATAGCTACTGTCAAAAAATGTGTACGTTATAGGCGTAATGGCCCATCTAGGAATTCACCACTCTTTTTAAAAAAAATTATAGAAACTGCTAAAAAGTATGCTCCTACTAGAGAACTAAGGAGCGTTGAAGATCGCTTCCAAATTGTTCAATGAACTTCAGAAGAATTGAGGAAATTAGAATCCCGTGGAGACAATTTTAAATAGATCTTCGAGACCCGGATAGCAGAAAGTTTGGATTATAGTTGCAATTTGCAATTATGGGAAACTGTAAAAATTGGGTTCTTCCTGTTGAAAATCCGTGAATGGGTGGCGGTCAAGCAAGCCGAAAGGCAAGCAAGCCGAATTATTAAAATGAGGGCAAGTAAGCCGAAAAATTTTGGGATACCCGTATTTTAAGTTGCCTCTGGCGGGCCTGTGGGCGCGCTTCGCGCGCGTCGCGGCTTCGCCGCGATAACCGGCCCGCGATTTCCGGATTACATCCCACAGCGGATGAGAGGCATGGTCATGGACAGCGGTCCGCTGAGGCCAGTACCCAGTAGATTTATAAAAATTGGCGTATTTTGGTTTCTTTGGTGCATTGGAATACATTATGCACTATAATACTAGGCGCAGTTTTGATTGTAACGGCTAACAATGTATTATTTCTGATAGATAACATAACTATAACATAACTTTCGGCTTGCTTTTCTGTCGGCTTACTTTTACTTCGGCTTCCTTTGAATTCGCTCCGTGAGTGTCTTATGCACAGAAAATGCACACAAAATTCATTTTGGGAGGAAATTCTAAACGCACTGCCCGATATAGCCTTGACTAGTCGAAGTGACTCACCAATAAACTCCGGTGTTCAAACACATGATATGTTTACATCAGAATTTTTATCTACTACGTTAAATTGATGGCAATCATTTCATATGTAAAACAGAATTGAGGTTCAAAGCTGATCAAAAACTTCTTTATCTTAATTTCAATTTTCATGAAATTCATTCATGTCGTTTTTTTCATACCGTTTGCCATCTTTCAGCCTCTTGTTGGTATTGAGATCCATTTGAAAATTTAAATTTTGGGGATCAGAATTAGCACCAACGCCAATTTCAGGGATATATAAAGTTAATTAACCATGAGTTGTATATATTTACATCGTGCTGCCGGGGGTGGTGTTTGGCACCTACGTAATCTATGATTGGCTAGTCCCCCCCCCCCCCCCCCGTTCCCCATTGAGGTTCTAGTCGGCTTTTTATAATAATAGTATTTTGGCAGCGCAAATAATTGCGAGCAGGTTAGACATGAAACGTGCGCAAATAACGCTAGAGCTTTCAGCACCTGTTTCTATAAACTGATTAATCCAATCACGATAAAGCGAAACGTTCACTGCAATACTTTTAGGACATCTGTGTGTTTCAAGAGGTCTCACAATTCCTTGTAAACAAAGTGGGTTATCATTTCCATCGACGTAAAACGCCGGGCTTCCATTATCATATCTGCACCTCCATTTACTAGGTTGGGGGTCAACCAAACAAATATGCTCTTTAGGGTTCCAATCATCCATGTCTGAACAATTATCAGATTTATCAATTATCGGAAGTGATACTTCTAGAAGCTCGTCACTTTCGAACATTGCCACACCGCAAACATTAATACTGTCGCCGAAGTCTGAATGTTTCAATGGATCGCAAATTTCGATAAATTTTTGATTTTTTTCCAGTAGGGTCTGGTTCAGTCTAATCATGGTTAAACCCTCTGGATATGGGGTCCAGTCATAAGTAGGGTAGTGCGTGTAGTTCGAAGCTGGATAGAATTTGACGAACATTTCGGCATTATTAAAGTCACCCACGAAGACACTGACGTTTCTAACAGCTGAAATTCAATATTTTGCATGATTTTATGCATAAATCAGCTAACAGTAACCCAAGTATTAATAATAATTTAGTCTGTGAGTTTGATGTTGAACAAAAAGACGGAAGAACGCATTCTTATTCAGAGCTGATTACCACTAAATTTAGTTATATGGTGATTATTATGAAATTGCCGAATGCATTTTTTTGTTCCGACTCATTAGTGGGGGAGAAACAATATATTCAAATGGGTTCTTTTAAAATCCAAGGAACCTGGATGGCATTGGTGCTCTGTCTTTTTTTACAACACGAGGGGAGTATTGGTGAAGCATCATTTTACAATCCAATCAATTTAAATTGTACTGATGCTTTGTCTCTTTGTTTTTTATTAGACATTTTCACACAGTTTTCCATGAATTCGAGCTCTCAAAACGAGATAAACAGGTAACGCTCAGTGGGCGTTAAGTTCCATTAGAGGTCTCCTAAGGTCTCTAGCAGTCAAAAAATTAAGTGAAAATGTCATATTCTGTAATTTTGAGGCCAAATGGTTCAATTTTTCACCTTTTTTGAGTTTTTTGCTAGATGGTTGCTAAATTAGGGTTTTTCAAATTTCATAAAAAGCATAAAAAGTCATTATTCCTTTCTATGCTATATGTTTTGGTAATGCAAACAACCGTAACGATAGTAATTTTTGCTTTTTTCAAGTTTTTTAGGAAAAAATTCTCATTTTTGGAGTTATTCGTTCTTTAGGGGCCAATTATTCCATTTAAGGGCTTGAAGATGGCTTATTGGATAGTTTCCGAAGACAAAGAAAAGGTTTTGAAGATATTTATATCAAGAGCTTGGGCGATAATTTTAATGAAGTTCGAATTTTTTTTAATTAGTTGAAAATGTTTTTAGAATTTTCCATATTTCATCATTTTAGGGACAATGAATGGGATTTGATGATAAAAATATCGTAAGATTTAGCGACTTTTTGTTCTTTTTTTTAACTTTTTGAATATTTGTTTCATTTTTTATTTATTTATTCTTCAGAGGCCAATTAGGCTTCTCGAGGGCTTTAATATGCATATCGAATAGTTTCTGAAGACGAGAAGGTTTTTGAGACATTTTTGTCAAGAATTTTGACTATATCATAATAAAATTTGAACAATTTTTTTGTTGAAAATTTTTCAAAATCTCCAAATTTCGTCTCTTTACGTGCCTATGAAACCTTCTAGGTCTTGAAAAAGTTTTTATGGATATCTTATAGAGACAATGAATGGAATTGGAGAATAAAAACAACTCAAGATTTAGCGGCGTTTAAATAAAGTTTGTTATTTTTTAACTTTTCAAAATTTTTCTTTTTATTTGAGTTATTCAATCTATAGGGGTCCAATTATTGGCTTGAAAATGAGTTTTTGGATAGTTCCTGATGTCAAAGAAATGATTTTGAAGATGTGTGTATCAAGATATTTAGCGATATTTTAGCAAACCTTTTCATTGTTTTTTTTCAATTTTGAACAAATAGTCTTATGTCTTGGGAATGAGTGCAAGATAATTTCGAGAGACAAAGAATTTTTTTTGCATATATTGTTATCACAAAATTTAGCGGCTATTGAAAAAAATTTGTCGTTTATTAAAAAATCATATTCTGAATATTTGTCCCATTTTTGCGATGATTTTTTACTGAGAGGTGAATTAGGCTTCTTAAAGGCTTGAATATGGATCATTGAATAGTTTCTGAAAACAAACAGCAAGTTTTGAGTCGTTTTTATCAAGAAATTTGGCGATATTTTAATGAAACTTGAACTCTTGATTTTTTTGTGAAAAAAATTTCCAAGCTTCGTCTTTTTAGGTGCTATTGAAATTTTCTAGGTCTTGAAAAAGGTTTTACCAATAATTTATATAGACAATGAATTGGATTTGAGAATAATAACATTTCAAGATTTAGCGACTTTTGTATGAACTTTGTTGAATTTTTTGAATTGTTTTGAAAACTTTTCGCTTTTTTGAGTTAAGCGTTCTTTAGGGGCCAAGTAAACCATTTAAGGGCTTGAAGATGGATTTTAAAAAATTTTTAAAGACAGAGAAATGCTTTCGGACGATTTTGATTACGAAAACTTTGACGACACTTTGAAAAAATTGAATTTTTTTTCTTCTTCATTTTAGTTGAAACAGTTCAACATTTATCCATGTTTTGACTCTTTTTAATTTTTTCAGGGCCAAAAAAAAATTCTAGAAGTTAGTAAGGAACAGGATACCTTCTAATAGCAGTTAAATTGTTTTAAGGGTATTAATATTGCGAAATATAGCGACCTTTGAGCAGAATTTTTTTAGTTTATCTTTTTTGAAAACTTTTCTCATCTTTTGAGTTATTCGATTTTTAGAGGGACAAATAAAAAAGTTGTTAGATGGCTTCAGGAACTTTAACGAAATTACCCATGATTAAAAGTAAAAGCACTTAAAGAAAATTAATTTTTTTAAATTTTTGTTGAAAGTTTTATACATTATTCATGTTTCGTCCTTTTAGGGGCAAAAAATTTCTAGGCCACGAAAATGGGTTAAGGGATAGTTTCTACATGCAAACAATTGGCTTTAGGGATAATAATATTAATTTGAGTTTGTTTTTACAATTTCCTCAAAATTTTTAACATATTCCATGTTTCGTCTTTTCAAGGGCTATGAAGACTATTAAGTCAAAGAAATTGGCAGAAGATAGCTTCTAGAGTTCAAGAATTGGTTTTGCGGACATTTTTATTACAAAAGTTAGCCAAAATTGAAAAAAAAATGGTTATGTTTTATTCTTTTCTAGAACTTTTTTAATTTTTGAGTTATTTGTTCTAGGGGCTAATTAAACTATTTAAGGGTTGGAAGATGGGTTAATGGATAGCTTCTTGAGAAATCGAAATTGTTTTGAAGAAATATTTTATCAAGAATTTTCATGATAATTTAAATAAAATTGAATTCTTTTAGTTTTTAAAAGTTTTAAAAACATTTTTCCATGCTTCGCGTTGTACTGAGCTAATGAATTTTTTAAAAGGTTGAAAATGTGTCAATGGACAGATTCAAAATTTCAGCAACGATGAACTTTCAATGAGAAAATTTATCAATTCCAGGAAATTGTTTATAACTTTTTACAGGGTTTTGATATCTAGGAGCTCCTAGGCTTTTTTAGAAATTGTGCTTAGACTGCTGGGTAAATTTAGTTGGATAATTGCAGTGTAGAAACTTGAAATTGATTAGGCTTTCAGGATTTTAGCGTCAAATTGTTTGTTTTTTTCAAATTTTTGTTCTTCTTTGAATTTGTTTTACTGTTTTCGTTTGGCCCACATTGCTCAGCTGATCTGCTGGTTAGGTAGAGTAGTTATATTGTTTTTAGTCATTTCTTTGGATTGTTATTCAGAACATGACTGGTTATGAATTTTTGATTTACAAATTTTTGCAGTGTGTTTTGTTGCAGGATTAAAAAATCAAAGCCGCATGTGAAAGTATTAAGATCTTACGGCTGAACGAATTGAAGAGCAGAGAGAATAGAGAGTGATTTTTTTATCATAGCAAAATTTCGAGAGCAAGAAAAGTAGATGTCAAAAAAATCAAGGTAGCCTAGCAAAATTTTTCTATCATTTGCGGCCGTTTCAGAGGAGTTTTTCGCTCTATTTTGCTGGATTAACTGTTGTTTTGAACCATGATATTATTTAACTTGTTTGTGGTCATTTTCGGCAATCTCAGCCAAATAGTAGAGTTTTAAGAGCTGTCATTGGCTGCTGTGATTTGGCTATTTTAATCAATTTTTCATCAAGTTTGTACATTTTTCAAAGTTTTGAGTATCTTGGAATTCTTCTTTAATTAAAAATATATTCTAAGATTGTTTTTGTGGTCTTTTGTTTCCTTATCATCAAATAAGATCTGTTTTATTTGAAGAAAATAGCCTAAATTTAAACAAAATTTGCAAAATTTTTCGTTTTCGAAGTTTTTTGCCTATTTCGTATCCCTTCCGGCCTTTGTGAGCTTTCTAGCAAGTTGAGTTGTTTAAATAGGATTGTCGGTAAGTCCAACTGTTGGTTTGATATCTCATATTTTTTTCTTAAATAATACCAATTCTGCAGGGTTTTTTCTTCATGCCGTCTCTTAGTTGTTTTCCAGTGGGTTTGAATGTAGCTTGGGTGTAGAGAAACACAAACTGTTTCTTGAGGTGATTGAGCAGTTATTGAGGCTTCGCAAATTTCAGTGAGTTTTATTGGAAAAACTAAAGGTTTTTTTAAGATATTGTCCTCTAGTTTTCTTCTTTTTTTAGATGCAAGACTGGATAATTTTCTCCATTGTTTAACTTTTATGTGCTGAGCGCATTTAAAAAATAACTGACAATCTATTAGAAACACTGCTTTTGCAATTTCAATTTTTGGCAAATAACTAGAATTTTTTTACTCATTTGCTTTATCCCTGATAATGTGTTTCTTCCGTTTGTTGTTTAAAAATGACTTGCATAACAAAGTTAAATTTTTTACAAGATTGTGGTTGCCAGGGTGTGGTATTATTTTTAAGGGTCAATTTGCGGAGTCTTCCCGCGATATTTGTTGCGAAATGTTTTCACAATTCTTTTCCATGAATGTGAGCCTCCAAAACGGACTAAACAGGTAGAGCACATCAAGCATCAAAAGTCATTAAAAAATCCAAGCTAGTTTAAAAACTAATAATAATCATAGAAAGCACCAAATGCTAGGAAGGCCTAAATTCAAGGGGAAAACTTTGCTTTTTTGTGCACTAAAAGAAGCTTCTTTTCTATTTTGTTTTTTTTTCGTATTCTTTTTCATAATTCGGTTTTTTAAGGGTTAATCATAGTCTATCTTGCTATCATGCTCAACAAAATGTCTTTTTATTCTAATGTATTTCTTCTCTCTTTTTTCTTTATTCTAACTTTAATACAAATGGCAAATCAGTTTTGCTAAGTTTTTCTGAGAAATTTAGCCGTTTTTTGGATTCATTGTCCAGTGAAACATTTTTTGGGCTTAAGATTAAGTAGAGCGATTGATTTTAACAAAGAAGAATTGATTTTCAGGATCTAAATTTGACTTTTTGCAACTTCTTTTTATTTTGAAAACTTTTTCAAGATTTGACTGATTTTTTATCATTATTCAGACTGTTTTACTTTTAGTGGCCGATGAATCAATTGTCAGGCTGAAAAACGGCTAAATTTTGATGAAACAGATAAATTATTGAGGCTATAAACATCGCAATTTTCATCAAGTTCTCAAAATTTTTTGTCAAATGTTTTCAATTTTTTTGGAATCTTCTTATCAGTTCTCAGATTTAATTTTGTTTAAAGAATTACAATACTTTATTACTGCTTCCAACTGGATTCCTGAACAGATTTAAGCTAAACAGAACGTTTTACGAAGACTTATCTAAAAGATTTTTAGAATTTGTTGTAATTTTGATATGTATTTTCTAGGGGTTTTGATTAATTTTTACCATCATTGGCTCACATATGACCCGTAATTGTATTGCAACTTGCAATATTGCGATTCATAGTTTTTTGTTAAGATATTTGTTGTTTTGAGGGAACTAGAATCTTTGAATGTAACTAAAATAGTAATCAATTTCAAATTTTATTGTAGAATTTAGTTTTTTTCTTAACTGCCTTCTTTCAATTTTTTCGTGAAAACTTTCATTTAATGAGCAGTATTTCTTGCAGTTTTTGTGCCCGGAAAGATATCTATGAACTGTCAACTTGTGTTTTGTTATTTTTTAAAATTTATAATATTATTTTTTGTTTCTTATTACCCCGATAACCAAGGTCTACAATCCAAAATTTGATTACCTAATTTCGCACACAATGAAAAATTAATTTAGTTTGGCTTGTGTCATCCAGTTTTTTATTAGTCAATTGAGGAATTCTGAGATTTTTCTTCAGTTTTTTGGTATGAAATTCACCGCTTGGGCTGCTTTTTTTAGCGACCCAAAGAAATTGGAATGTATTGAATGCTCTGTCTTCTTTTTTTGTGAGATGTTTTTACACATTTTTCCATTACTTTGAGTTTTCGAAACAGGATAAGGAGGTAACGCCCCTGAGGCATTGCATCAGGTTTCATCAGAATCCCTTAGCTCCTGATTAACCTTCCAAGTGCTTAATGCATTATTTTTCTTTAGAGCTCCTAAAATTAAGGTTGGATGGTCGCTTTTTTTTAGTTTTTTGCCAAAAATTGTTCAATTTTTCATTTTATGTCATTTTTTGAGTTTTTGATTGATTATTATAAAAACAGCGCTTTTTAAAGTACAAAAAATTCTTTCACAAGCCATAATTCCATTTTAGTTTATTTTTTGTGTTGTATGTTTTGGTAATATAAAATTAAGTACAGATTGAGTTGTTCTGAAATGAGATATTGAAATTGTTTTGATATTAATTTTTGTAAAGCAAGCTTTCATTACGACTTGCAAGTTTTTGATCAAATTTGTTTTTCAAGTTTGCTCTTCAGGGGTCAAGAAACAACATTTTCGAAGATAGGTCAATCTTAGAATTTAAAGAAAAAGAAATTGTTTCATGGACCTTAATATGACAGGTTTTTACAGAAAATTTGCCAACTTTTTTGATAATTTGTAGCTTTTTCTGAAAGATGGGACCTTTTCGGACCATTGAAACATTTTGAAGCAACAAAAATAGGTCAATGGAAAATTTTCGGAGACAAAAGATAGGTTCTAATGATATTAGTATCAAAAAGATTAGTAACCTCTTGAAAACCGTTGCATTTTTTATAAGAAATCAAAATTTTTTTGTCATTTTTGTGCACGTTTTGTCTCTTAGGGACCATTGAAAATTTTTAAGGCTTGAAGGTGGGTAACTGAATAGCTTCTAGAGACAATAAAACAATTTTGCACATATCAGTGTTACCAGTTGTGACAAGAATTTGGACAGTTTTAGTTTGACTGTATTGAGTGAAGCTTTCATGCATTAAAGATCAGTTACAGGACCGAGTAAAGAGACAAATGTAATGGTTCTAATGATATTCACTTCGAGGTTTCTAACATCGTTTAAAACAATTTGCAATTTTCTAAACTTTTTAATAATTTTACTAAGTTTTCGATCTATAGAAGCAACCGAAACTTTTTTGAGGCTTGCAGACACGTTACTTGATTCTTTTTATTCATCAAAAATTGTTGTGAAGTTAAAAATATCAAAAACTTTTGCAAATGTTTTAACGGTTTTTTTCTGGAGTTGTCGAGTTCTTTAAATTTCATATCCAATGATACTTTTCGGAAAAACTCTTTTCGCGTTTTCTGGTTAGCATATGTTCTGGTTACTAATTTTATTTAAGTTGATGAACTTTGGCTTTCAGAATAATAGCTTCAAGAAATTTAGCAATGTCAATTTTTTATCATCCCTTAATATGTGAGACTATCGGAATGGCAGTCAATGTCCAAATGGTCTTTTCCAAAGGTCTTTTAATGGTAATTTGTTTGGTTTTTTTTATTGTTTATGTCGCTTTAACACCAGAGAGAAAGTGTTTTTGGGTAAGTCATAATTGGGTAAGGGAACATTCTGTCATTTGTCATTAGTTTTGAAATTTTTAGGACAAAGAAACTCGTTTAAGGATGACTGAAATGATTTTGAGGATCTGGATATCATTAATTTTTGCAAACTTCATTTAATTTTTGCAAACTTGTTCATTTAAAATTGCTTAGAAATATTTTTCAGCTTGTAGTGACAAATGAAACAGGGCTCAGGAAAAAGTTTGGGTGGGTCATTAATTAACTTTTATTGACCCATATAAAGTTTTGAATATATTAAAATGACAAATATTTTCAACAATTTTTAAATTTCCCTTACCTTCTTTGGATTTTTCGAAACTTTTTAATCTCTTAGTTGAAAAGAGCCAATAAAACTGTTGATTATTGTGGTATTAAAAAGAAATTAACGTTACAGAATCTATTCTGTAAGTATTTCCTAAAATTTTCAAGGCCATCTTGTGATTTTCAATTTTTTTAAGATCAGTTTCTTTCATTTTTTTGGCTCGTAAATAACTCGAAATTTTACTGCAAGTTCGCATTTGTGTAGTTTTTGGCAAGAAATATCCGGTTTTGAAGCATTTCGTATTTTTGAACGTAACTAATGTATTATTTAATTTCAAGTTTTAGTGTAAAATTTTTGAATTTTTTTGTTCTTCAACTGCAATTTTTCAATTTAATGCATTAGAGAAAAGTGCTCGTTAATCATTAGTCTTGATTAACGAACGAATCGTTTTGCTTGGTTCTCAGGCCATTTCTAACGATACAGAAAAAAATTCTGAGGACAAAAGAACTAAAAAAAATTAGGAGATGTTTTTAAAAAAGCTCCTCTTACAAAGTAAAACCCTTTTGTGCTTTTCACTTCGGCTTCTTGTTTGTTGTTCTGCTCTTTAATTTGGCTTCTTTAGCAACCCCTGTATCTACAATTTAAACGTTGCTTGTGAAAATTCTGAAACAATGTGTCTGTTTGGCTTGTGTTATCCAGTTTTTTGTTAGTCAGTTGTAGGAAATTGTAAGTTTTCAGATCAGTTTTAACTTTTTCAATTTACGACTTTTCCTTCTATGTTTTTATAAGATTGCTTCACGGTTTTGCTGTTTTTTTCACGTCACCGAGAGGTCACAACAGAATCGTGATTTTAGCCATGTTAAAATAAAAAAAGGAAGCAAATAAACCAATAAGTTTTAGGTGTGACTTTTTTTCAAACTACCCCTAAAGTGGAGTGAAAAACTGCAGTTTAAAAAAATTTCGGATTTTGAGAGGGAACTTTTTTTTCACGTACATCAATTTGACTTCTGTTTAGAGAGGTTTTTGTCTTAAGTGCTTTCAACAATTTAGGCCTATATGCAGTTGCTGCATTTCATCAATTGGGAAAGAAATGGTTTTAGTACTCTGACACCATTTTTGACATTCAATAGATATATAAATCTGATTCAGTTCACGTGTAATTAAGGACTTGTCCTTCTATTTTTTTCGCTTTGTAAGATATGTTTGTCTTTTTTTCCCTTACTTTTAGCGTTTGAAACAGAAAAAACAGATGAAACGTGGCAATAATTAAGTTGCAATAGAAATGTTGGTCGGCTAGTTCAGGATCATTGGTGCTCAATGTGATAATACTTCAGGAAAGCTGATAATACTTCAGGAAAGCTAAAATTCGAGCTAAAAAAGCAAGTATTGGATATTTCTCATTCCTGATTTAAGCAATTTTTCCTTGTTTTTTGTCCAATTCTCTTTTATTTGTTCTCAGTTTTATTTATTTGTTATTTTAAAGGTCAGTCAATTTTTTTTGGGCTGTTATGATATTTCAAATGATTTGTATGATAAAGTATTTGCTTTCTTTTCATTATTAACCAGAGTCAAAACATTAGTCTCTGTGTTTTTCTCAAATTTATTGATTTTTGTATTTTATTGTAGGTTTCAATTTTATGGGATAAGCAAAATCTATGTAAGCTTGGAATAAGGAATTAATGGGTTGATTTTTATGACGAAGATCGTTTTTTGAAATTTTTAAAATTTTCACGTTTTACTTAATTTTAGTGACCAATGAAAGAACCCTCAAGCTTGAAATTGGTTTAATGGAAACGTTCTAATGAGCCAGATAATTTTTTGAAGATATTACCTTCATAAATATCCGCAACTTTTCTATACTTTCTGCCATCTTTTTAAAACTTTTTAAAAAGACTTAATATTTATCAAGTTCTTTCTATTCAATGGGGCGACCAAGATTTTTTGAAGCTTAACAATATAGTTATGAAAAGATGTTAGCCTTAAAGAAGCTATTTTGAAAATATTTTCCAAAATATTTTAGCAAATTTTGTAATTTTGAATTCTTTTTGATTGGATCAATTACTGCTCTCTGATTGGCTTGGATATTTTGTAGCTTGCGGGAATCCTTTGATAGCTTTTGAAAAAAATTGCCGGTTCCAAAAAAAGTGTCTTTGAAGGTAACTCATAGTAACTCTTATAAGAATGTAACCTATGTAAGTAACAATTAATTTCAACTTAAACTTCTTTTTTGTTTTTTGTTTTAAAACTGCAATTTTTCTGTGTTTTTGGTTTAAAAAAATATAGTACCTTCATGCTGCTGATTAAGCGAGTCATTTTATAAACACAAAGCCATTTTCAGGACAATAACGCTAAAAATAATGAAAAACGTTTTTAAAAACTTGCTTTTACGAAAAAAATTACTCTTGTGTTTTTTGCTTCGGCTGGTTGTTTGTGTCCAATGAAATATCTCTGAAATGGCAGCTGGAGTTTTGTATATAAAATATTGCTTATCTATACCTCATACCTCTCTTTTGTTATTTCGCATATTTTTTGAAAATTAGACTGTTCGGCTTGCTCTTCAGGTTTTTTTATAAGTCATTTAAAGAGTTCTCAAGTTTTCGTTTCAATTCTTCGAAGCTTCTTTATTTTCGTTCTGATTATTTAGGCAGATTGGTACATTCATATTGTCAGTGGTAGCATTACAAACCGGTTGAGCAAAAAAAACTTTCTAGCCTTTCAGCAATTCTAACTTTTAAAGCTATAAGAGTGCTCCGGAACTGTTTGATCTAAGCTTTGGCTAATATTTTGGCTAAGTTCTTAAAAATTCAGCGTTTTTAATCACAAGTGGAACAAAATCAGCTTACTCAGTCCACTCTCTTTAAACTTGGCGGATTAACACAACTAAAAAAGCTGAAAATATTCTTTAACCGCAAATGTGGTTAGCTTTTCTTGCGTTTCCTTTGAAAGTGTTCCTGAATTAAAATTTTAATTTTCGCTAGTTTAGTTCTATACTTATTCAAAATGCAACGTCTACTTTCTATAATTTGAATTTTATGAAAGGTTTTCCATCTTTAAAATATTTTAGCAAATTTTGTACTTTTGAATTCTTTTTGGATTGAATGAATAACTGCTCTCTGATTGGCTTGGATTTTTTGTAGCTTAGACAATTCCTTTGATAAATTTTGAAAACAAAATGCCGGTTCTGGAAAAATTATTGTCTCTGAATGTATTTCATAGTAACTTTTATAAGGATGTAACTTATGTAAGTAACTATTAATTTCAACTTTAGGAAACTTTTGTTTTTTGTTTTAAAACAGCAATTTTTCAACGTGTTTTTTGGTTTACAAAAATAGTAAATCAGAACACCTTCATGCTGCTGGTTAAGCGAGTCATTTTTATGAAAACAAAACCGTTTCCCAGGAAAATAACGCTAAGTAAAGGAAAAACACTTTTATAAATTTCTTACTTTTAAAAAAAATAATAATTTTCTGGTTTTTGCTGGTTGTTTGTGTCCAAAAAAATATATAAGAAATGCCGATTTGTGTTTCCTATATAAAATATTGGTTCTCACACCTGATTAACCAGAGTATCTACAACTGAAACCCTCTTTTGTTATTTCGCATACTATTTGAAAATTAGACTGTTCGGATTGTGTTTTCCGGTTTTTTTAATAAGTCACTTGAAGAGTTTTCAAGTTTTTGTCTCAATTCATTGAAGCTTCTTTATTTTTGTTCTGTCTAATTAGGCAGATTGGTACATTCATCGCAGACGATTGTGGGCGGTAGCAATACAAAGACGGTCTAGAAATAAAGAACTTTCTAGCTTTTCAGCAAATCTAACTTTTAAAGCTAGAAGAGTGCTGTGGAACTGTTTGATCCAAGTTTTGGCTGATATGTTGGCTAAGTTTTATTTGACACATATGTTGGCTACAATTTCAGCGTTTTTAATCACAAATGGCACAAAATAGCCTTGCGTTTCCTTTGAAAGTGTTCCTGAATTAAAATTTTAATTTTTGCTAACTCAGCTCTATATATATTCAAGAAGCATTGCTTATTTTCGATATATTGAACTATATCTTACTTTTTCCATATCCACTATGTGCGGGACTATGACTTGTTCCTAGTGGACGAGCAGCAAAACGTGTTCTTGCAGTCAAAAAATAAGCCGGATTGTAGTTAGTTGCTGTCATTTTCAAAATCATTTACGCATTTTTTGATTTTTTATATCAATTGCAGAAGAGTACAATTTAAATAGAAGCTGACTTTTGACAGGTCCAATTGTCTTCATAATGAGTTGCTCATGTTGGTTTTGACTTGGACTTTTAGAACAAGTTGTTTTCAAAAGTAGCAATGGATTACTGATCTTCACCGCCTTTTTCTCTTATTTGGTCAACTTGTATTTTAGGGTAAGCAAAGACAGATCGCATCAATTTTTTTAATTGGATCGTTGTTTTATCTTTATTGTGGTTTTACGTTTTGGGTATTGATTTTTCGGCATTAATACAACGAGTTTTCACCAAAAAAAGAGACGTTTTTAAAACGGATATCGTAAGACTTGGTGCTTTTGGTTGGAAAAATTTCCCAGCTAAATAAATTTCCCAGCCAAATTTTCACGGTTTTGCTGTTTTTTTCACGTCAGCGAGAGGTCACAACAGAATCGTGATTTTAGCGATGTTAAAAGGAAGCAAATAAACCAATAAGTTTTAGGCGTGACTTTTTTTCAAACTACCACTAAAGTGGAGTGAAAAACTGCAGTTTAAAAAAATTTCGGATTTTGAGAGGGAACTTTTTTTCACGTACATCAATTTGACTTCTGTTAGAGAGGTTTTTCACTAAAGTGCATTCAACAATTTAGGCCTATATGCAGTTGCTGGATTTCATCAATTGGGAAAAAAAGGGTTTTAATACTCTGACACCATTTTTGACACTCAATAGAAGTATATAAATCTGATTCAGCTCACGTGTAATTAAGGACTTGTCCTTCTATTTCTTTCGCTTTGTAAGATATATTTGTCCTTTTTTCCCTTACTTTTAGCGTTTGAAACAGAAAAAGCAGTGAAACGTGGCAATAATTAAGCTGCAATAGAAATGTTGGTCGGCTAGTTTAGCATAATTGGTGCTCAATGTGTTAATACTTCAGGAAAGCTGATAATACTTCAGGAAAGCTAAAATTCGAGCTAAAAAAAGCAAGTATTCGATATTTCTCATTCCTGATTCAAGCAATTTTTCCTTGTTTTTTGTCCAATTCTCTTTTATTTGTTCTTAGTTTTATTTTTTTGTTATTTTAAAGGTCAGTCAAATTTTTTCGGGCTGTTATGATATTTCATATGATTTGTATGATAAAGTATTTGCTTACTTTTCATTATAAACCCGAGTGAAAACATTAATCTCTGTGTTTTTCTCAAGTTTATTGATTTTTGTATTTTATTGTAGGTTTCAATTTTATGGGATAAGCAAAACCTATGTAAGCTTGGAATAAGGAATTAAAGGGTTGATTTTTATGACGAAGATCGTTTTTTGAAATTTTTAAAATTTTCACGTTTTACTTAATTTTGGTGACCAATGAAAGAACCCTCAAGCTTGAAATTGGTTTAATGGAAACGTTCTAATGAGCCAGATAATTTTTTGAAGATATTACCTTCATAAATATCCGCAACTTTTCTATACTTTCTGCCATCTTTTTAAAACTTTTTAAAAAGACTTAATATTTATCAAGTTCTTTCTATTCAATGGGGCGACCAAGATTTTTTGAAGCTTAACAATATAGTTATGAAAAGATGTTAGCCTTAAAGAAGCTATTTTGAAAATATTTTCCAAAATATTTTAGCAAATTTTGTAATTTTGAATTCTTTTTGATTGGATCAATTACTGCTCTCTGATTGGCTTGGATATTTTGTAGCTTGCGGGAATCCTTTGATAGCTTTTGAAAAAAATTGCCGGTTCCAAAAAAAGTGTCTTTGAAGGTAACTCATAGTAACTCTTATAAGAATGTAACCTATGTAAGTAACAATTAATTTCAACTTAAACTTCTTTTTTGTTTTTTGTTTTAAAACTGCAATTTTTCTGTGTTTTTGGTTTAAAAAAATATAGTACCTTCATGCTGCTGATTAAGCGAGTCATTTTATAAACACAAAGCCATTTTCAGGACAATAACGCTAAAAATAATGAAAAACGTTTTTAAAAACTTGCTTTTACGAAAAAAATTACTTTTTTCTCTTCGGCTGGTTGTTTGTGTCCAATGACATATCTCTGAAACGCCAGCTGGGGTTTTGTATATAAAATATTGCTTCTCTATACCTCATACCCCTCTTTTTGTTATTTCGCATATTTTTTGAAAATTAGACTGTTCGGCTTGCTTTTCAGGTTTTTTTATAAGTCATTTAAAAAGTTCTCATGTTTTCGTTTCAATTCTTCGCAGCTTCTTCATTTTCGTTCTGATTATTCAGGCAGATTGGTACATTCATCTCAGAAGATTGTCAGTGGTAGCATTACAAACCGGTTGAGCAAAAAAAACTTTCTAGCCTTTCAGCAATTCTAACTTTTAAAGCTATAAGAGTGTTTATAACTGTTTGATCCAAGCTTTGGCTAATATTTTGGCTAAGTTCTTAAAAATTCAGCGTTTTTAATCACAAGTGGAACAAAATCAGCTTACTCAGTCCACTCTTTTTAAACTTGGCGGATTAACACAACTAAAAAAGCTGAAAAAATTCTTTAACCGCAAATGTGGTTAGCTTTTCTTGCGTTTCTTTTGAAAGTGTTCCTGAATTAAAATTTTAATTTTCGCTAGTTTAGTTCTATACTTATCCAAAAAGCATCGTCTATTTTTTATACTTTGAATTTTATGAAAAGGTTTTCATTTCTAAACTATTTTAGCAAATTTTGTACTTTTGAATTCTTTTTGGATTGTATCAATTACTGCTGTCTGATTGGTTTGGATCTTTTGTAGCTTAGACATTTCCTTTGATAATTTTTGAAAACAAAATGCCGGTTCTGGAAAAATTATTGTCTTTGGATGTATTTCATATTAACTTTTATAAGAATGTAACTTATGTAAGTAACTAATAATTTCTACTTTTAGAAACTGCTGTTTTTGTTTTTTGTTTTAAAACTGCTGTTTTTGTTTCTAAACTTTTGTTTTTTGTTTTAAAACTGCATTTTTTCAACTTGTTTTTTGGTTTAAAAAAATAGTAAGTCAGAGGACCTTCATGCTGCTGATTAAGCGAGTCATTTTTACGAAAACAAAACCGTTTCCCAGGAAAATAACGCTAATCAAATGAAAAACACTTTTATAAATTTCTTACTTTTATGAAAAAATGATAATTTTCTGGTTTTTGCTTATTGTTTTTTCCGGTTTTTGCTGGTTGTTTGTGTCCAAAAGAAATATAAAAGAAATGCCGATTTGTGTTTCCTATATAAAATATTGTTTCTCACACCTGATTAACCAGAGTATCTACAACTGAAACCCTCTTTTGTTATTTCGCATACTATTTGAAAATTAGACTGTTCGGCTTGTGTTTTCCGGTTTTTTTAATAAGTCACTTGAAGAGTTTTCAAGTTTTTGTCTCAATTCATTGAAGCTTCTTTTTTTGTTCTGTCTAATTAAGCAGATTGGTACATTCATCGCAGACGATTGTGGGCGGTAGCACTACAAAGACGGTCTAGAAATAAAGAACTTTCTAGCTTTTCAGCAATTCTAACTTTTAAAGCTAGAAGAGTGCTGTGGAACTGTTTGATCCAAGTTTTGGCTGATATGTTGGCTAGGTTTTATTTGACACATATGTTGGCTACAATTTCAGCGTTTTTAAACACAAATGGCACAAAATAGCCTTGCGTTTCCTTTGAAAGTGTTCCTGAATTAAAATTTTAATTTTTGCTAACTCAGCTCTATAATTATTCAAGAAGCATTGCTTGTTTTCGATATATTGAACTATATCTTACTTTTTCCATATCCACTATGTGCGGGACTATGACTTGTTCCTAGTGGACGAGCAGCAAAACGTGTTCTTGCAGTCAAAAAATAAGCCGGATTGTAGTTAGTTGCTGTCATTTTCAAAATCATATACGCATTTTTTGATTTTTTTATATCAGTTGCAGAAGAGTACAATTTAAATACAAGCTGACTTTTGACAGGTCCAATTGGCTTCATAATGAGTTGCTCATGGTGGTTTTCACTTGGACTTTTAGAACAAGTTGTTTTCAAAAGTAGCAATGGATTACTGAGCTTCACCGCCTTTATCTCTTATTTGGTCAACTTGTATTTTAGGGTAAGCAAAGACAGATCGCATCATTTTTTTCAAATTGGATCGTGGTTTTAGCTTTATTGTGGTTTTACGTTTTGGGTATTGATTTTTCGGCATTAATACAACAAGTTTTCACCAAAAAAAGAAACGTTTTTAAAACAGATATCGTAAGACTTGGTGCTTTTGGTTGGAGAAATTTCCCAGCCAAATAAATTTTCCATAAATTTGAAAACATCTAACATCGATAGCTGAAATCTATTATCTTAATCAAATTCATTGAATTTTGACGGAAGTGCAACCAAATTTAATACTAAATAAGTGAAGTTTTTATGCATCAATAATAAATTAGTCCTGATATCCATTCGTTGGACACCAATTGGTCAAAATATTTTGTTTGTAGTGTATTAGTAATCATAATGTTAATAATGAATAATTAAACAATTTTTTGTTGTATAAAAAAGAAAAATTTGTTATTATGAAATACCTCTCAGACCAGTTGACACAACTGTCTTAATTTTTCCTATATTTTGAACCAAAACCAAGATCACGCCTTTAAAAAAGCATAGCGGCCCTGAAAACGTGTTTTCTTCGGAAAAAAATTGAACGCACCAGTTGTTTGAAAACTCATTTATCTATAATACTAAAATTAAGAGAAGTTTACTCCCAGTGTTTATAAGATCATCTGCAAGGCCGATGAAGATTTAGAGTTTTAAATAAAGCGAAAAAACAATTCAAATTTTTTGGCAGCCAATGTACATGAAAACAGGTTTTAACGACTGGAATGATTGGAATTTTTGCCACCAGAATAGAGGTACCTTAAAAATACAGTGTAAAAAGTAATACAGTGACCAGTTCGCTCTTAAAATGGATACCGTAACATGACGTGAAGTTCGTTGGAAAAAAGATACATCCTATCAAAGATTGGACACATGAGATTGAATAACTTTTAAGATACCGAAAATAGAGAAAAATAAAACATAAAATTTATGGTATGTTTTCTAAATTTTAATTTGTTGTGTAATACAAAACATATTTTTCTCAATTAATGAATACAGCATTTTAGATTTGTTTTGAAGAACTTTCGATACCATACAGCTTCAAGGAATTCGAGGGCTTATTTTGTCAACAGATTTGATTAAAATTCTTTTGCAAAAAAAAAGAACTGAATGAACATCAAGTTATTCATGTTCTCTGATGTTTTATCTAAAACAAACAGCAAATACATTAACAATTATAGTAACGAAAAGTTGACGAAACCATAAACAATGTTCATCACGATATGAATAAAAAAGTGACATGTTTGTATACGAGTACAAAAGCTACCTCAAAGTTGCCAGACTAAGAATAAGTGGATTACAAAAATAAGAGCAAAGTTTCAAAAAATAGACTCAAACAATACCTCACTTTTATCTTGACGAAGAGCTTCAAGAAGTTAATGGTAATGTTTTGAATTTCCAGAAACAATTTCAGTACGCAATCTGCATTAAAAGTTACAACAGAAGCCAGATTTAATCTCCAACCCTTCTCCCCTCCCCGTGTTTTTTATGTACCCCTAGTTACAAATTATTTGTTGTTATATGGCACGTTGCCATGTTAAAATATGGCATACAAGTTGTATACCTAATTAGCGGGGGTAGGGGCAAACAGAATGGATCCCAAGAGCTTACCTAGTTCGTCGCCGTTCTCATCGTAGAAGCATTTTGTTGATGTGAGTACGTTACGCTCGTCAACCAAAGCACCAGCGCAGGTTTCGGAATTGTTGTTTATATCCCAAATTTCAATCAAGGAGTAGAACTCTCTATTCGGCGCCAGAAATTCTGCATTGTAATCATCACTAAGAGCTATTTTGAAAACAAAATTTAGTTTGAGAAATAGAACGAATATGGGAAAAAATTTACAATTCATTTTTTTTATTTCGCTAGTTCGATCAGTTATCTGTTTATTATCAACTTAAACTAGTTACAGAATCAGTTGCAACTCTTCTTCTATCGATAGAATTGCAACACAATACCACAACTAATCCAAAAGTTGAGATTAAAGAGATTTTATTGGTTCTTATGTCTCTTTATAAACGTGACAAGATCGAATAATAGCTCTATTGTGTTTTTAATGTTGAACAATGTGCGTTAGGAGGGGCCATGTGTGAAGTGTCAAAACAATATGATGGAAAGTCAATTCTTCTAACCACTTTTCCCACCTCGTCTAGACTACGCAAAAATGCGCCCCAATAATAATGGATATCTAATGATAAATTTTCATTAATCTAAATTTGGGATAATTATGGTACTGTAATCAATTTCATCCTAAAAGCCTAAAGAACTTTAGGATCTATTCACCACCCCCCTCCTCCCCCCCCCCCCCAGCTTAGTGGGAAAATACGTTTTATGACCCCCAGGCGCACGTGCAATAAATTTACATAGTAACGTGCTATATAACAACACGTATTTTGTAACTGGGGGTCATAAAAATACTGGGGAAGAGGAACGAAACAGATTAGATCTGAATTTTACAAGCACAAGCATATGCAATGAATGTCCCCGGCGTCTATTTTTGGGTTTTTGATATATATCAAAAACCCAAAAATAGACGCCGGGACATTCATTGCAGTGCAATTTTTTTCAGCTTCTATAAGATAAAAATTTATGAGCTTCTGCTTTAAAAAACATTCTCTTACTCATTTAAATATTTCTTGAGAATGCGTTTTTTCTCCATCTGTTCTAAACAAAGTAAACTTAATTTAAAAGCACTTAAGAAGTTTCAAGTCTTGTTCGATATATCTCAATACAACAAAGAAGAAAACACCTTCCTTTGAACTCCCTCAAGGAACAAAGTGAGTTTAAAGGGCTTCAGTGACAATTTTCAGCATTAAAACCATAAGTTCTTTCATAACCAAATAATTAATCCAATAACACAAGTCACGGGAGGTCTCTTTTGTTGCGCATAATACAAACTCTTTTGTGCGTCGGCTTCATGCCATTTTGCATCCTTTTTCTTTAGTAGAAAAATTAAGAGAAACATTGTTTAGACCATCTCTCTGATGACAGCTCCCAGCGCGATCTCCAGTCTGCTAGCGGAATAATTATGTCACACGCTTTAAAAAGCTTAAACTCCAAACTAATCATGCTTTTGCATTAAACTAACAGTTGTTTACCGATTGAAACATTTCTTTAAGGACTGTAAAAGTATATATTGTGTACTATATATATATATATATATATATATATATATATATATATATATATAAATATATATATATATATATATATATATATATATATAGATCTTGCATCAAGTTATAAATAGTTCTATACTGCAAAAAGAAAGCTCAAATTTTGGGTAAAAAACTAACGGAAGCTGAATTTTCCGACAATTCATGACAATTCTTGATAATGCTTAACCATAGGAATTCGTGCTAATCGGGTTTATAACGTTTGGGTGCTTTTTTTCGGTAATTTTTCATTAGGTGTTTTCAATTATTAAAATCTAGTAAGTCTTGTCATGTCATGTTTAATCATTTTATGTATCTTGCCAAGATCTTGTTTTCAGAGACGCCTTCGAAGTTCGCACAATTTTCTGTTTTTGAAACTCCAGAGATGCTTTATAATCTTTACGACTTAGTATTTTTTGCAAAATCATGGTTACACTTTGTTGGTTTCTTGCAAAGATCTTATATCTTGTGACCACAGCAAAGATCTTCCAAATAATGATACTTTTTGACGAGTATCTTGTCATGATCTGGGCGAGGCTTAGCAATTATTAGTAAATTTCTTATCCAGATCAACCAACTGTTTGTTTGTTCGGTTTTACTAATTGATATCAAACAATAACAAACGGCCATGATTTGTTTTTGCTGGGGTCTCAAACCGCCATGACTTATTTTTGCCAATTGATTTTTTCTCCAATTTTAGGGGACACATAACACGGATGAAATTTGAAAAAAAAATCAAAATGGCAGAAGCATAAATATTTGTTATGCTCAGGAAAAATTATGACTCGAAAAATCATTTGCCGCAAAAACTTTCACATTGAGTCTGGATGTACTTGGCTCCGTCTGGGACCTCAACCTAAGTAATACTCTTAATCGTATTGGTAGCGCAAATTTCTAATTTGTAGCAACAATTAATCGAGTTTGCATACCTAGTTTTGATAGTTGTGCAATCAAACGTGATTTTCCGGAGAACTTCCTATAACGTCCTCAATTGTGTGTAAATTAACAACTACACTATGAAAAAAATAACAAACTTTTAGTCAAGGACTAGATGGAGCAAACATAAACGAACATAAACAGTCTTCACAATTGAGGACCATGCATGATCATCAAAAACAGCAAAAACAGTTAGTTTTTCTTTATGCTGTTTGTATTTGTCCAAAGTGTTAATTTAACGTTTCAATTTGACGATTGATGACAGGTTAAAGGATGAAGGAAAAATTTTTTTGCAGACGAGAATTTTTATTTGAGATCATCTGCCAACACATTTCAGCTGTCAACAAAGTTACCTGAGATCTCAAGAATAAATTTCGAAAATGGTTCATCCCATTTTAGAGATTTTAGCAAAAAATTGCAAAAAAAATCATTTTTTTTGTAAGGATCAGCCAAAAAAGAAAATTGGTAGAATAGCTAATTAAACTCAATCAAACGTTAAACGGTCCCGCGTAGAGTGCAATTTTTTTCACAATTTGTAATCATTAAACAAAAACCCAATGTTTTCAAAATTGTAGAAAATTGTTTTTGTGATTTTTGCTACATAATACAAACCAAGAAAAATTATTCCCTTTTTTTCTGTTAAGGTCTTTTTGTCCCACAATCCGTTGTTTGAATGCTAAGTGCCCAATGTAATTGCCAATAGTCCCCATACAATACATTTTGTACCCATGTTTTGTACGCTTAATTTTTCCCCTCAAGATTTAAATGTATTAGTATTTTTTTTGCCTTAATTTAATTTTGGATTTAACTGGTTTTCAATACAACATTAGATACAACCACTTTTTAATATACTGGTTTAATAAAAACAAAATATAAAGAAGCCTAATTCAACTATGGTCAAGTAAAACAGCTGTTGACCAACTAAACACAATAAAACCCTACTTTCATGGCACTCAAATAATGTTTTTCACACTGTGGTACCTCAGATCTACGGTCAACACTAATCCTGAACAATAGCGTTGGGCGCACAACTTGAATTCAAATACACTTGGGCAAAACGACACTTAAGTTGAGATACTCTTTTGGACGTACGCATATAGTGCGCCAGTACTTGTCCCTACTGTAACAACTGAGTCAATCGTCGTGCTGTTCACTCACTACATAAAGATAACATAAGACAAAAATGAGGGGTAGCTATAAACTGCGTTTGTTAAATATTAATTTAATGCTTCACAAAAGTTTGTTATGGGTGTATTAACCCGGTATCAAATTTCCCCTCGGCAAATTGAGTTTCACTTGCTTTTTACTACAGCTCTTGGGCCGGTTGGCTGGGTGCTGGTCAATTGATCCTGTCCAGTCTGGGAAAACTTTTCGAAACCTGTTAATTTGGGCTGGTGGCCGGTTTGTGCTGTCTGGCGTGTGCGTCGTCGTGTGTGCATGGGGCCATGCTGGAGGATCCGTGTTAGCGTCTTCTCATTGTGTGTTTGTGTTTTTTCATAAGCCAATAATTAACCTCGACAACACAGGTCACGAGACTTTTTTTTGTTGCACACAAATCAAACTCTTTTCTGCGTAGTTTTCATACAATTTTGCAGCCTTTTTTCTTTAGTAGAAAGATTAGGAGAGAAACTTTGAAGTGACCATTGCAAAAATTTTTAATGACAGCTCCCAGTAAGACCTTCAGTCTGCTAGGAGAATGATTATGCTCCAAACGCCACAATCTAATCATGCCTTTGCATTAAACTAACATTTCTTTACATGATTGAAACATTTCGTTAAGGAGTATAAAATTAGTTCGTTAAGGAGTATAAAAAGTTTTGTACTATGTATAACAAGTCTTGTATCATGTTACCAATACTTTCGCAAAAGGAAAGTTCAATTGTTGGGTAAACAACTAACGGAAGCTGAATTTTCCTTAACTGTTTGATTTCGTGCTAAATCGTGTTTATAACGTATGGGTGCTTTGTCTAGGCAGTTTTTTATAAGGTGTTTTTAATTATTGATATCTCTATATGTCTCGTCTTGTCATGCTTAATCATTCCATGTGTCTTGCAAAGATCTTGATTCTAGATACGCCTTCCAAGTTCGCACAATTTTTGATAATCCAAAGGTGCTTTATAATCTTTACAACTTAGTTTTTCTTGCAATATCATGTTTATACTTGGTTGGTATCTTGCAAAGATCTTATATCTTGAGACCCCAGCAAACATCTTCCAAATATTGATATATTTATAAAAAGTATCTTGTCATGATCTGGGCGAGACTTGCAATTTATTAGTATATTTCTTATCGAGATGTACCAACTTTCTAATCGCTTGGTTTTATTAGTTGATTTGAAACGATAACTGACTAAATTAGCACAAAATGCCATCATTTTTTTTGCCAATTGAATTTTTCTCCAATTTTAGGGGACTTTTAACAAGGATGAAATTTGAAAAAAAAAACCAAAATGGCAGAAGCGTAAATATTTGTTATGCTCAGGACAAATTATGACTCGAAAAATCATTTGCCGCAAAAACTTTCACATTGAGTATGGATGTGATTGGCTCCGTCTGGGACCTCAACCTAAGTAATTCTCTTAATCGTATTGGTAGCGCAAATGTCTAACTTGTAGCAACAATTAATCGGGTTTTCATACCTAGTTTTGATAGTTGTGCAATCAAACGTGATTTTCCGGAGAACTTCCTAACTATTTTCGACACCTATGTTCCCAATAATTGAAAACTAATTTATTTGAACAAAAGTGAAAGTTTGACTGACCTCGAATGCATCTTTTACAAGCGTCTTTTTCTCGCTATTTAGTAAAAAAAACCTTCTCAACTATAAATTAACAACTACACTGTTAAAAAAATTAGTCGAGGACTAGAAGCTGCGAACAGAAACGAACATAAACAGTCTTCGCATTTGAGGACCATGCATGATCATCAAAAACAGCAAAAACAGTTAGTTTTTCCTTATGCTGTTTGTATTTGTCCAAAGTGTCAATTTAAAGTTTCAATTTGACGATTGATGACAGGTTATTGCGGTTTTTGCTACTTAATACAAACCCAGAAAATTATTCTCCTTTTTTTTTCTGTTAACGTCTTTTTGTAACACAATCGGTTGTTTGAATGCTAAGTGCCCAATTTAATTGCCAATAGTCCATTTTGTACCCATGATTTGTACGCTTAATTTTTCCCCTCAAGATATAAATGTTTTAGTATTTTTCTTGCCTTCAGTTATTTTTGGATTTAACTGGCTTTTCATGCAACATTAGATACAACCACATTTTAAAATACTGCTTTAGTAAACCTAAATATAAAGAAGCTTAATTCGACTACGCTTAAGAAAAACAGCTGTTGACCAACTAAACACAACAAAACCCTACTTTCATGGCACTCAAATATTGTTTTTTACACTGTGGTACCTCAGATCTACGGTCAACACTAATCTTGAACAATATTGTTGGGTGCACAACTTGAAATCAAATACACTTGGGCAAAACGACACTTAAGTTGAGATACTCTATTGGACGTAGGCATATAGTGCGCCAGTACCTGTCCCTACTGTAACAACCGAGTCAATCGTCGAGCTGTTGACTCACTACATAAAGATAAGATAAAACAAAAATGAGTAATAGCTATAAAATGTATCTGTTAATTATTTGCTGAATCAAATAAAGTTGTTGTGGTTGTGTTAGCCCGGTATCACAATTCTCCTTCGAAAATTGAGCCTTTCTTACTTTTTACTACATCTATTGCGTCGGTCGGCTGGGTGCTGGTCAATTCATCCTGTCCTGTCTGGGACAAGTTGTTGAGGCTTGTAATTGTTTTTTATGGTGCTCTGCTGAAGTCTCCATGTTGGCGTCTTGCTCTTTGTGTGTCTAGCTCTTTTGATGTCACTGTTTTTGAGGTTTGGATTTTGTTGTACGGAAGCTGTTTGTGAAAATGGTGGCGTATATTTTTTTACTGACGATGTGAGTTATTTTGTCTACCCTTGGCTCTTGGGTGGAAGCTTTTGCTGAGTTAATTTTTGTTTGAGACCGTGATAGTAGCGAAGGTTTGGCCTTTACCTCCCTTCTTTGCTTGGTGCGGACGTTTTTCTTCCACCAGCGATCAGATTTATTTGCGCTTGGACAGGACTTTAATACGATTGACCTTAGTGAGGTTTGCTTTACTGAGAATCGTCCCTGGTTCGCGGGTTCGCGTTCTGATACTGCGGTCGCCTATTACATTTTCTTCCGCCTCCAAAGCATGATGTCTCTACATTTTGGAGTGATGGTTCATGACCGTTTTACGAGCTGAAAGTTTTATCAAGTGGATTTTCTTCTGTGCGCTTGCCGGAGTCTTTTGACGTGAGCTTTGCTTTGTGCTGTTTTGCCTTGTTCCGGTTCCTTAACCGTCAGAATTGCGTCTATTGTCTTTTCCAGAGTTATGCACTCTGGCAAGGCCTCGTATAGTCCCTGGAGGTTCCTATTGCTGCTGTTTGTAGCCAAAGTTTCTCAGGCTAGTTCTGGGATTAGTTCGATGGTGGAAGTGGAGATCAATCTGATTTTGATTACTTCACGCCTTCGTCGCTGTCAATTTTTTCATTTTCCATATGTTGTCCGCAACCGGTTCATAGTCTCCTAGGATGTTTTCAACTAAAAGTTTCTGTGTACATTTAAAGTTTTTGCTTGACGGCATCTTTCTTATTTTGGTTTAAATTGCTTTCGCGTTTCGATCGAAATGAATTTCAAATGGTGAGACAATTGTAGCCCTCTTCCTACGTTTTCTAAGTGCTTGTTGTATTTGTATTGGTGAGTATTTATTGTCAAAGGGGTTTTGTGAATTGTCTAACCTAATACACCCTAGAAGTAGTTTTACTGTCTGTGTCAGTTGTTCGACCAAAACTATGTGGCGATAACTGTTCGCTGAGACAAATATTATGTTTTTTTATGTTCATGTTTTTAATTCTGTGCCCCTTCTGGAATCCTGTCTGATCCATCCGTATTTTTCTGGGAAAGTCCAATGCTACTATATATTTGTTTTAATATCTTATTTATGGTGTTTGTGTTAGCATTATTATATAGTTTGAGCGCATGGATTTTAAAGAAGCGGTCGATACACGCGAAGAATTATACTCCTCAACCTCCTCACTCTATTATTAGGCCACCAAATTCTATTCTTTTGTTTCGTTCTACCAACAGTTTTAGAGAAGACAATTTTGTTTTTGGTATGATGCTTTATTGGTTTTTTACTAAATTCAGAACATCTTGTCTTTATTGAGAAGCTCGCGGTGTACGAATGGCCACCAGATCTATTGCTCACGTTCATCATCACAATGTGAATCACTATTTTGTCATTGACCAGTATGCGTCCGTTCAATAATCTCAGTTTTTCCCATTGGGCAAAGATCTGTTTACCGGCCGTTTTGCATCTTACCTTGTCTCTCTGAATTATGCAGTCCCTAGTCTCCCTAATTATCGAGTGGCTGTTCATCCTTGTGGCTGTCAGGTTGGAGTCGAAGACCCATTTGAAGTTGTGGTTCAGTATTGGGTTTAGTTTAAGGTCTGTATCTGTAAATACCTTCCCCGGGCTATGTGTGGTGCTAAGTTATGTGAAAAAAAAAATGTAATTTTTGCTGGCGTTGTTGGTCTTTCACCCATATTGATGTTTGCTGGAATTGACGCTGAGTTTTGCAATTTGTTCTTGCTAGGAGGCAGCTTGATAGCAAGGAATTCGGCAAACGCACTGTTACATTCACTTGCTTTGTCATTTTCGTTTTTCATGTGATGTCATATGATGTAATGCTTTTTTGTGAAATTTTCTGGTGGTTTTGTTTGCTGTATTTGCGACCTTGTATGTAATATATGTAGTTTGTATGTGATATGACGCATCGTGTGAATCTTTGTTTGTACTGTCGTGATGTATTTTTCTGTTATATGCCTGATGTGTTCTTTTATTTGTTGCAATGTTCTTTGAGATGGCTTTGGGTTCAAAGGTATTTCGTATCCTATTTTAAGACTTCACGGAATGTTCTCTATAGATTTGTAAGAATTGGTTTAAATTTAGTTAAAGGGTGGACGCCTCCAAGGAAACACTTTCGCTGCTTATTTAGGGAGGGTTGATGGAGATTTAAAATGGTTTCTGTTTTACTGACTAGATGTTTGATAGCTTTTTGGTTTATTTATAAACCAAGCCATGTGATTTCCGTTTGTGCGATATTGCATTGGCCTAAGTTGACCGCTAAGTTATCTTCATCGAGGCGTTGTAAGTTTTGGTATAGTTTATCTGGTGTGTTTTTATAACCCAACTCCTGACACGATGATTATATTGTCTAGGAAACTATATTTGTTTGTGAGGCCTGATAAGGTTTGACCTATAGCTTTTTAGACTTCTGCTGGCATGTCTGCAGTTTCGTACAATCTCTTTATGAATCGGTATTTCCCGGTGACTTGACCTGCGTGTTATATTAAAAATGTTTTGCGTTTCTGTGTTTTCATCTAACTTTAGTTGACTATAAGCATAGAGTACGTCGGTTGTTGATGATCCGTGATAGATTGTTAGATTGTCCATTAAATTTTTTTTTGCCTTTGCTAATTGTTCTTATTGAGACCACCGCCAATTTAAATGTTTGTCTGGGTTTACAGTGATTACTATAAGGGGACATGAAGTTCTGACCGCTACATTTGTTTAGTTTTGCTATGCTTTGGTTCTTGGGTAAATTTGTAGGCTCTTACTCCGCCTGCTGTTATAGGTGGATGAGTACTCGTTTTTCCTTTTCGTGCACTGGGGACAAAACTCAGCTTCAATTTAGATTGGACTGTATCGTTTTTTTACCAAGCTATTTGTGTTTTTGAAACTCTTGTCGAATCTCATTACCTTCTATATATAAGATGTGATTACCTTCAGAGGTCGACTCCTCTTGTTGGCCTAGCTTTAGTTCTAGTTCGATGAATAAGTCTCTCCCCAGGAATGCTCTGTGGTTTTTCGGGACAAAGATCAGGTCAGTGCGGCCTGCTCTCCATCCGTTGCATTCCACTTCGCACAACATTGTCCCTGATATCCTATTGAGCGTCTACATGAAACTGCAGAGATTTGTCCGTTTTGTTTGCTTGCTTCACCACACGTTGCTGCTCTCTATTCAATCTCCACTGTCATTCTCTCTTTTATTAATCTCTTTGAATTTCAGAGTCTACTATCATTTAAAACTTTCCCGAACATTACATAGGGCTTGAACGGTGTCGAGGATTGTACTGCGAACCGCTAAGTGGGGTGATCACAATGATAGAGTAATCCTTTTCGAAATCGTCCTAACATGGGTTCATCTGTGCGTTTGTTGTTTGCTGTGGGTTCGTGGTTCCCTCGTTTTTGACTTGGTTTTCCGAAAGTAGGGTATTCATGTTAGAACGGCATAATTTGGCAAAGCGATTCGGCTTATTGCATTTCATACAATATTTTCCAGGGTTCTCCACAGTTCTTGCAGTTGGGTTGTTGTGTTCTCTGTCTGTTCAACCTTTTTAGATGGAAGATTGTTTTTTCCTTCTAATCTGATACCGCTATGTGGTACCTCAGATCTACGATCAACACTGTCTTAACGAAAATTGTTCAATGCACAACTTTAATTCAAATACTTTTAGGGATAACTTCACAAAAGCGCGGTTAGCCTTTTGGACGGTCGCGTATGCTGCACCAGTACCTTACGGTATTGTACAAACTGACTCAATTTTCGAGCGGTCGTCTCACTACAAAAGAATAAGATGAAACATACGTAAGGAATGACAATAAACTCCATCTGTTAAGTATGAATATACATCACGAAGGGTAAGTTGTTTTGGTGGGTGTTCTAACCCAATATCACACACGCAATTTCTAAAATTTAGTTAAGCATTACCACTTAAAAACAACTTTTTTTCTTGGAATTATTTCCTCACATTTTGCTTTCAGATGAATGGAATGTTTTGACAACCGTGTCATGCGACGCTGGACAAAATTTGAAAAACTGACAATGCATGAAGTTATTGTGTTCACATAAACAATTCAAATCAAAAGAAAGAGTTCCTGATTGGAATTTTTGAACAGTTCTCTCAAATTGATTGACGTCTTCCTCGTTGTTGAAGCGCTGAGGACCTGAGAAATTTTTTTATTCACAGGAGTATATTTAGGGCAAATATCGCTGTCTTTGCTTGGTTGATTTTTAACCGGCGTTTCGATATTAATACCTGATAAGTTGCTCAATAAACAAATAGTTTGTCTCGGTTGCTGAAATTGCTACCATGCAATTCTGCAGAGGGGGATCGGCTGCTTTCCGGGCTAAAAGGAGACACAGTTGGTCTAGGACCTTTTGCTGGAGTTACAGCTGGAGAAATTACAGCAGAAAATGTTGAGAGTGAATCAGGGGATTGACGTAGGCCCGATAAATCAGCGAGATTATCGAAGGCCTGAGAAACAGTAAATTTTTTTCTGGAGGAATGGAGCTGTATTAAAATCGTTTTCATATAAAATTTTTCTTCACTCCATCAAGAAATGTGGCGGTATCGTAAGCCACGATTGGATGATGGAATTTTGAGGGGAAAATAACACCACCAGACGGAGTATATGACACTTCAATCTAATACGTTGATGGTTTCTGGTGGAGCTGAGCTACGAAATTAACAATTTTTTTGGTAGCAATGCAATGTTGTTGGTCAAGTAGTCCAATCGTTCTTCTCATTGAATCTTTTCTGTTGTAGGATCACTATAAATCTCTCGTAGCATGTCTAATAAACAACCTTGCCTTACGAAGAGTTTTCGATTTCAGAAAGAAACTTATAACATTAAAGTATTTGAAAAATGTTGTTAACGTTGAAAATTAAATTTTCACAGCATTGTTCACAGCTAAATGTTATCCAGGCAAAATTTACTTGCCACATATTAGCTAACGATTAACATCTGCAAAAAAACAGCGCTGATCCGTGGAGTGAACATACAAGTTATTTGGGCATCACCTGTTTCTCAATCCTTTGTTATGAGATTTATTAGAATAACAAAACTAAACTGCTCTATAAATAAATGTTTATGAAATTATACATGCGGCTCTGAAAAATTAGGTAGCAGCACGCAGGAAAATTGCTTCTACATTTCCTCCTTACATTTAATCCTTGTCAGTTGAACAATTCTAGTTTTAACTCCGTGTAAATTTGTTGAGTTCATTATTAACAAAATAAATTTTCAGCACTAATTTCCTCAAGCAGAACAGATTTTAAATCTTTAACGAATCTGAACGACATTTACAGCTCAAAAAGTCGCAATTTTTGGCAATGCTCACTTCAATGTTTTGCCAAGTCGACAACATTTGATCCAAGAAACTCTCATGTTTTTTGACGCGCCAGAAACCTATTTCTTTCTGAGAATCTTCAAAAAATGCTGAACACAATTGTGAGTTTCTACGGCAAAAACCGCTTATAACAGAAAAATTGAAAAATTCACAAGAAAATACACAAAAATTTCGATTGACTGCTACCCACATTAGTGACAAAAAATCAACCAGTAAGCCACTACTGTAACAAACTATAGTTTGAACCAAAAACAGATCAACACGAAATCTCTGATTGACTGAGAACTGTAGCAAAGTATCTTCCGGTTATTTTAAACACATTCCAAAAAGTTTCAGATTTAATTTTTTTAAAACAAAATTTAGCATATGAATGCACACTGACAACGATTTTTGGGGGAGTTTTGACAACTTATCCTTAGCATTGTTTTTTTGTGTGTCTGATGTCTTTACAGATTTTATCAAAGAAACCAAACTTCATTACGTTGCCTGTTTTCATACACAACTTAAAAGTTTTTTTTCTCAAAAGACAAGCCCTTGGAGAAAACAAGAAAGATTTTTGAAAACTGAAATTCAAGCATGTTGAGGGAAAAATGTAGACGAAGGGGTGTACACCAATCAGAAAGGCTTAAAATTTTTAGTAGTGGCATCAGCTTCAAAACTGAGCAATCATTTCAAAGCACGGTCTCAAAACTCTGGAAATTCTCGAGAAAAGAACAAATTAACAATTGCAAACTGATCGGCTACCTACTGAAACTCTGAAGAGATTTTCAAAAATTACTCGGATTCTTCATGAGTGTTTTTCTTCAAGACTGGGCAAGGACTTTCAAGTTTTGTTTGTAAGTTTCATGTATAGAGAAAAAACAGTTTTTTAAGCAAAAATTAATCAAAGTAGTTTGTTAGTATAACTATAGCATCATAGGAAGCCCAAAGTGCATCAAATCAACATCAATCATTTTTACAGTTTTTTCTCCAGTAAAAATTTAATGAGCAATAAAACCGCAGAATAAGCAACACAAAAATGAGTTTGGTTTTCTATTGCTTTTTGTATTTCTACTTTACTAATACTCATAAATATCGAGAGTAGAAGAAACAATTCTGTTGTGCTGACGTTTATATAAAGTTAGTTTTCGTCCCAGTGAATCAGCAACGATTCACCTTCCAATTTTTCTTAAAAAATTGCCCAGTTTGTTCCAATTGAATGAGAAGTTGATACATTCACAATTGTGAAATTGTTCTCGAATAGATCAGTGGTAGAGTTATCAGCTGCAAAACACCCAAAGTTTGCACTTCAAAAGCTTACAAGCCTGAATGAGGTTGTTTATTTTGTCTTCATCCACCAGTTTGTACGAAAGAAATTTTTGGAAACCATCCAAGCCGAGTCGACAAAATTAGAGCTAGTTTGTTTACCAATTATGAAAGTTTTTATAACCTTTAATAAAGCCGCTGAAAACTTAGGTCCAAATGAAATTGAAAAATTGATAATTTAGGGGTGAATAAAATCATAAGACGCCTCTTGAGCGCCAGAGAAATAAAGAACCATAATAATATGGCTGTTGTAGTGCGACAATTGTATTCCATCTTCATTGTCAATGGAGGCTAAATCTATTGCATTGAAGTACACGCATTTTCTGTCAATTTTATATTGGACGTTCAGAAACAGGATAGTCTTTTTCAGTAACTATAAATCTGCTTGAGATTTATTTTACAAAAATGGAAAAGGATTGAATTGTTTGCTTCCTAAGAAACCTTCATTTGTGTTAAGGAATAAAGCAAGACGTCGAATAGACTTCCTGTGATAAATATCCTCTTTTTCCCAAATTTGCAAAGTATTGAAAGCCAGAAAAAAACTAGTTACGGTCTCCAAGTAAGGATGAGAAACTGAACTTAATAGTAATTTTTTTTCCATTGTGAAAACGGTATCATCGTTCGATGTCAATTTTCCTACAATAAATTTAGCGTCTAAAATTTTTAATTTGTATCATTTTGCAGCATAATTGTAGCTTAATAGAAAAACCATCTAGTGCTTGTCGGAAAACAATTTGCGCCGTCACACCACTCATGTCGATCGATTGCAAAACAAATCTAAGGCTACATTTTTTATAAAAAGTGCGCTTAGCAGATTTTCCGACAAAAGAACTTTTCGAGTAACTCCAGCTATTGTTATTGGCCCTAAATTATCTTCGTACGAATAATCTTGGCGAGCCACTCAAGTTGCTTTTAAAAATTTTCTGTGAGAAAGTTCAGTTTCAATGGAAGTCTTGTGAGAAAAATTGCCATTGTTATTTGAAACCTTCAATCTATTGGCAGATAGTGTGCAGTCAGGAAAAGAAAACTGTATAAAATTATTGCACAAGTAATGGGAGTCATTTATGAATATGTCTATTGCAGCCCCAGCGTCATGTATCAGATCGGCCTCAGAATCCAAAACTTTCTTTAATATGATTTGTAAGAAATTTTTTTGTAGGCCATCAAAACTATTTCTGACTCCATCAACATCCAACTCAAGCTTCAGAAGTCCGTTAGGCCTCTAAAATGGTTCTAATACTGACAAACGGTAGATTCAAAGACTACAGGAAGTGCTCGTTTTTTGTTAATTCCGAGTAACTATGGGTTGTTTCTGTTGGTAACATTTTACCTATCGTCTTCAGCTTTGGCTAAAAATTTTGACTTATTTTGGCTATTAAAGTTTAGAAATGATGCCATGTTATAAGCAGTACTTTTTATCGCTTTCGAACCTGAACGGTTAGATTATAGACGATTCATTAGAATCAGTTTCATTCGCAGCGCTAATGAGACTCCTCTTCGCTTTTCGACTGTATTTGAAATAGTAGTTTTCAGCGCTTGCTTTGCTGACAATATTAACTCTTGAACTCTCTCAAGCAAAAATATTACACAAATCTATTTCGCTGCTGGTATAAAATATTTTGTTGCGAGCGGTAAAGCAATTCGTTCTAAGGCAACTCCTTAGGTTGAAATTAGTTTCCTCCTTGTCCATATTGTCTAGAAAAAGTAACAATGAAGAAGCTTGATTGGTGTAGTGCAATTTGATTGGTTTATTGAAAAGTTTCAACTAAAAAGCTCATGTGGTCGTTCCCGTCCCCGAAAAGGGACCAATAGTCCTGTTTTGGCACGTAATTGCGAAGAATTGAATAACAATTTAGAAACATTGTAGTCCGATTGTGTCAGTTCAAGCTCGCAGAGGTTACCATTTTCCAATAGCTGTCTTCAACCAATTACTTGTAATGAAGATGCATTTGCATCCGCATTTTATTGATATTTTAAAATGTTCTTATAAAAAACATCCAAAAAATGTGCTCGAAAATCTCGGGCTTTATTATCATCAGCTTTTGTCAATCTGTTTGCAATTTCAACCATTGTGTACCTAATATCTGCTACTCGTCCGTTGAGAATATTCTTGAAGCCAGCAATGCTTTGCATTTCCTCACTTGGAAAAGTAATTACCTCATTTTTTCCAAATTGATTCCAAATTTACCAGATTTTTTAATTTCTCTGAAAGAACAATTTGGTAATATAACAAATCTTTCTATAGTAGTTGTGGCAATTTCTCAATTTTTACTGGTAAAAATTTTAAGATCTCACCATTGTAAGGACTCGACATTAGATCCGCTCGAGAAAATTTCTCTTGATGTTCGAAAAAACCCGCAAATGTTGGAAGAACTTAACATGCTGCTTATGATGTGCTCAATTTTTGTCGGAAAAAAATTTTCTGTTAAAGGTAATCCGTAGTCTCATGAAGGTTGAATTTCACTGAAAAAATTTTTGAAATAAACTGATGTAGTTGCAAGATCTCAATCGAAGCGATAGAGATTAAGTTTAACGTGAACTCGTCTGCAAATCTTTTACTTCATATTCTTCAAAAGAAAACTCCGTACTAATTGGAGGTCATTTTGAAAGGATTTGAAAAATTTGTCTTGAATAGTTTGTCTGTGTTATTATTTTTTTATCTGTATTCAGAAGAGAATACGTTGAAGGATTCAATGTTGGTTGATGGATTAAAGAGAAGTTCGAAAACCTCATCAGTAACTGGCTGATTTTAGCCCTTCCCGAGGAGCTCCTATTTTTAAGTACGCGTACTACATCACCATTGTAAAATTACCATTTTCAGATCTAAGAAACTGATTTATTTCTATGTCAAAGAAAAAACCTGCAACATTTATTGTGATATTTTTCAGAGTAATGTTTTTCCTTCGATTGACGTTGGAATTGACAGTTTTAACAAACGCAACCAATTTAACTAGATATGAAAAGGTCCATTTTTATCTAAATATCTGTTTATTATAATTTTTAAAAAGCGTTTCCTTCGTTCAGTAGAAGCGGAATTTTATCGTTCCACTTGATGCATAAATGAAATCTGCATTTATATAAGAGAGCTTTGAACGCATCGAGGAGTTTCGAACTATCATCGACCGAATTTTTGAGTTTACATTTTTTTGAGGACACCTGTTGTTTCCGTAGCATAATTTGCTTGCAATGACTCAACACTGAGATGTCTGACAAACGGTCAACTGGCAAAAGAAGATATTTGACACAATGGTTTTATATTGCAAGTTTGTCAACATATGATAGATCTACGGAACGGATCTTGGTTATGCCATTAACAAAAACTTTGAGCCTTGAAAACTTGAGGCGACGTGAACGGTGTTTGGTCAAACACAATTTCTTTTCCAGATATATTTCATTCTTTTCGTTGAAATCTTTTCATTTCCAAATGACGTTTTTGCATTTACAAATAACGTTTTTCCTTTGCCCTGCTCTCCTTCTGTTCGTATACACAAAAAAGTGAGAAGTCTGCTTCTGGTTTATCTGTGAAAAGCAGCATCTGGTGACATTTTGTTTCTGGATGCCACTGTTATATTCCTCAATGTCGCAGGGATGTGGACCAGCCAGTTCAAAAAAATGTCATGCTTTGTTTTTGTTCTTGCAAAAAAGCAATTATGGTTTTGCTTCCGGTAAAACAAAGTCGAACTGATTCTGCTCTTGATTTCAGTAGAAATTTTATCGATCCTCTATACCATTTGTTAGCTGCCTGCTTTAACCATCAAACTCTTTTTTAGTCGGCATACTATCTCCTCCCCAATTTGTTCTCTGTCCACAAACTATGGATGTTGTTACATGTATACGTTAATGTCAATAGTTGAAAGCGCCAGATCCGTCTTATTATCCGATTTATGAATCATGTGACAATGTTTGCTTAAAGCAGAAGTAGAGTCCCAAATGCTTCTCGCTAACATATTTTGGTTGCCTTGACTGACAAATTTACATGGGTGATCTGGCTACGTTACACGACTTGTTATTTTTCTGCTCTTTTAACCTCTTCTTTCATTTTGAAAAACAAGGCGTCCTACAAATCACTGTGAACTGCATCATAGAATGATTTGGGTTCCACATATTTCTTCTCAGTCTCAGAATGATGAATTATAGCTTCTCTATAAAAACTGCAGATCCTCTCAAGCTAATTTCTCTTGTTGCAACACAGTTTTTTTGCTTGCTCCTGTGCGTCATCTCTAAATCTCGTCGGGTGAGAGTTCATCTGCATCACTGTCTGCAGTTGTTACTACGTCCCGTCAACTCCTTCTGATGAAAGTGGAATCTTTTTTCCAAGCTTCTTGTTCAATATGTTAGCACTCTCTCTCCCCAATGTTGTCTGTTGATGAATGTGTACGCTATCTGAGCCATAACACTCATCTTTGAATTCCGTATTTGTACCTTTTCTCTCCCTCGTGCCATCTTAAGCATAACTATCATCTGCTTGACAGTTTTCTATGTGTTTTCGAACTTCGGGTTTTAAAAGGTCAGATTTTCTTCTGGTCTCTTGAACTGAACACACCACGACCTCCCTTAAATTCACATCCCGAACAGTAATCATATTGCATGATTTTGCTGCATGCCTCAGATTTCCATGAATCTCATAATAATAATCCACTCAAATTTCTTCTATCATCTTGGCTTCAAGTTTTCTGACGTCCATATCTATCCAACTGAATTATCTGGAGCCAAAAACAATTAACTCATCAGTATGATTTTTAGGTCTCCCACTGCACATCATCTACAGAATATTTTTCTCCTCGTCTCATAATCGATCCATTGGTTCTGGTTGCATGGAGAACTCACATGGCACACCGCTCCCTACGCAACCCTTTAGGATCACGGGTAACTAATTAGGCAACTCGTCGTCTCTAATAAAGAACTCCTGCATATCATACATCGTAGCTATCCTCCTCTGTTGTAGACTACGGGAGAACCGTCTCCAGCAGAACTCATGCGTCAAAACAATACGTCATAAGCTGCGCTCAGAATTCTTATTGCAGTGTCGTGTTACAGCTTTCTGTACGTCCAAGCACTGTGAACAAAGTTTTAGACTGCCTATTGCTTCACTCTTTGCATTCAGTAAGTCGACATAATTTAACTTTGTCTACTGGTCTTCAGGAGTATTGCAGAAGTGGGACACTTACAACTACTCTACCATACACTACTCAACACATCACGTCTTTATCAAAGTTCTGAAGCTTCTCGTCTTGAGTAGTTGACATTACTGGAACTTGAGACTTTGCGGTTTTAGCCAATGCACACATTCCTTACACCCTTTGAGTTCAATCTTTTTCGCTGGTGTCTTCCTGACAACATCTTTTTAAACTTAAATTTTAAAGTTTTCTGTGCAATTTATTGCACTATCTAGTCTCAAGCTGCTATAATATCCCTTTAACTCTAAAAAGCTGCAAAGAATATATCAATTGTGTTTTGTTTAAATTTATCAATGTTCACCGCTAGTTTTCCTCCCAAAAGTGAAGCTAAGGCTCACTCCCATTGAGATAAAGCAGATGCTCGACTATCATTTAAGTACAAATAAAAAACTTTTGAGTAAAAAATGGAACTCCTGTCTGCTTCAAGCCAGGTTGATGCCCTGACATCCTCTGCCCGGCGCCTTAAAAGGATCTGTGTTTGTGTTTCTCAGCACTGATTGAATGAGTGGGAACGAAAAAAACGCAGAGAAGTTTTTCATTATGCGATCTGTTTGTTATTCCACTGTCAGCTTGCACGTGTAATGTTTTCTTCTGTATAAATATCACCAAGTACGATTGATGTAATCAAGGCTGTAGATATTGTCACGTACGTATACTTGTGATTGCGCATTTTCACCAATCATACTGCATTGTGGTACTTCCTTTTTCATAAACGTGTTCATAAGTGGTCATTAGATCTTTTTCGTTAAATAATTTCTGAAATCACTTTTTTCTCCGAAGTCCAATCAAACACTTAAGCCATTGTGTATCTTTGCTATGCTCTCATGTAAGTTTCTCAACCTTTTACTCAACTCATGATTTTTATGGCGGGGTTGACATTCTTCTGTCTAACGAAGCTTCCATCTCTATATAGGCAGACCATTTATTACCAAACCAACGCAGAAAGTCTCCAACACTGCTTTTCCTTCTTCATAAAACCTTGCGTGCAGCTCCTGACCTCTGAGGATGAAGTTGTCCCCAGCCCTCAGATTCTTAAAAAATCAGTCCTCTGGGCAATCAGCGATACCAGTGTAGGTAACCGAAATCAGAGATCTCTTGCAAAAGCTAACATTCCAGATTTTGATCAGTATTAAAATCCTCGATCTTCCACACCTTTATATCCCATTAACACAAGGGTTGTTGCACCTAAAGTTCGAGAAAACTTTCACAACTTACTGTTTGTCTAATACTTGATGTTACCAACAGTCTTCTCAATTGAATCCTTTCTCAAAATGTGCCACTTGGAGCATCAGACAAGCTCTCAACACAGCTTTTGGTTTTTGCATAATTGCGACCAAATAATACTTACAAAAATCATTTAAACACAAATTCGGACAAGGATAAACGAACATCTGTTTCAGATATAACTTACAGACAGTTCTTCAGCGGTTTAGTTCCGGGGGTTTGAAGTTTGCGTATTATATCATATTTTTCAACACTCTGTAGTTTTTGTAACGGATCTCTCAGATGCTTTGTTGATAAATTTGTGGTTTCGAAGTATATCTCATGGTGTTTTGATTAGCATGCAGGTCAAAGTTTCTTTTTTCAAATCGGAATAATAAATTTTCGTCTTGCAAGAATCGGCCCTAATATTACAAAATGTTACTAAATGATTTTCCCGGGTCGAATTCTTTCGTCCACAAAAATATAAGAGTGCGGCTGCAATGGGAGGGTTTTTATAGAAAAATACAACGCAAAACTCTTACAACTCAAAACTCAAAATGAAACCAAGGTAAGGGTATAAAAGATAAATTATCCCCCACTTTCTAGATCTTTTTGATCTGTAAACAAGTGCAAAAAGATGCATGAGTCTGGGGTAATTTCTTCATTACCCTCAGACAAAAAGAATAGGAGTTAATTCATCTTTTACAAGTTCACTCTTACAAAATTTTACCCTCTCAACAAATTTCCCTCACTCTTACATCATGTTAAGGACTTGGCAGCCCAACTCTTACACAATTTTACCCCCCCCCCCCCCCGGAACAAATTAACCTCTCACTCTTACACCATTTTATCCCCCTTGACAGCCCAATTTTTAGGTTGGAGTAATTCCTCAAAGTGGCCCATTGCGGCCAGCTCTTGCGTGACAATTTTGTGCAATGGTAAATTCTCAAAAGCTCCCTAATTGCAGCCTCGCTCCAGAACAAAATTGGAACACTTTAGGGAGGACATTCAACCCGGGTTTTCTTCTTAGTCATGCGAAGAAGCATGCTGATATTTTTTGTATACCGACTAAAGTTCGCTGTGAGTACGCATGGAAACATAATTTTGCATTTTCAATTGGTCGCTAAATCCCTCGATTATATCGACATGAAAGAGCAAGCTCCTCAACTAAGATTATGGGATATTTTCAACACTATCGTCCCACCTCAGCGAAAAAAAATAAGTATTATTGAGTTAATTTTAAATGAAGAATACTCACCTCTTGCTGGTGTAAGGAGACATTGTTGAAAATATCCCTTAATGTTAACTGAAGAACTCGGTCTTTCATGTGACGAAAATTCAGATTCTTCGAACTAATCAGATACCCCCAAAATACAAACATTTCAATATAGTTTTATTTTTAGAATTTTGATTTTAAAAAATAGAATATTCGATAATTTTATACTAGTAGTTTCCTTTGACTCAATAGAACCCGTTTCTTTCGGTCATTGAAAATATCAATTTTGATTAATCGGCTAATTTGCAAGTATTCTCAAAGCGCACAGTGCGAGGATAATTCTGGAAATGAACATTGAAGCAACTGCACTGCTATTCGCCGCTGCTGCTTCATAAATCCAGTCTCGATAAGCCGAAACATTCATAGCGACACTGTTTCTGCATTCAAAGTCACCATAGCTAACAATTCCATACAAGCAAATTGGATTGTTATTTTTGTCGACAACAAAAACCGGACTTCCCAAATTAACTCTGCATGTGTTGTCCGAGATGGGTTTCTGGTCAACCAAGCATATTTCCTCTCCGGTTCTCGAGGGTCCGATATCGGTACAATTATCTGGATCCTCTTTTACTGTTGTCTCCAGAAGAACTTCGGACTTTATCCTTGGCAAACTGTTGATTTTAATTATGTTCGATCCGGAGTCAAAACCTGGCAGGCAAATCTCAATGCTCTGCTGGTTTAAGGGGAGGTTTCTTTTGAGTTTGACTACAGCGAGGTTGTTCAGGTCAGAGTCCCAATCAAATTGGGGGTGCAAAATGATTCTTGATATTGAATGAAAAATGACGTCGGCATAATCGCTTTTGGTGAAATCGCCAATACCAATCGTTAAGTTTTTAATCTCTGAAACAGAAACCGAATCTCACATTCAAGTTAACCGATTCCTGAAAACTCAAATTCTTTCAACAACAATTGCGTAAACGTACTGAAATAGCCCAGAAATTTCAATTTCTTATAGTCTTAAAAATGATGGGAGTTATACTTTGTATGTTTTAAAAATGGTAATGGTTCAAATTAAATTCAAAAACCAAAAACTCGAAGACCTCCTATCTAAAAGTGCAATGCTTACAACTGAAGTATACCAATCTGGACTGAAACTGAAAATTGTTCCGCACACTAAAAAAATCAATGTGTTGTTTTTCTCATTAAGCATTGTAGAATGAAAAACAGTGAACAAAAGTAAACCATAAAACCTCTTCTAGAAGACGATGCATTGAAGAAACAGCTAGATGTAGTCAGAACTGTATTTTGGTCAATAACAGCACCTGAGCAGTGGATTGTACGAGTGTCCTTTTCAAAAAGCCTAACCAGTGCATAAAAAGGCCTTTTGGGTGCAATATATTTGCCATTGGAAACATTTTGGACGTTTTCGTCTTCAATTGTCGGCTTAAGTAAAACACATAAATTCAAAATCAACAAAGCATTCATTTGCGTCCACATTGTTGACGTTTGGTTGTGAAACGAAAAAAAACTTTACTGACAAGCGGAAACAACTGGCTACAGATTTATAATAAAACTTAAAATAAGATCACTAGCAATTACTTATCTTTCGAAGTTTTAATTGATAGTAATCTTGTCGGTTAGAAATATTTGACAATTATGGCTTCATTGTGTTTGGCTTCGCATCAATGTAGGTTTGACAGAACAATGTACCCCCAGTTTGAGACAAATACCACGTGGCTAATTTCTTCACGCAATTACGTTGCAAAATCAAAAACTTAAAGGCCAGTTTAGAAGACAATAAAACAGGAAAAATAGAAAAATAACATTACACACTAGCGCCCCTATTAAATTGGGACGACCATTCTGTCCATTTCACGCATTATTTTCAACGAAATGTATCTTGAAAGATGCAAAAATGGCTTAAAATGTGAATATGGATAAAAAAATTAGAATTGAAAGCTGCTTCAATTTTTTGTCACCAAATTCAGCAAAGTGGCCATTTTGGCCTTTTTGTGGAAATTGGTAAAAAAAAATGTGTCCATCAGATTACGCCCTTTAAAATACGATGTTCCACAATTTGCGGTTTCCATTTCGACACGCTATGTCCCTTAGAATCCAGAAATGAGCAAATAATTAATGCTTGTTTGAGTAGTAAATAATCTGACTTCAAAGACGCTTTTAAAAAACAAATTGCGTCGACGGTCCCAGAACATTCACACATCATAGCGCATATCTATAAAAAACTATATTATTAATAAAAATTTGTAAAATATACGTTTGATTGAATAATATGTATTTATTTAAGAGAACGATCGCTTGTGAGTGATTCAAATGAATAGTTTCTATTTCAAAAGTGATAGTTGTTATATAAGTTAGATTTCAAAAAAATCGTTTACGAAATTTTGATAAAATTGCTATAACAATTTAAAAGTTTTTCAGAGCCAACTCAAAAAGACCACCTTGTAAGGCTGGTGAAATATATACTCAAACAGATTTATTTCATAATTCTCCGCCAAATGACACATTCGCATCAAAATTACTAATTCACAGCTAAATGAATTCACAGCCCGGTGCACTTTAAGAAACATGGTTTTTAATTTTTGGAAATTATATATACTTGATCACTTTTTACAAAGAGGGATCTTTCAGAAATTGAAAAAGCTATTACTCATACTCCAACAAATGGACGCCCAGCATACATGAAGTATATTGGACGCTCATTTGTTGGAGAACAAGTCATTGCTTTTCAGTTTACCTCTGTGTGAAAAAAGATAAGCTACTATTAATTTCTAAGAAATCGCTCTGTAAAAAATCGACCAGGAAAAATTTTTTTCTAAAAACTTATTTGTAAATTGGATTGATTTGTTAAATTTGCCAAAACTAATATAAAAACAACCGTTTAAATATCCGAATTTCAATGACCGAATTTTCGCGGCAATAAAACAAAATCGACGCTGCTAGATAATTTGAACTTACCGAAAGCAGGCTCACATACGTAATTGTGTTTTATGGTGACAAAATTTGGCACCATAATTTTAAAAGTAATCAGTTTTGAGAAATTTGTGTTAATATATTTGAACGTTATAAGTTGGAATTGAACGGAGCGCTAGTGTGTTATCAATTTTTTTCAATTTTTAGTTGAGAGATAATTCAGAACAGCACATAAATGCTTCCCTAGTTGTTCATACATGAGAATTAAAATGGAGGTCTCGGAGGTTTTAATCCATGTTGATGAAATGTAGTTTTCGTAATTGCATTGTTAACACCTTTTCGTTCGGTTATTTCAAACATTTGAACAGTGAGCGAAGCTAAGTACACAGAATAGAATTATGCATTGTTTACTTTAAAAAATTACCTAATTTTTTAAATTTTCAACTTTGGAAATGACTAATCAATATCAATACTTCCACAATGCCTTCACCAGATTTCAAAGCTATGCAGACAAACCTGAAAAACAACGTTTCCATTCACGGAAATTACTTTTTAAGTAATAGTATAAATGTAAAAAGCGGGGTTGAACTTCCGACGTTAAATAGTTTTGTACAACAGAGATAGTTTGGCGCAGTTATTTGCAGTAAAAATTATTAACGACTTCAGCCAATAGTAAAAATTTTCAAAAAGTTCTGCTTTGGCATTATCTGTTACAATATATTACATTTTTCATTTTTCTATACACTGAGAGGAGAATGTTTCATAAACGACACCTAAGAGCCACTATTACAATTTGTCTACGACTGTAAATCAGAAAGACCAAAAAATGGCGAAGGAAGTATTGAGAGCGAAGGAAACCAAACAATAATTTTGGTGAAGTGCGCCAGGATTGCAAATTTATTCTCGTTTCTTATCAATTCTAAACTACTAGGACGAAACTTGACATAAGCATGATCTTTAAATAGAGACGTATGTAGAACGATTGATACTGCTTATACATTTACAGCTTTCACACCGCCAGTTATATCTTTTTGATTTTTAAAATTTCACCAAAATGAACACAAAAATTGCGTCCTTGAAGTTTTCAGCAGGGTCTATTATTTTAACCACTACTCTCACACTTATGACAGAAAAACATAACTCAGAATGTTTTAATTCTGACAGAAAAAAATAACTCAGAATGTTTTAATTCTGACTGAAAAACATAACTCAGAAAGTTTTAATTCTGACAGAAAAACATAACTAAGAATGTTTCAATTCTGACAGAAACACATAACTCAGAATGTTTTAATTTTGTCTGGATTTTTCGTTTTTGCAGCTACCTTCTCTGAACCTCATTATCCACTATATTGTGTTTATCATTGCATTAACTAACACTGAATTAGTGCCAATAACTAATAGTCCAGCTTTACTGACGAATAAACTTGCTTCAATCTTATAATCGATCCAATTCCAAGTTGAAAAAATCAAAGAATAGTTAATTGTTCTGTATAATAAACCCAAATCGGAGCAAAATTAGCAAATTTCAACAGGAAGAATTAGCGGAATAGGTTGTTAGTCTTTTACCAAGTTTCAGATTTTATAAAAATAAGTGCTGTGCTCAAGAATTTTTAAAAAGCCAAAAGAAACAAAAACAGAATCAACCGAATAATCGTTCTAAAATGGAGTACTTTTTACAAAGCACATCAAATCAATTTGATTTAGTATATCTAAATTTCTGAGTTTCCAGCTGATATTTGAAAACTCTTCATCCCTACTTTTACTTACAGTCTTATGGCTTACCAATTAGATTTTGGTCTTTGGTTGACTGTAGATACGAAGGTCAACAAAATTTGAACAGATTTCCACAAAATCCTTTTCCATTATAACTCTTAATTCTAGGAAAGTTAATAGCCATTTCCATACTCGCAACAATTTTCATGACAAACTTTTTGGCAAATATCGGAATCAAATTTAAAGTTAACTTAATAAGTTGCCCACAAAGAAGCAAATTTGATTACTTAGGGCTGTCTTAGAGTCCTGTTATAGTTTGAGTTTTATTTCAAGTGGGTTTTTATTTTCCAGCAATAATAAACATGAAGTTAACGATAGGGTTTTGAATAAAACGAATCGATAAATTTTGCATTAAACATGCCAGTTTACCATAAATTTTGATTTGGCTTTTGAATGCGTTTGCTCATTTGATTAACCTTCTTTTTTCGGCCAAATTTTCAGTTTGAAAGCATCAGTTCTCTCTTGTACAACAGGAGCAAAATTCTTTTCTAGAATCCTTTGTTCGATCAAACTTTCGCTCACTTGATCAAATAGTCGCTCATCAAATAGCTTTTCGATTATCTCCGTAACTCGACCCAAACTTTTTTGTCGTTGATTTTGGTCAAACAGAGAAACACCACTACCTTTATTTTTTTTCTTTGACCTCGATGGTCTTTCCAGACAACTATTTATAACTGACTTTTTTTGTTTGCAAAAAAGTATGCCATACACGATTCTAATATGCTGGAATTTTTAGCGAGATCTTCAAATGACCGACGCATTTTCTGCGGATGATAGTTAAAGTAAGCAAACGTTTATGTTGCCGAACACGAGGTTCCTCTACGTCATTAACGCTATTAAAATGAGGAAGTTAAATTGTCTAGCCTTTAGTACCTGTTCGAAGACATTTTGTATTTTGGAAACCTTTTCAGTGAGTAATCTGATCCCCAAAACTGCGCACATTGCTTTCTTACAACTTCTAACCAACTGTTCTCATACTCCTCTCAAAGGGGTGCACTAAGTGGGTTGAACCTACATTTGATCTCCTGTTGAACCAGATGTCCGTCTATCCTTTCTTTGTTCTGTGTTAAATTTTTGCAATCAGCGCCAAATAAGTTTGTGCTATTGTCTCCGACCTTTACAATATTTTTCCCCAATAAAAAAGGGTTTTCTTTTCTTCAGCCTTTTTTATGAAGACTGATGAGGATTTGATCTCTTCTTATGATGCATATATGAATTTGGCCTTCTTGGCCCAATCACCTTCAGGTCGCTTTAACCAGGCCGTCACTTACTTTTCCTCCGTTTCTCAAAATTGTTGCTTTGATGTCAATGTCAGTGCTGCGTTGTTGACAAAATTTAATGTTTCCACGGCAAAACAATAGTTGCGTCGAGTATTTCAATCGATTACAAACACTTTTTGTTTTACGATGGCCGCTGTGCATCAATTGAAGCACTTTATTTGAGTCTTTCCAAAAACTCTATTGTTATCTTAATCTTATCATCCCTATCCATCTGTTCTATAAACCTCTCTCATCGTTGTTTTTTACTATTTTTTAATGATTGGCGTTGAAAGATGTTTCTTGTGATGGCAAATTTCAAATCGGCTGCTTATTCTTTTTTTTGGTTGTTTGTGAAAGTTGATGAGCCACTTAAATCTTGTCTTTCGTAGCCGCAGCAAACACATGAAGCTAATTTTTTCCGAACTATAGATGTTTTTCATTTCGATGCCTGTTTCAGTCTTACTCAGAACTTGTTCTTAGCATTTCATGAAATCTGTTCCCTGGAAAATTTATTTTTTGTCTCGCAATCCAATGTTAAAATTTTTTGCATTGGTTTATAGCTACAGACCACGTGAAAATCCTATCGTCAATTGATTGCTTTTTTATTATATATTTCATTAAAGAGTCTCAAAAGAACAACTCGCAATCAGTGCAACTTTTGAGATCGTTTCTTAAAAAACAATTTTTATTACAAAAACGTTTCTTCTATACAATGCTTTTCAAACTAACAATAAAAAAAATACAAACAGTTTTGATGAACAACACCGGACACTTAATCGGACATCAGAACAGATTATTACTTCTCTGGGCCCACATAGTTCAATGCAAATCTTTATTTTGTTTTTTAGAGCAGAAAATATTCATCGTCAATTTGTATAATTTGCTCTCTAGCAAAGTGTATAAAGATCCATAAAGTAATTCTAAAAAACACTCCAGCAAGAGACAAAAATAGAATCTGGCGACGAAACAGAAATCATGAAATGGACAGAATAAATTCTGATTCCGATAAATTTGTTTTAAAACCCTGTATTAATATAATTTTTGTAATCATTTTTTGATCGATTCTATTTTGCATCTCTTCAGTCATTAAATGAATGCATTCTTCATAAAATAATATACAGTAACCCATTTCTCTGCATAATTTCTTTTATCTGTCACCCAAGTGCATCAATTAGAAGTACTTTTTGTGATTAACAAAATCTTTCAGCTCAACAATGCAAAGCAATACTTGCCTTTAGAGTAGTCTTCTCTAGCCATCCGATTAAATTGGGCAGTATTTCTCTAGAATTTGTCTTCAGAATGTAATTTGATCAGGCTATCCAGGCTCTAGAAAAAGTTATGATGTACCAGACAAACCATACATTAACACCAGACAATCCAGTCTCCCCAGGTTGAGTTCTTGCTCGAAATCGCCTCTGATCAGACCGTCCCAGACCAAAGTGACCTCTGATCAGACGAGTGTGCCCTCGAAGATCGTTGTGCGCTCGAAGTGCGCTCGAAGCCTCCTCTGATCAGACTAGTTCCAGACCGAAGAGACCCTTGATCAGACAATTTCCAGACCATTGTCCAGGCGAGTTCCAGACCATTGTCCAGACTAACATGCGCTTAAAATACTGTCCCAGACCATATGCATGGATGATCTCTGCAGATCTTCAATAACGAAAGTGTTGCACAAACCTACATGAAAATACATAAAACAATAAGATTTATCAATGAAAAAAAATTTCGTTGCAATAAACGAGTCCATATATCACCCAGGTTAAAGTCCCGAAGCGAGTATGCCCATACTTAAGATGAACGCACTGCATGGAATACTAAATTCTGTCTGAGTGGATTCTTATAATAGACAAGGGTGCTCGGTAATATACGCTCCCATATAATGTTCCGACCCCGCTCATCCACGTTTTTATTTAATTGTCTACCAAATGAGGAAGAGATGGAAAACTTTCAAAATTTCACATATCGCTCGAAAAAAACAATGTGAAAAAAATGCTGGATTAAGTGAACAAATAATGCTGGACTTCAGGGCCGATGTGACTTGCCATTAACGAAAGTAAAAAACATGAAGAACAATAAAACCGTTTAATAGAAAACATTAATTGCGACACTAAAGTCGGTGTCTATTACGACTCTAATTAACAAAAAGAACAAGGAATCCACTAAATTGTGATTTCATCAAATTAACCTGTTTCTCATTAGATAATATACGAGACCTTACACTAATGAGATGCGGTAACAGGTCGACGAAGAAGAGCAAAAATGGCAAAGATCAAACATACGTTTCTGTTTTGAAAACAATCTTCCAATTGATATAAACCTATACATATCAACTCGCCACATTAAAAAAATATTTGTTGAACCACACAGGAAACAAGTAAACGTTTTTCTTCCATTATATGTCAGATTACTACAAAAAGAACGGCAAAAACGAAAAAATCAATTAAAATTACTAAGAAAGTGTTATCACTATCGTTAAAACCCTAGGCTATTCATAAAAAAATTGAACTTCTCAAGCAGCGCCTTTTTTTACCATTTGGACGAGTACAACAGTTTAAAAAGTGGAGTTGTTTAAATTACATAGAGCTCTAATCAGACTATCCAGACCTTTGACTGCACCCTGATCAGACCTTGACCAGGTCATAGAGTAGATTTCAGACTTTGATATTTGGGTTCCGCTTTAACCCTGTGTGTGAGCCAAGTCAGTCTGATCAGGGCTGTCTTAGGTTGTCGCGCACCTAAGCATGGGTCGTTTTAAATCATGACATTAAGAGTCATGGCATGCTTGAAAGTTCATACTTTTTTTGCCCTATGTTTCATAAGGTCTAAATTTTTATTTGAAAAAAATTAAGAAAACTTTGCTCGCAGCATTAGTGTATTACTGATAACCCATTTTGTCTTTATCTGAACGACGTTTGAAAGCCTTGATGGATGCTTTCTTGCTCAGAGATGTATAACGGACGTTGAATTTTATCATATTTTTTGAGCAGGTCATCTTGAGCGATTTAAAATAGGTTTGTCGGGTACATCAGTTACAGCTTCTACCCTCGTGTGTGCTAATAATAAATATCTTAAACTTACAGCAGAGTGATTGCCAAATTGACCGATAGAGGGTTCAGCCGACAACCAATTAATTCAATTCATACCCACAACCGCGGCAAATGGTCGGAAAACGGCACATAATTACAATGGTCCGACGAATTAGTAATATTTTGACCAATCAGATTTGTCAACAAACAAAATTAAATTATCGACTGAATTTGCCGATTTTTTCGTTGTCGTCTGAACACCTTGTAGACAAATACACGCGGCACATTGACATAGCTTCTCGGCAGCTATTCAAATTTCCAATTGTTACGACAGTTAATTAAATTTAGAAATTTGATTTCACTTTTTCATCATTATTGTCTGTAATTCAGTGGATTGGTCATATCTTGGTTGAGATTTTCCAGACGTTGCCCTGTTATAAGATCAAAAATTTAGACATTGCCCTATTGTTTTATCCTAACTCAAATTTGGCTCTAACTCCAGCTGGGCCCTAATATCAGATCAATTTTTTAATTTAACTCAAGAGCGAGTTACTTGAATAGGAACATCATTCATGAATTAAATACCGTTTTTTGAGCAATTAATGTTGAGAAACTGTTGTATATATATAAATATATATATATATATATATATATATATATATATGTGTGTGTGTGTGTGTGTGTGTGTAAGTGTGTGTGTGTGTGTGTGTGTGTGTGTTGTAAATATATATATATATATATATATATATATATATATATATATATATATATATATATATATATATATATATATATATATATATATGCGCTGTTTTGAATGTCTCTCAGGCGCTGAATTTGAAAAAAAAGTCCACAAACAGCCTCGAACTTACACTTATCAATTGCTGAAATAGACTGGGTGGCCACTCCGGTTGGAAATGAGTCTGATCAGATGTCTTTCTGGTCTGTATGATCAGCAGTGATCCGCTTTAGTCTGTCTGGTCTAGTCTTAGGGGGGTCTAAGCAGGAGCAAAAAGTGTGAAAATGGACCATTACTGTATTCGAACATGCATCTCTTATGTGAAAGCCTGGTGTGCTAATCATTTACTCCAACTGTTCTCCAGCTCTGGAAATTGGGAATCTCTTATATCCCATTCTTATATTATTTCTTGTTCCTCGACAGCTATTTCAAGCTTTTCTTATGCACAATTTAAATTAGGTTGTTCTCTCTCAACCTTCTATATCGCCTTGAAGGGTATCACCCAATCATTTTTAAACCCTGCAATGACTCGCGAAGAGCTGGTGGAGTTGCCGTCTAAGTAAGAAACGATCTCCTACACACAACAATTGAACATTCAAATAACAGAATTGAGAATTTGATAATCAAAATTGGCACTGACGGAAACAAAAAACGTTTTTAACTGATTTACAGACCACCAAATTACCGGTTGTCAGAATTTTTGGATGCCTTTGAAAACCTGTTGCTGTTTTTAAACAATATCTTGAATTACATCAAGCATTTGATTTCCAAGTGCAAAACAGCGAACCGACTAGAGTCACGCGATCATTCGCGACATGTATCGATCACATTTAGCGAGAAAATATATAGCAACTGAAAATATCACAACAACTATGAGTGATCATTTTGCAGTTCAAGGGGTGTTGACAAGAAATACCAACAGACTGGTTATCAAGGAGGAACCAATCGGCCAGCGATCCATTTCAAAGCTTAAACTGAAAACACTCCTAGATTTTTGTTCGTACTGGACCAAAGTTTGCGAAAAATCGATCTTGATAACTTCACTGCCGAAGATATTTTGATTGAATTGTCGAAATTAATAATTGATACAATTCAAAACTTTGCTTCTTTGCGTAAAGTCAATTATCAAAGAAAAGACACTTGGATTACAAACAATATAAAGAACGCGATCAATAAAAGAAACAAATTTTTTTCATTTATGGCTGAATTCTCCGACCGATGAAAACAAACTTCGATATCGGTGTTCAAGGAATGATGTAACAGAACAAAACCGCAAGTAGAAAAAATTAGGGAACATGAAAAAATGGGAACCAATGCTTGTCCTCGAAAACTTTTTCAAGTCTTCGGCTCTATAACGAACGACGACATGGTCAATCAAAAAACTCCAGAACCAAACGAATTGAATGATTATTCTGCAAAAATTCCTAGAACGCTATCGGATAGGATAGAGCAAGCGTCTGAACCGTTTTCAGTGGAAAGAGTTGTTGAGTCGATGGCCCTCTTCCCAACAAATCGCAATAGGATAACAAATATATTATCCCACATGAAACCCAAAAAAAAAATTGGTAACGATGGTATCAGTAATGAATTGTTAATATGTTAATATGTTGTTTGCCGATCATTGAACCTTATATTGCTTTAGCTATTTACAAATGTTCCAAGAAAAATATATTTCCAAAATGCCTCAAAAATGCAAAAATCATACCGTTTTACAAAAAGGAGACTACCTAGATTGCGGAAATTACAGAACAATCAGTCTTTTGAATTTTCTCTCGAAAGTTTGTGAAAGTGTTCTCTATAAAATGATGTCTAAGTTTTTTGTGACTAACACCCTGTTCAACCAACGACAGTTCGGATTCCGTTCTCACCGCTCCTGTGCACACTCTATATGAGAAATAACTGATTACATCAGAGAAAGTATCGAGCGTAAACAACAAGGGCATGCAATTTTTCTGGATTTTTCAAAAGCTTTTGATACGCTGGATCACAAAAAATCTCTTGGAAAAACTAGAAAAATGGATTTGGTGGGTCAATCATAGAAATTTTGATAAATTATTTGTCCGATAGAGTTCAATATGTCTGTCATCGAGGGAAAAGTACTGGAGCATTAACAATCGAAACTCGTGTTCCTCGGGGCTCAATCCTGGGTCCGTTTTTGTTTCTCGTTTTTATCAACGACCTACCAAATCAAATTAAGCAAAGCAGTGTTAGTCTCTTTGCTGACAAAACCACACAAGAGAGAGCTCCGGCAAGGAGTCAGATGTTATTAATCAAGAACTGATCACTTTGAAAAACTGGTTCAAGCGGAACAAACTATCAGTGAACTACACAAAGTGCGTATTGATGCATTTCGGTAAAAGATGCAAGTGAGAAGGTACATTGAAATTACAGGAGCAAGAAATAGCTACAGATCACAAATGCAAGTACCTCGGAGTTTATCTAGACCCAAATTTGACGTACAAAGAACGCATAAAGTATATAACGACGAAATTGAACAAATTTTGTGGCACTTTATACCGAGTGAGGAACCTTTTCATCATTAAACACATATTGACGTTTTTATCATTCTTATGCAAAATCAATCATAACTTATTGTCTTCTGATACATGGAAGTGCTAGCAAAACAGATTTACAGCGTCTCAAAAAATGCCATAGAAGGATAATTCGAGCCATATTTTTCAAACGAAGAGTAGATTCCCTCCGCAACATCTATGAGCAGCACAACTTGTTAACATTTTTCGAAATGTATATCTGTGAAATTTTCAAAGAACTTTTAAAACTTAAGAATTTAAGATCCGAATCTCCCCTAAGATTCCTCACTGAAAGCTCTGCTCTGATTCTTGTCTATAATATTCGTGGCAGCATACATGGAATATTACCCTCTCAACACAGTAGGACTTGCACTTAGGAAAAGTCACTAGAAAACACGCTCCGAAAAGCATACAACTGTTTAAAAAGCGCAGAATTGCTACCACCCAATATAAATTCGCGCTCTAAATCGAGCGTCGCCCTTTTTACAATGCTTGCTAAAACTTTCATTCCAGACAACAAAACTTTGTTTGAGTTATTTTTCTAGGATCTAAGATTTCATTTATAAGTTAGCCACGAATTTGGTATCTCTAAGGGCAACGACTATGAAGAGCCAGATTGCTCATTCGTTGTCCCTTCCGATTGTTTGGTTGACATTTTTGTATTGTACTTATCATAAAATGCTGTTATTTCAACAATCGGTTAAATAAACTTTACTTTTACTTAACTTTCTAACATTCAGGAAAATAATGCAATGCCCCCCCAAACACACACACACACACACACACACACACACGCACAGTACGTTATACACCGCAGGGGGGGGGGGGGGTTGGAACAGAAACCGAAAATATCTCTAATCTAAGTTTGGACGCATAAATAGTTTTCACCAATCATTTTTGAGAATTCGAGTTAGTTGTTTATGGATCAAAACTTACATTTGATTTGTGTCGTCATCATAAAATATGTGATTGATCGAAGCAAGTACTGTGTAAGAACACCTGACTAAAAGGTCGCGTGAATGATTAAAACTATCACAGGTCACGTTCAAACGTTTGAAAAAGTGTAAATTAAATTATTCGGAGCTCTGTCAAAGTACACCACAGATTATGTGTTGTATATATAATCTGTGGTATACTTCCACAGACCCTTGAATGATTTAAACTTTTTTAAACTTTTCAACGTGTCTTAAGCAGAAGGCTTTAAAGATAGCTTTATTATACGTTATAGCGAAGATATAAACATCAAAACTAAAATGTAAAACAATAATCATAACGATAAAAGCAGACATTTAAGTACATTACGATTTTGTCAAGTTGGTAAGAACAGAATACACTGAATGCATTGTTAAACAACACGCGTTTCCGGTGAACACAAAACAGATGGTTATCAAATTACTTTTGCTGTTATTTGCGTTATTATTATAAAATTTAGTTATTACTCTAAAATTGTTTTTTATTCATTTGGTTGGTATATTTTGAGAATCTATACTTGCTAAACACAAACCTTGACTTTCAAACTGTTATGGAAGATCATAGATACCGCTACAACTGAGAACATGTCTATTGAAAATATTTTTGATACTAATTATAATTATTGTTATGTATAATATGATAAACAAAATTTTTTTATTGTTCAAACATTTAAATTACTCAGACTATAACCCTAAGGTTAGATATCTACATGCTTTAAAATGGTAAAAATAAATTAATCAGTATTGTTATTAAAATCAATTTATAGAATGACCCAAGCCTGCTCATTCGGTAAGATTGGTGGCCGATGTAAATGAAAACAAGTTACAAATTTCAGCTCTGAATTTGGTTAATTTTTATGTTGTGTTGCCCGCTGTGTTGATGATACACAGTGGTACAAAAAAGAGTTCCATCATTTCTCTAGTAACGAGCTATTGCGCCTTTGTATCTTTTTTTAACGTCTTGCGAACGGTTTGTATAGTTTTCAATCAAGTTGCTAACAACATCTTAGTAACCCAGGTTGAAGTTCAGACCCAAATTATCTCTGATCAGACTTCTCAAACGGAAATAAACCCTGATCAGACTTTCCAGACCCAAGTCATCTCTGATCAGAATTTTCAGACACAAAGGGCCTCTGATCAGAATTTTCAGACCGAAGGCGTTCTGATCAGACCATCTTCAGACCATGGTCCAGACTCAACTTCAGACCATCGCCCAGACCTTAATCAGACAATGATCAGACTGGAGTGCGCTCGAAGAGGTTATGATCAGACCCAGTTGCGCTCGAAGCATTTATGGTCAGACCCAGTTGCGCTTGCAGCCATTTATGATTAGACTGAAGTGCGCTCGACACCGGTTCTGATCAGACTCAAGTGCGCTCCAAATAGTCTGATCAGAAAAAAATTTTACTTATGAACAAATCTTTTAATTTTGCTATAATATATTCATTTCATAAAAACTGATGATTGCGGTATTTAATTCATCTAAGGAAAATTCAATTATAAAGGTACTGCTAAAGAAAACGAAACCCAGCTGCTGAGAACAAATTTTATTTAGTGTACCGTTTAGTGTATATTTTTGACTCAATGGGTGAGTTTAGGCAGCTTTTCATAAGAGACATCGGGGTCTCCAGCTGATCAAATTTTCCTCTGAAGGGGACCAGCATTTGTTATCAGCGGGATTCCTTTTACTCATCAGAACTATTGGACTTTTGATGAGTCTCTGATAAGAACGCTGCCTTATTATTGCCTCTTGGCAGAGCCAACATCTCTCAGTAAAAGAAACAAAAAAAGAAAAAATAAGGCGCTTGAAATGGTACCTGATCAGACCCAATCGCGTTCGAAAACGTTTCTGATCTGACCTCTGATCAGACCATCTCCAGACCGTCGTCCAGACTGTAGTGCGCTCGAAATTCCGTCAAAACCCTGTAATTTCGGTCTGGGAACACACGGGTGTGCGCTCGACTTGGTCTGCTCATAAACTAATTTAGGTCTTGACCTCAACCTGGGAAAATTCGTTTCAAAATACCCGGCACTTTCTCTTCAAAGTTCTCCACAAAAATTGCCTGTTTTCGTAATCACTGCTTCGAAAACACATATACATTTCCACCTGGGTTCATACACAGACTCTATACCAGCAACCCCAGTACATCCAGCTCCTTTTTAGAAAAAAAAACTGCTGAAAACCTTTGATTTATATAAAGTAGCATTATCTTGTTGAAAAAAGGGGTCCTTAACATGTGTCTTTTGTTCGCATTGAAAATTTACCAATAAGTTAGGACATTGTTTTATACGAGACATATCCTTATTTAGCTGATGTAGTTCTCTCAACCTATCAGCCCGCCTTCTGGTTTGAGTAAAATGATTTATATCCGGGTGACGATCCAGCAGTCTTTCGTTAGATGCTGGAACATTTGTGGAAGCTGTACTGGCTTGAGATGACAGTCTAAAACTCCGCAATTTGGACACGTGTTCTTCGCTTCTTTGGACGACTAATGAATCCAGTTTGAAGAACTGTGTTGTACACACCTTGTGTTGAGACGCAAACTCGTAAAATTATATCTATTTTATTTTGTCAGAAAGCCCACCCAGGAGCGCCACTGTAGAATTTTGTATTTTTGTCGTTAGAAGGCTTCTCACTAGGGACTGGCTAGCGCCCAAAACTCTATCAAAATTTGAAAGGTTCTTCGAAGAAAAGTGAGTTCGTCTGACAATTGAGTATAGACTGTTGTCCCCGGTGCGCTCTCAAAGCTGTATATAAACGATATTTGATGCGCGAAATAATGAATTTCTTTTCCAAGTAATGAAAGTGATAATTCACTGAAATATAGTTATAAAAACAACCAAGTATATATCGGTTCTTTGCATCGATGAATTGAAGCTAAGGATTATCGATGAATTGAAGGTAAGGATTATCACAGAATAAGTAATTACGAAGTAGAGAATTAATGAACACAATCAAATATTCTCCTGTTATTCAAAACTAAGTATTAAACACAACTTACAACGGTTTGAAGAATCCCGATTCCACTAAGTCAGTGTAATTTAAACTAATCAGGAAGGTTGATTAATGGCTTTTTTCAACACTCTTTTTTACCTAGGAAAGTTGACAAACCACTGCTTTTCAGATTCGCAGATATTTCTCTGAGCGTTTTTGTTGTGCCTAAGGGTACTCAACCTTGTCAGTTTTTTATCAGCAAAACGTAACGTGTCGTTCCTTTTAGAACATTCTGACCTAACGTTTATGTGTGATAGTTGGCGTAGAAGGTCAGTCGCAAGATGCAACTCATATAATGTGAATGTTTGTTCGCGATGACCGAAGCTGCGTGTTTAACTCGATTTGATAATTTCAGAATATGGCACAATTCATGTCTCAAGCTAAGCAAAATGTGTGCAAATTTTCGCACAATTGGTTTTTACTCTCTCCCAGTAACGGATACACATCCGACTTAACCTATGATACCTTTGTTTCCCGTTTAGGCTGGAGTAATGTTTAGTTTTAGATAAACCTTATCCCTTTCCTAAGAGTAATGAAAAAACGAAAAAGAAAACTCCGCTCTTTCTGTCCCTCATTCCCTTGTAAAATAGTTTCAACGCTAATACTTTGGGTTATATTGAAAGTAATTTATCTCAACTTTTAACTCGAGGTCTTGGTAGAATGTTTTGACTCTGCAAAAAGTGTCGTTTCTTTCAGAGAAGGATAAGAAATTCGTCCTTCACCTTTTTTTTGTTTAATTTAAAGGCCAAAAGAACGATTTATTCAATGTGCAAGGAATTCTCCTACGATTGATCAGTTAAAATTTCCTGGTGATCGGACCTGAGGAAGTTGGGTTTTCGGGACTTGGGGTGGGGTGATGAAATTCTAGACGCTTAGTTTGAAGCAATTAGGAAACCTGAAGCCGTACCACAGAGTGGCAGATCGATTTTTCATGCTCTGATACCTCAGTAAAGGAATTAGTGTGCATACCATTTCTTGTTTGCTCAATGAACTTATGCAAATACCAGTAAACTAGCAAATTACCAACTAGCAATTTCATTAAACCTTAATTCCTTCTAGCTTTAATTACCTACTAACTGAGAGCGCCAATGGATTTCCAATTATATCCTTATATACTCAAATTTCATCGTCGTGGAACATTTCGACAAGATGTCAGTTTTAATCGACAGAAAAGGCACAATTTTAAACAATTATGCATTCGGTTTTGCAAACCGAAACTAATTCTTATTAATAAAAAGACTGGACTGAGAGTGTTGCATTCCAGGAAGGCAAAAATTATCATACAAAAATTACATCGGGATCCCGAGCATATTAGAGCAGTTAAGCTCGAACGGCTTGATAAACAATCTTACGATGTCCAGGGAGCCCAGCCCATCGTTCGAGAAGTAGTACGCAACTGTGATTATTGCAACGAACAAATTACACATCGGCGTTCTACCGGTCCCTTAGTTCATGCTTCCCGCCTTACACTGGATAGAGTTTGCTACGAATTAGGCCTAGTTATTAACGAAAGGCCGTTACTGGAAAACAATTGCTTCAAGAACGCCCCTTCGTTAGATGCTACATCTTTTATCCCTAAAACCGTGGACACTATTGATCTCGAATACAATTGCGTTTGCTCTGACTTAGCACAATTTTGAACGGAAACCCTAATCAAGGCGGAAAAATTGAACAAATAATTCGTTGTTTCCAAAAGGAAGGCCCGGACCGCCATTTATTAAATCTGTTGCACGCTGCCCCTCTTACTAATGGCCCAGATGATCTTAATTTCGTTACAACAACAGATTTGTGAATGAGTTTAAGCAAATCCACTGGGATTGTTACATTGGAAGCAAAAAGGGCCCAAGTTGAGGAGCAATTTACTTAAAGGCCGGCATGAGCGGTGAGCATTGTTTTATTGTTACTCGTGCTAAGCCAAAAAATGAAAAGTGAGTGGTCCAAGTTCGATGACATAATTTACTAAACCGGACTAGCACACACACATGACAGTTATATAAATTATATTAGTGTTAGCTTTTACTCAACATAGAAACGCTTGCTGTGTACTCTCTTTTTTTCTATTAGTGCTTGTTGTTCAGCTCTTCCATCTTCTGATAAGTCGCTATCGTAAGTTGGTTGATGCTGTCGTTGTTCGTTTTGAGGCTGTTGTTGCTCGCTTTGAGGCTGTTGTTGCTCGCTTTGTTGCTGTTGTTGCTCGCTTTGTTTCGCTGCGAAGGTCTTTTTTCCCTTGTTGGATTTGCTGCTCTTTCTACGCTTCTTTGTCTTTGTCTTGGAGGCCCCAATATGCTTTGCCCGAGGGGGTTTTCCAGCCACCGGAGGTAGTTTTATTGGTGCCTTTCTGAGTCGCGATTTCACAATTTTGTTATCCATAACGCGAGTGAGCTATAATTTAAAGCCTGACGAATAAAGGGTAATAAATATGGAGCAAGGCCAATAATAGCAATTATCTAAGTTCAGTTTCTAACTGAAAAAATGAGGGAAATAGATTGATTTTCTTTTGTTTGGAGTTGGAACGGGCTAAGTTTTAATGTGAATGACCTCGAGGTTTTCAAACTCGAATAATCTTGGTCTCATTTGCCTTGCTCCAAATGGCGCCACAATTTTTTCTTCCTCTTATCAGGTGTTATTTACATTGCGAAACACCAATTTTGGTATTGTTGGTCATTTGTGTGCTCATTCGGTCTTCTTTTTGTTAGAACAAGGCATTTGAGTCCTAAGTGTTTGTTTCATTAGCCCTAATGTAAAGACGCATAATTGTATTTGAGACCTGTCAAAATTTGGACCTATTTATTTTACGCGCAAAAGCTCTGGGTGTGAAAGATAAAGCTGTGATTAACAAAGGTGTCAATAAACCACGCATGAACTAAATTCTACACATTTTATTGGTTGAAAAACGACGACTCGAAAGTGGCCTAGCAGAATCAGACGTAGAACTGCGCAAATATAGGAAAGGCAAAACAATGTTCAATAATCGGATCGCCTCCATTGAATTGAGAGAGAAATGTATAACATGCACAATGGCTTATTTTTAAATTTATTTTTTACCACGGCGAAAAAGTTTGAGTAAGACAGATGTTACGCAAAAATACTGAAAAGCAATCATGGTCATGCCTGAGTATGAGTTACCGAGCTACCCTAGCAAATTGATTTGAATCAATTTGCTTCAACACTGATTCATAGACGGATTTGTGCCTTCTTTTAAGGTTTGTTAAGTATTTTTGGATAAACGTTATTGTTCCGATCCCCCACTTTAGTGGGGAGGGAGGAACTATATACTCAAATGTGTTTTTTTTTCAGACAATTTTGGCCAATCGATATATTCAACGTAGAGTGTTGTGAGTGGTATCATTAAAAAGCACGTATCATCATCTCAGAGTTTGGAATTGAAAGATTTTTTCTGATTTATGTTTTTACAGGGAGTCATCGAGTATCAAAGTTTTGTGAATCGTCGACAATTTTTTTTCACATTTTCAGTATTGTTTGCTAAAATTTTGCAGAATTATGCCAATATGATTTAAAATAAGTTAAGATTTTTAACGGTAGAGTTATGTTATTATAGTTAGAAAGGGAAGGCCGTTGCTGAATTGTTTGATTGAAGTTTCTTTGGCAAAAATTGTGAAAAAAAATTCAAAATCTAGAATTTTTTCATTAATAATTGCACCAAAATATGCAGTTTTGGTCCCCCTTTTCTCCAAAAGAGAAATCGGCGCCCCTTAAAAGTCTTCTGGAAATACAATTACGCCGTTTTTTGAAAATTCTGTTCGACAATTATACAAAGTGTTTTATTGTTTTTTTTTTAATTTGAAGTATTTCACTCTACAATTGGTCTAATTCGCAAACAGTTGGAACGCTAGGGCGGCTTTGGGCACGCAGCAAAATCAGGGATAGGGTTGATATTATCATGGATTTTTTACAGGAAGTAATAGGGGATCAAATTTTGTGAATATTTGAGTTTTTATTTACATTTTCTGAAACTTTTGCTAAAATCAGGCCCAATTTTGCCAATTTAATTTGAAATAAATTACAATTTTGAAGTGTAGAGTGCTTTTGTTACACTTAGAGAGAACAGGCCGTTGCTGAATTGATTGATTGGAGTTTAATTGGCTAAAATTTGTGATAAAAATTTCAAAATTCAGAATTTTTTCGTCAAAGATTGCTTTTAAAATATGCATTTTTGGTCCTATTTCTTTGAATTTGCCAAAAACAAAGACCTAGAAACCGCTAACATAATCCCTTTGAACTTCGAAAGAGAGCTAGTTGAATTTTGGCGCCCCTTAAAAGTCCTCTGGAATTACAATTTTGCCATCTTTTGCGATTTCAACACGACATTTATAAAAAATGCATCATTCATTTTTTAAAAAATTTGAAGTATTTCACTCAACGATTATTCTAACTCGCAAATATTTTGAACACTTGGGTGGTTTGATGGGAACGCGGTAAAATTAGGGATAGATTTGATATTATCATGGATTCTTACAATCAGAAACTTTTTAACTTTTATTTTGGTGCTGCCTTTTTTTCCAAAATTTTTAATGTTAATTACTGACAATTTTTTATTCACGGCTCCATTAGGGACAGCTGATATTTACGTAAACTTGAAGTCAACTGTAGATATAAATTGTTTTCCGATAACATAATGGTTTTTCTGGCATTGAGGAAAATTTTTAGTAAATTTTAAATGAGTTATTGTGTCTTGCATTTAGCTTGAAAAACGAATTTGTAGCCTCAAAATTGAGAGATATCTTTCTTTAATTTTTTGTTCAACCAAAAAATAATTTTTTTGTTGGTTAAAAGCTTTGACTGATGTCTTCAGGGCGTAGACAATTTGTTTTAGAGGAATTTTGTCAAATTTAGATACATTTCAACTTTTCTGGTTCTTTTTGCTTTCATTTTGTGATGGTCGTTTTACAAAAAGACATTATGATGTGCAAAGGAGAGGGAAATGAACTTTTATTTCCTGGCGTTTATTGTTTTATAAATTTAATGCCTTCAACACTGTGGTTTCGAAAATTGTTTGTGAAATTATTTAGTTCAACTTGTATTAAATGTTTTTTATAGTCTTATGACTCAGTCTCTCTAATAAGAGGTGCAAAAAGTTTTCAGAGAAGTTGAAAGAAAAACAGTCTGCTCTTCAAGTCGAAAGCTTATGTTGGTTATGACTTTTGAAAATGTTTGTTTTTTTTTTAAAAAAAAGACAGTGGATTTCTGAGGTTTTCTATTCCTGCTAATTTTATTTCTGATATTTGTAGCATAGCATCTCTAGAGACAAGTCACATCCCTTATCCAATGAACTACAATTTGCTTTGAATAATAATTTTTTTTCTTCAAATGGTCTTTAATCTTGTTACAACCAGTTTTCATAAAATATTCATTGTTTTTGCATATTCCCCAATTTTTGAATTTTTGCAGGTTTTTTGTTTTCTTTTCACAGTATCACAAAAATGGGTGGTCCCCTAGTCATTTGAAAAAATTGCACTCAAAAAAGCTTTTATGATTTCAGTGAACAGCTTAATGTTCAATTGGCTGGGACATAGTTTTCCTTCAAAGTTTTTCGTGCAAGTTTTTTCGTGCAAATTATTTTTTCTCATTTTACCTGTATTTGCCCATTCGCTCATTTCTTGTCGACTTGTTAGCAAGTCGTATTGTGGAAAAATCACATATTTTTTCTAAATAAGTGGAGTGAAGATAATCTTCTCTAATATAAGTTTTATCTGATACCATTTTGAATTGGTTAATTATGGTTTTCAAAAAAATGGACAACCAGACAAAATGGTCGTAATAAAAATTTGTAATCATTGGACTCATCTGCCCTCTAAAGTAGATTGTTTTATTCATTTTGTAACTTGTTGAATGATGTGTTGATATGTTAAATTTTTATCTCTTCCTGATTTGGTAAAAAAATTAAGTGAAAAATGCAGATGAGCGGGTCGGAACTTAATAATAATAATGAAATTAATAAATTGTTTCCAGAGTATTGATTAGAAAAAAAAGAAACCTGCTCTTTTACATTAAGAAGTTACAATCGAAATTAATTAATGCATTAAATACTCCAGGAGAACACTTTTACGCCAAGGTTGGTCTGTTTTCAAGTGTCTAGCGAAAGCACCTTACCGAGCCTCCTTGTTTATTAATTCTCTGACATATGTTTCCTTTAATTTCTTTCTTTTTCATATATAATATATACTGGCTCATCAAACAGCGGCAGATGCATTTTAAGAAGCTCTTAAAATTTGAAGAAGTAATTTTTAATGGTGCCGAAGATTTTTCCTTAGAATAACTCGAAGTATGCAAGCTGCGTCAGGTTTTGATTTTCAAATCTTTCTTCATGAAAACTATAACTTTACCAAACGAAGAATCATAAAATTATTAAAAGTATTCATTAAAAGTAAACTTCTCCGATTAGTCAAAATTTTGAACTAATTCCAGTGGTGTGAGTCGAAATTCAAGTTGCTTCTTAGTTGTTTTTCAAACTGAGCATTATAAAATTATTTTTCGGGAAGATTGATTTGCTGCAATGTTTAGGTCTAGACAAAATATTGAAACTTTGTGTAAAATTATTTTCAAAACCACAATACTGCATTGCTTATTTTTGCACAATTTATTTGGGAGTTATTGTCATGGAGTTTTAGATAATATTTTTAACTGAGTCCAGATTACTTCTTAATTCTAACTTTTTAATTCTACATTCTTCTTTATTCAAGCTTTCAAATGATACCACTCACAGTTCTCTACGATCGACACTTGAGTCCTGATTACTTCTTAAAGGTTTACTTTATAATACTTCATGCATTATTCATACATTTGGTTTTGCCCCCCCCCCCCCCCCCCTGTAGTGTCTTTTTTCAGTATTGCTTGGTTACAGCTACTGTAGATTGCTATATAAATTAGCCAAATGGCGAAGCAATAGTTAATTCTATATGACCGTAGTAAATATTAATGCCTTAAATGCAGACTTGATCACAAAATCTTTTTGTGATGAAATTAGAAGACAAAAGAAAATTCCTGATTAATAACACTTCTCGTGAAAAGGCCAACAATAAAACATTTGCTACTTCAGGCTCATGTTTACTACTTATTCACAAGAGATTTCCAGTTTACAATGAATTGCTAGGTTGCTCAAGTGGGTAAAACATAAAACCCGAAAATTTTACAAATCAAAACAAATCAAAAGTCATCAATCAATCAAAACAAATTAAGGAAATCAAGCTTGTGCTTGAACAGATCAATATCACAATCTCGTTTTTCTCAATAACAGAAAAAATTCAGTAAACTAAGCTATTTTTTTCTGCTTCTATTGTAAATAAAATCTCAAAACTTCAACCTTTCTAATTTGTAGAGAAAAATAGCATCAAAGCTCGAGGAAACTTGAAATTAAACCTACTCGATGACAAGCAGACTAGATCAACCAAGTTTTATTCTCAAATTTTTGCATCATAGCCAAAATTCATTTAATCAACAAGGCGGATATCTTTATTGTTCAGTCATGAAAAGTATCCGAATTTCGAAATTTGGGAAAATAGTTCTTTCAATTACTGCTACATTATTATTGATCTGGTTATTCGCAGTGGTTCGTAAATTTGTTCTTTATCTCTGCTTCGACGTTATTTATTTTCCGGACCGTATAATTGAAATTCCGCCTTGGTTCAACAAAACTCTTGTCCACCCGGAAGGATTATATCACAAAATGCCACCTGAGGATAAAATTATTGTCAAGAACATTTCGGCTAATTTGAACTCATGTCGAGAGTTTTCGGCTAACGATAACTTGCGGGTTTTCGTTGTTCTCAACCGACTAGGTAGCTATAGACAGCGGTATGATATTCGAACAACTTATGCTCCGGATTTGATTTCAATTCGAAATGAAAATGGTGAAGCAATTTCTTGGAAAGTTCTTTTCATAACCGGAATGCCAGAATCTCCGAGCCAAGCTAAACGTGTTTGGAAAGAAAACCAAATACATAATGATGTTATTGTTATTAACGTTTTGGAAAGATATCATCTATCGGCTTTGAAATTACTTTTGGGCATGAAAATAGTGGCGCAATTTTGCCCGAGTGCAAAATATATGCTCAAAGTTGATGACGATATCTATTTTCAAGCGCCAAAAGTTTCAGAACTTATTGCAAAAGCGCAAAAAGTGGCCAACGAAGCACGAAAACTGTCAGATAGTCGAGTGTCAGTTGATGTTCCTATTTACGCTGGCGCGCGTTGCGGTGGCAAGTATATTATAGCCCGGAGGAGGGGTAAATGGAATATTTCAAGGGAAGTTTACCCGTTTAAAACTTACCCTTATTACTGCCCCGGTTACTTTAACATATTTTCAATGTCTTCGGTGAAGCAAATGGTTAAAGACTGTCCTTATCATTGTGTAGGTCATGGTACGAATTATATTGAGCAAAAACCTAAACATTGTCTTAATGATTTTGATGATGTATTCTTCGGTTCGTGTGTCAGTTTACAAAAAGACACATTCAAAGTTCCTCAAATTGAGGAGGGCTTGAGTGAATTGCCGTTAAGTTATTTTAGTCTTAGAATTTCTTCACACCCTGAAAAATTTTTAGCCGTGCATACTCAAGTGAACAAACAATTGTTCAATGACAATTCTGAGAAAACATCATATAGAGTTTTAGAAAACCAAGAAAAAAGTGAAATGCAATTGCTTCACGAATTTTACCGACAGCTTAACTTTGCTTCAAATAGAGCAAACATCGTTTTATTGTTACCACTCCTGTTATGCTTACTGTTTCACATGGCAGTATAAGAAACTTTCGATTGAAGGTTTTGCTACAAATTTGGTGCTAAATTTTTCAACATTAATGCAAACTTAAAACTGCTGTATGTACAAAAAATACATAGCTTATTAATGAATTATGGTGGGATGGGGAATGTGCTTAGGACCATTTTGATTGTGTACTATTAAAGTAAAATTAAATTTGATTCGTTTTGTTTGGCCTGTTTTGTTGCTATAAAAGGTTTTGAGAAGTCGACTACTTCCGTCAGGTTTTGAAAATAATTGTGTTTCTGTTTTGCCGGCTTTTTCCTCGAAATCGATCAAAAGTCAACTTTTGTAATTTCAAATTTTAGTAATTTTAGTAATTTAGGAATGAACGAAATTCTAGTTAATGTTGAAAGTTTGTGCTCGAGTGCACCAAAGTTTGTTGCACATTTGATTCCAATAAACAGCGGAATCCCCAAAAACTACATTTGCTTCTTCTGCGAGAACGAGAAGCCAGATTAAATTTTCGTGTACTGCAAGCATTTGCAGATAATAAAAAAGCTCCGTTTGGGATGCATGTTATTCTAAACTTTTAAACATCATATGAGGTAACTAAACAAAACGCTAGGAAAACAAAATGACAAACCAATTCTACCCAAATTTCCTTAGTCCGCTACTATAATTAAAATTTATCCTTAAAGAAGTTGCAACAATCTATAAAAAGAAGTTGCGATAATCTATAAAAAGTTCTGTTCACTAGTTGAATATCGAAAACAATCTAACTTGCATGCACGTTGGTGTGGTTTCGATCCATTAAATCTCAAGCTAATATTTCAATATAAGAAAACCGTATTTTATCATTTTTTGCGCTAGGAATTGGCAGAACCTTAAGCAAAAACCAAAATCAAAACAGCATGAGATTATCAATCTCTGAAAAAAATACATTTTAATTCTGGCATTTTAAAAATTCACCATATTATTCAACTGAACGAAATGAAAACAGAACAAGCAGGCTCGTTAATGTGCGTTTGTACATGATGTTCCGACCCGAGCTCATCTAAATTTTTGACTTAATTGTCAACCAAATGAAGAGATAACAAAAATCTTTGTTCGAGTTGGAAAAACTCGTTACAAAATCCAACTACTAGTTGACTTATATAATGTCATGCCTCATTACAACAACATGCCTCATTCAAAAACAAATACTTCAAGGCAAAAACTAATTATCTAAATTTAAAAGCACCTAGTAACGTCATGATGCAATCAGATAAAACATTAACTAAACAAATTAGATTTAACTAACTATACAACAGATGGAAATTGCCTTTAATGAGGCTAGGTAACAAGTCGACAAAGAGAAGAAATGATGGGGTGAAACTCGAAAGTCAATTAACATTTTTTGAACCAAACCATTTCAAAAGTCTTAAAAATCATTAGCTTTTAACTAATATTTATAACTCTTGATACATTTAGCAGAAAATCATTAACAAACCAATGGCACTTGTCTTTGGTTAGAAAAAGCCATGAGAATGGAATGAATATACAGAAAAACTCAAAAAAATTGCAATTATTTTGCAAAATTACAATATCTCCGAAGACTTTAAAATCATTAGTAATTACCTAAAAAATATATTTTTAATTCAATTTTTTTTATACGACTTCAGCTAAGATGATACTGAAAACATAAATAGAATCATTGGAGCCACAATTGAAAATCATTGGAATCTGTTATTTTCCGAATGTGCAAAAGAAGAGAAAAAGAAACACAAACTTAACACTCACGAAACTTTTTTGAAAACGCATATTGTCCATTGTCCGAAAAACCATCAGTTATAACATAGAATCAGTAAACATTTTAATTTTTCAAATGCAAAGAATTGGACGTGACCTCTCAATGATGAGAATAAGTTACAGGTTGACAAAAAAAATTAACAAAAACAGAAAAAATTCAAAAATATTTTAAAAAGTAGAGTGTCATAACCTTTATGACTATTGCTATAGACTGACTGATTTGGGTAACATCTTCAATTCAATGCTTAATTCCAAGCTAATGAGACCGGTCAGCATTTAACAACCATAAAAAGAATAAAAAAACAAGCAAAAACAGCAAACTCAAAAAAAAAATGAGCGAAAAAAATGTCGAGCGAAACCATTAAAACTGAAATTTGGGAATTTTCAGTATTTTTTAAATTTATTTTGTAAAAACAAAGGGATTCTACTTTTTAAACAATATTACTCAAAAAAATCAACAAATTTGAACAAACACAATAAACCCAAAATTTTCGAGAAAACCCGTAGTATCAACGTCATTAATTCCAATAGATTTCTACGGAAGCCAGTAAATAAGCTAAATAATGCCTCGATGGGACAAAAACGATGTATGTCGTTCAAAAAACATCAACAAAACATACATCAAGTCACTGACTATGAAAACAACAACAAATACAGGCAAAATCTAAAAAATCAGTAGAGAAGTGTGAGAAGAAAGTGACGGGGCCATTTAAACAATAAGCTTTTCTCTGAAATCCTTATCTATGATCCATTGAACTTCTTCTATGAGCCAATTTGAACTATCAATTTCAAGATAAAGTGATAGGATTTGGAAAGGAATCAAAATTACAAAAATATATCCAAAAATTAAAGAAAAAAATTATGACAACTCGTGCATCGAAGTCACAAAACCAATAGTTAGAACATGTAACCGCTAACTAGATAAACTTCAATTGAAGGTGAAAACAAAATATACCTGTCATTACTTATTACAGGGACTGACGATTAGTTCACAAAAATAAATTTACGATTGTGCAATGTTCAAAAGAAATTTTGAAAAACTATTTTTAAAGTCTTGACAGTCATTAAAATCAATAGCTTTCAGCGGATGTCATAAAATACGTCCAGTTTTGCCTCAATGGGAGGACAACGATGTTTTCTAAGCTTTGGTAATTAATAAGACTTCACAATACGTCTTATGACTATGAAAACAACAATAATTATAGGTAAAAACCAAATATTCAGTAGAAAAAAGCAGCAAGTATCCAAGCCATTTCAACCAGAAGTTTTTCTCTGCAAATTTTATCTATGATCCATTGAACGTCGTCTTCTCAAAGCCAAAGGGAGCTATTGGTATCAAAATAATGTGATAAGATTTCAAAGGGAACCAATAATACGAAAATATCCATAAAATTTGAACATTTTTTCAATCTTGTGGCCTTGAAGTCAAATGACCAATAGTTAAAGATTAAACTGCTAACCAGATTATTTATTGTCGCAGAAGGAACGAAAGGGGTCCTTTAATTACGGAGACTGACTTATAGTTTACAAAAACAAGTTCTTGATTGGTTAATGTTGAAAAAAATTTCTAAAATTTATGTTCAAAGTCTTAACAGACATTAGCTGTCCATTTGAAGCACTATATAGGTTCACTTAAGGCTCATTACGAAAGTAAATGCACTTTCAATCAACGAGTCTATTCCATGCAAATCCAAAAACTTTGTAAAACCTAAAAAAATCAAAATTTCAATTAAAGTTACAAAAAAGTTAAGTCTTTGTTATCGCCTTCCGTCTATTAGGAACACAAAATTGATTCATTTTGTGGCGTGAAACGTAATTTTGAATTACTATTTTTGTAGAAAAAATCTTAATTTGAACAAAAACTCCCCTAAAAGGGAACAAAATCATGCCAGATTTCACCTGTTCACACAAAATGTTAAACCTCGATAACTCCTCAAAAAAAAAAACGAATTCTTTTTAATTTCGAAAATTGTCTGCACAAAAAACCCATTTGAGGATATAGTTGCTCCTCCCACAAGTGGGGTCGGAACTATTATTGTGATTTAATACAAGCAATTTTTATCAAGGTCAACGGTCAAATGCTTTTGAACGAAGTTTGAATGTTTATTGAAGCCATGTGCGTCTCTGTTATGCAAAATTTATGCCTAACTAGTTTTTACTTTTAATTGACTTCTACGTCTTTGATTTTTGCATGATCTAAATGGCACTCATTTTTAATTTTATGCAGCTGTGCTCAGCTAACGGCAATTTATCTCTGAAAGTCAAATTGATAATTGGTTGGAATTGATTTTTCTTGCCTTAAATCTTATTAATGGTCTATAGTAACCTATATTTTTGTCATTTGAGGCGCCTGGGTGGAGTAATTGCTGCTATTATCACTGATGCTGGGCGAAATTTCGCTGTTTATTGGACATAAAAAAGTTGAGAAAAACAATCTCAAGAGTCATCTTAATTGATTATCTGTTACTGTTTTTTTCGTAGAAATCTCAAGTTGTTATTAGTTGCTCCTTCAACATTTCCATACTGTATTAATTTGCATACCTATTAATTTCACGAAACATTTAAATTTTCGAGAACGTATTGTATATTGAGGTTTCTACTATAAGAACTGAGAATAAGCAGGTGTCGGTTTAGTTGTATAATCATCTTTCATGTTTAATCATTTTTTTCATCGCTTGTTCTATTACTCCCCACTGTTCTTAAACTTCTAGTAAACAGTAAAATTGAGCGCGCTACTCTTCAGACACTTCTGAGCAGTGTTCCTAGGGAAAAGAGAATTTTTGTTGAAATGTTTTTTTTTTAATTTGAAGCAACCAAACGAGAAAATATTTTATGAAACATTGTTATTACACGCCAATTTTGGCACTTAATGCTGGCTTTGTTGAAACAAATGGTCAAAATTTTGCATTAGAACTAGTTGTTATCATTTGCCTAACAAGTTCCAAAATGAATGATTGAATTTTACCCTGTTTCTCATTAATAATATCAACACTGATTTTCCATTCTCTCAAGATAATTAGTAGAACCATTTTTCCATAACTTTTAGTTTTTCTTGTTCAATTTTCTAAATCCACAGTTCAATGGTTTCTGACGACCAATCGAATTTGGTTGCGATTGGTTTAAGAATAACCTGGGATAAAAAGGAAACAAGAGCAATTATCTTTGGAGTAGTTCCTTTGTCAGAATTACTCCTTACAGTCCACTATAACTCATAACTGCCGCATTCCAACAATTGAAAATCGATAAAGCGGTTATGCCTAAAAGTTCGAAGCCCGTTTGAAATCAAGGGAAGGCTTTTGAAACTGCGCTTATCAACTCTCAAATTTTAACCGATTTTTTTCAGAGCTATATCTTGCCGGAAAACATTTCTAAAAAATCTTTCTCAAGGCTGGCTCCGAAATACAAATTGGCTAAAATCTAATTTCTAAGTAAACATGAAGCAGTGAAGGGCACTAAAACATGGATGAGCTGAATCAAAATATTGACGTTTCTTTACTTTCTGCCACTTTTATCTTTATTTGTGCACCAATTTTGTAAATTCTAAATAAAACCAAAATTAGAGCTTCACAACTTTTTTTCACTTAGGTGTTCCTAAACCGTTTTTCAGGTGTTATGATCTCGCATTTCCATCTTGTATTCAATATGCAAACACATGTACGTGGTGGCAAGAGTCTTGAGCCAAAAAAGTGCGTACGCTAATTCCTATTAAATTCATGGCCACTTTGCCATTTCAGAACTTCATACTCGCGCTTAGAGAAAAAGATATCTCATACTTGAATTGTCTTGTGATCAGATCATTGTGATATTAATAGAGCTGTATGTACAGTATCTACACATTAGTATTCATCCCACATTACAACCAATTTCAGCCAAAACAAGTGATAGAACAGAAAGCACTACAGTTATAATTTAATTCGAAATTCTCAATTAATAAATTGATTCAAAAATACACAGTTAATAAATTAATTTGAAATTCAGAGTTAATAAATTAATTCAACAATTCTAAATTTTGATATCGTGACTTTAGTATATTAGCTTTAAGTTTAGCGAGCAACCTTTGTGTGCGTTAAACTATTTAATAGTGAACTGCAATGACAATACTGTTAAAATTTAGAATCTCGCCAACATAATTTTGTAAATTTCTGAATTTGAAATACACATTTTTAAAGTTTAAAGTGAGTGAACCAGTAGTTGAGTGCCCCCTTTTTTCCAACCATTCTGAGCTAGCCATAATCTAACTACTATGGTTCATATGTTGTTAATTGTTGGCAAGATCACATACAACTACGATTCAAATTTTATGAGAATCAGAATCAAGTTTCTCCTTTCCAATGTTTTTGAGTAGCACGAGGAATATAATGGCATGTGTACTATGAGGCAGCTAATAGCTCAAAGGTTTCAGCTGTTTCCTTTCTTCCCATGCTCAGACCCTCGTTCACCCCCCCCCCCCCCAGCTCTTTAGGACAAATATAGCACCTAAATAATGGTAGACGGCATTTGCTCGTAGGGGAGACGTTAACATTACATGTCCAGAAGAAGAATGGGGCTTCTACCAAGATTAAATCATATCTCTACAATTCAGGGTTAAACTGCCGGAAGGAAAACAGATACTGAATGGCCAATGTTCACCATGTGAACATGTTTTAGTTCACGCCTTCCACGTGAACAGACATAACAAGCTAAAATCTGTTAATATGCATATCTACTACTTCTATGAAATTTTCTAGAATATTCGACTTGGCCACATTACGTATCAGTCAGATCAAAACAGTGATGCTTGGCTAAAGCGCGCAGCAGAATTCGCAGTCGCATCCACCACTGAGTCTTTGGTCTCGTAAGTTTGAAGTCTGCATCTAGAGCGACAGTTGCAATTGGTAAGAACTCGAGCTTTCCGTGTGTCATTCCTAGCACAACTGCAGATTCTGGTTTAATTGTGAGGACAGAGGCTGAAAAACAGAAATGTCTTTCAATATCAAAACCTACCCGGTAGATTATCGGAAAATAGCATCCATTGATTTCCATAACCGCAATTGGGATTGAAAGAACAAGAAAAAATGGACAAAACTGATTTATGTAAGAAAAATGCAATTTTAAAGAGCGAACTAGTTTGATTTCATTTCGTAGTTAGATATAATCCTGTTTCTTAATGAGACCAACAGATCAACTGACCAATGCCTGCCAAAAAGACAAACAGTATCCAAAAATTTAGAGAAACTAAAAAAACCAAACAAATTAAATAAAAATAAAATCATTGCTTAAGCTCCTAAAGCTTTTACCCTGCAGGTTAAATTTGATCCATTTAATTATACGCATTAACCCACGCAAAAGCCGTGGAAGAGGTTTATTGGCCAATTATGATAGAACTCAAGTTTCTAAAAAGTTCGCAATATTAATATGTTTACAACATGTGTCTCTTGAATCTCTTCACCAACACATCTGCAAGCCCAAAAAAATTCACTGGCCATTAAAAATCAATAAACTCGGAAAACAAAAATTATAAAAAATTGAAAATTTTGAATTTTATTAAAAAATTGCTTCAATTCGTGATATTAAAACGAATTTACGTTGAAAACCATCCAACTGGAACTAAAAACTATGTATTAACCTATTATCAAGCCCTAGATGAGGTTACCTGGACGCTGATGCTGGAAAAATTAAAAAATGTCACATTTTCAGGGAACTTCAAAATTTGCAAATTTTATCAAAAAAATTGCTTTAACTCCTGATACTACAGCTTTAATGAGAGGATTAAGGGGCTAGCATCAATACCAATAAGCAAAAGAGATGGTATCTAAGACTTATAAGAAGAAACTTCTATCCCGTTCCGATTTTGATTGCGTTTTTTGATACTGATTCTGTTCCGTTTAGATTGCTTCGCTGATCAACTGCTGTTTAAAAGCAGAATGAGCGACGAATGAAACTAGCCTAGAAAAGTCAAAAACATTTCATGTTAAATGTCGAAAAGGTGTAAAATGAGGTAAAGCAAAACAAACTTTTATTCGACGAAGTAAGAAAGCGCGCAATAATAGCCTGCAGAGAAGATGACAGTGGCCATTAACAAGCAATTGTTTCTAATTTTCTCAAGAAAAAATTGATACCGTTTGGCGGCTGAGTTTTATTTTGGCTTTGCATCAGTCCTATATATGATTCTCGGAGTCTCCATTTTGTGATTAGATCTAAGAATTATACCTATTTCAGCTTGTAAACTGAAGACTACTTATCTTTACAGTAAGGTTAGCCAGCAATCTAATAAACTTTGATGACCTATTGCACTGACTTAATGACCGGGCTGCATCGGTTTATCCCTTTTCGTTTCATGTTGGTCTTTTAAACTTGACTTAAACACTGCACTGAGTAATTCACCAAGTGAAAGAATTTTAAATCAATTCAGTTGAAACAGTAAGTGAGGGACGCCAGGAGTCAAACGTCAAAGTCGTCCCTTGTGTAAAATGAAATACGTGATCGAATAGTAAGGCAAATTAAATAGATCTAAGCAGGACAGTTCTTCAAACACAAAAGAATTGAACTAAAAATTAAGATTACTCTACCAGACCAATTGAACAATGCCAGCCAAACAGGTTTGTACAAAAATAGAGTAAAAATAGCATTCAATGTGTATATACTTTAAGGATCAGCGTGTTGAAAAACAAGGTCTTTGTTCAAAAATGTAAGAAACAAGAGAAAATATTTGACAAATAAATTGAAAACATAACCAACTAACGACGGGCTAACTGCTCTCAAAACGATCGGCGAGCGGTTGGCTTCGTCAGTAGCTAGCCAGTTTAGTCAGGCTAGCTTTAAATTAATTGAAGGGGCGTAAGGTGAGCGCAGCTGGGGTGCCAAGTGGATTGATTGAGGAGACTGATCTGGAGGCGGTGGGTGGGTGGGGTAAGTGATCAATTTCTAAGAACCGCCCTTCACACAAATAAAAGTCTCCAAAACAGTTTCTGTTAATCGCATAATTGAAGACTAGTGTACTGCACGACTCTAGAGAACTTAATACAAACTAGGCACTACCTCTTTATCCCGTTTATGAAGACGAAAGTCAAATGGTTCAGAGGAAAAGTCGGCCAAGCAAAAAATTGCATAAAAGAGACAAACAGGATTAACATATTTGCTAGAAATTGCTTTTGAGAGCAATTAACAATGACTTCCTAAAAAGTGCCTGTTAAGTCATTTATGATAAACACATTTCTACCATAACTCATTGTTAATGAAAATCAGAGACTATGACATTAAGCAGCTGAAGTGCGGCACAAAAGAAGCTGAAGTGCGGCATCAACAAAAAAAGAGAGCGAGAGAGATAAAACGTGAACGAGAAAGAGAATGAAAGAAACTCTATCCGACAGAGAGAGGAGATAGGAATATTTTCTATGATGGGATTCGACTCTGCAACTTCTAGCTTTCTAGCCCTGTTAGTAAATGAATCATATAGAAAAAAAACTGAAAAAGGCAAAATTTAAGAAAAAAATTTCCAACTTCGCAGTAAAAAAAAGTTCAGAACCATATTTTGTCTTGAAAGTTCTGACAAGCAACCCATCTCCGAGACTTGAAAAGTTTCGTTGGCCAGTAATGGTGGTTAAACTCAGAAAAGTACAAAAAAAATGAAAAAATTGGAAAAGAATTGCAAATTTTAACAAAAACTTGCTAAAATTCAAGACATTAACATCCTAAGAACAATTTCATTGTCTCAAGAGGCTATCCCGTATCCCTGTTTCAAGTCTGAAATAGTTTCACTGGCTCAAAGATTCATACACTTGAAACATGCAAAAAATTTTCCAAAAATGTGAAATTCCAAAACTGGAGGCATAAAAAATATTGATCCCCATGCCATTATCTCTAGAACCTATTCACCAGCTTATTATCAAACCTTTAAGGAGGTCCCAGTGCCCCTGTTGCCGGAAAAAAATTCAAAACCAAAAAATCGCGATTATTATGAAAAGTTGTATAAATTTGTGATAGAAACATTCCGTTAGATCCATAAAATATGCAGAAACATATTATCAAACACTAGAAGAAGTTCCGTGGTTCATGAGGCTAGAAAAACCTAAAAAATGATTTAAAAAATTTGGAAAACTAAAAAATATTAAGTATTAAGCATAGCCGGCAGATTGCCGGAAAATAGCCGCGATAGACGCTTGAGACCTTCCATGAATTGGAACAACTAAAGAGATTAGATAGACAGATCGACCACCAGTCCTTTAATAGACCACTAGACTTTTTGGGTTAGCTTTGGACTGTCTTTTGTATGAGACACATAAGCTCTATAAGGAAAAAGCCCTAATGGGGCTTTTCAAAATTAGGATCTTTTGACGTTTGTGCCCCCTCAGCTGTGGGCGCATATTATTTGCACCCCTCAGATGCACGTGCAATATTTTTTACATAATGACTTAGTATGTAATGGCACGTGCTCTAACTGGGGGGCGCATAACGTACTGGGGGGGGGCACAAACGGAGAAGATCCCATTATTAATATTCGAAATCAAAAACTCAAGACTCTAATAATCAAGAATTAGGGAATATATGTTTGGCACTACTTAGATGCACACTATTGACCTTTAATAAGTAAACGCTCATAAAAATTTAGGTTCCATAAGTGAGTTCAGAAGCCATTTTTTTTAGTGAGGTAAGTCATGGAAAAAGTCAATTCCAAGAATTCAGGGTAAGACGAAGCAAAAAATCTGTTAGACGAAGAAAAAAATTAGGAGCGCTATAATAGCCGCCTGGAATTAAGGACGCGGCTGTTAATAAAAAAAATTGCTAGAACTTGTGATATTAAAAAGTTGAAAATTAATCACTGACCAACAACAATTTTATAGTAACTTAATATCAAACCCTAGCGGAGGTTTTCTGACCCTTGAGGATCAAAATCCTGAATAAGGACTATAAATGTCAAAAAATTGAAAAAAATATGACAAAAATTGTCAAAATTCTTGATGTTAAAATCTTGCAAGACATTCCATTACATCTAGAAATTATACAGTAACCTATTTACCAACCCTAGAGGACGTTACTCGGCTCTTGAGGCTGAAAAAACGTAAAAAACAAATTTTCAAAAAACAATTGAAAAAAAGCAAGTTTTATCAAAAAATTGCTAAATTTGTGACATAAAAAAGTTCAAAAACTATTCATTGGCCGAAAAAATATTGCCAGTAACTTATTATCAAACCCCTTAAGATGTTTTCTGGCCCCTGGGTCTGGAAAGACCTGAAAAAGGAAAAACAAATGTCAAAAAATTTGAAAAAATAGCTCGTTTTGTCAAAAAATTGCTAAAATTCGTGATGTTAAAGTGTCGAAATCATTCCATTACCACTAGAAACTATACAGTAACTTAGTATTACAACCTTGAGGCGGCTACTTAACACATCGGGCAAAAAACACATCGGACAAAATGTCAAAAAATGTTCAAAAAGCCTAAAATTGCAAAATAGTATAAGCGGTTGCTCGTCAGTAGCCGGAAACGGGGGTGCACCGAGGGCTGATGGTGGGAGGGGGTGGTGCAACAGTTGGGTGGGGGTAACAGCGCGCTGGGGATGCGGGCAATAGTGGGGGGGATCAAGAGTGGAGGGGTCTTCAACCTCTTAAGAACCGCCGTTCACACCAAAAGTTTAAGTCTCCAAAACAGTTTCAGCTGAAACAGAGCTGAAAGGCTCCAAGAGCACTTAATGCCCGCTGGGCGCTACCGGTTTATCCCGTTTTTGAGGACGAAAAGTCAAAAGCGTCAGACGAAAAATCGGTGAAGCGAAAAATTGCATAAAAAAGACCGACAGGACTAATATAATTGCTAAACTTCGTTTGAGAGCAATTAAAAAACTTGTTTCATAGATAAAAACGTGTTTCAAATTCCCAATGTTTCAATGCTGTGATTATCTCCAAAACAAGAAACGTATCGCTCATATTTAAAAGTTCTGGCACTGAGCTGGCATATTCACAAGGCGGACCTGAGCCCATAGTTTTAAATGACGACTAAGCCCAGAAAAATTGAAACATTCTGATAACAAAACCGAATTCGTTGTGAATTAGTCTAACTCTTCACACTCAAGTCTTCAAAACCTAAAGGTTCTTGCTAAATTCTCAAAACAACTAACTTGCAGGCTAGCATAATCAGGCTGCATATATATGAGACAGACAACCAAGAACAAGAAAGTTTTTAAAATTTTAAAAAATTAGCGTAAACTGGGAAAATTAGAGAACAAATGCTATATTTCTTGACGCTAATATTATGCATAAGTGTTGAAGAAGCTTCGTTGGGAACTAGAGATAGAAAAAGTCGAGAAATGACAAAAAAGCAATATATATTTTTAACAAATTTGATCTTGATTTGATCTTGATAATATAATCTTAAAACCGCTTTCGTGAACATAAAGAACTAACCAGTAACCCATCGCAAGGCCCTAACAAGTTCCACTGTCCCCTAAGAATCCAAATATTTGCAAAATGACAAGTTTTCAAAAAATTTCAGATTTTCAAGAAACGTCTAAATTTCGGGATACAGAAACTTTGAAAAATATTTCATCGCCCCAAAAAATCATGCATTAAACTGCCCTCAAGCTTCACTGGCCTCAAATGATTGAAATAGTTGAAAATGACAAAAAAAATTGACGAAATTGACTTAAAACCTAAAATTTGAAATTTTTATTGAAAAGTCAACAAATTTCGTGAAATTAATATTCTCAAAACCACTTCTGTCATTCTAGAAATCGTCCATTAAGGCAACTTCAAGCCATGAAAAACTTTATTGGCCCCTAAAGATTGAAATGCTCAAAAATGACACATTTTCAGAAATCATTTAAATTTTAAAGCTCTTAATTTGTGTTTAAGTTTGCATCACCAAAAAATACAGCACGAAAACGGACATCAAAAGAGTTGATGGCTCTTAAACCTTTAACCAACTTTGACAACAGTCGAAAAAAAAACTAATCCAATAAAAATTAAACAAAAATTGCACCATTTTGGAGTTAAAAAGTCCCAGAAGTGACCTTTCGATCTTGAAATTAGGCCTTCCTAGCAGCTTTAGCACTCCAAAACCTACGCACTTGAATAACTTCTTTACTCGGGTTAGGACCTCTAATGAAACTTAATGCCCACTGGTCGTTTCCTGTTTATCCCGCTTTGAAAGCTCAAAGTCATGGAAATATGTGTGAAAACATCTTGTGAAAACAGACTGAAACAGTAAAGGAATCGCTGAGAGGAAACTATCAACCAACCATCATGCTTAAAATTTACGCAGAGAAATTTGAAGCCCCAAAACCGAAAAAAATCAGATTTGACTAACTTAAGACTTAACAGTGATTATGATGGTCATTCAAATAAAACAAACTGCACCAAAATTTTACCGATAGTTATTTAGTTCAATGAGAAAATGAATCTGAAGTCTATGCAGCCAGTTAGGCGAGTCAGAAGTTTTTACATGCTCAAAAAACGAGATTAAAGCTTCAAATAAACTAATAACATAGGATGAGTCATGAATTACAATAAAAGTAATTCTATTTGAAGAGACGTTGAATTGCTAGGGATTTGGCCATGAAAAACCGCTCCAACATCTAGGAAAAATAGGAGTCATATTGACGCACGTGAACGCGGATAAGGATTTCCAGCTTTCACAACTCTAATTTTGATTTCACATTGATATAAAAAACGATGCACGAAGAAATCTGCTAAAAAAAGCACCCTAATACAATTCATATTCTTCAAAAGTTTACATTAGGATCGCTTGAGTAGATGAGTCCAGCAAATACAAAAAGGAAAGAAAAAATTTATACAAAAGGACGCAGTTTGAATAAGGAATGCGGCTTTTAGCCCAACTGACATTTATAGCCCCCAGAAGAACAGGCGTTGGCCTAGCTCCGCTTGAAGCAACCGTGCGGTTAGAGAACTCAGCCTCATTGTGCACGCTCGTGGGATTGTTGGGCTTCCTGAGCGGTTTGGGCGAACCGTTCACTTAGAGCGCTATGTTGCTTTGCGAGAACTGCACAGCAATATAATGCTCTCGAGCTTCAAAAGACGCATAGTAAAACTGCTCAGACAAAAAAGATCGAATTGAAAAACGAACATGGCCCCAATAAGTGCCACAAATTTCTTTTGAAAGCAATTAACAACCAAAAAAGGTTATAACTTTAAGTTCAATCGCCGTATCGGAAATTGGAAGAAAAATTTTAATATGAACCTTTAAAATTCATTAGATGCATTTTGAGTTTTGTAGTTTTTCTGACTTATCCTTTAATCAAGACTTCATGGCAAATTAAGCATACTCTCAGAAATATATCCAACTCATTTTTGCTGCGATTTTGAAGTTCCATGTGAAAATCTATTTGAAGAATAAAATATGGTTTGCAATTTCACGTCGAAAACATCGAAAACACAGAAAAAATCAAAGCGAAATTGCCGCATGTGAACAAAAAACCACTAGCGAGAAAGTGAATTTTTGTTCAAACACGGTTTTCTCACTCTACTTTAAATTTAGAGCGAAAAAAATTCACGCCGCAAAACCACTCGCTTTTTCGCTCCACTTCCTGTTTCGGAGAGACCAAAATCACTGCTCCAATTTGACTTCAAAAATCATGAAAATGTGTGAACAGATCTTAAAAAAACATACCCGGAAGAATTCCGGAAACGACTCGAAGTGAAAACCTTTTTAACCACCATGAAACTACTCATCAGAAAAAACTTGCCTTCACTTGGCTCTTGAGGCTGAAAAAACGTAAAAAACAAATTTTCAAAAAACAATGTTGTGATTATCAATGCTGAATGTGATTATCAATGTGATTATCAATATACCCGGAAGATTACCAAAAAAACATACCCGGAAGAATTCCGGAAACGACTCGAAGTGAAAACCTTTTTAACCACCATGAAACTACTCATCAGAAAAAACTTGCCTTCACTTGGCTCTTGAGGCTGAAAAAACGTAAAAAACAAATTTTCAAAAAACAATGTTGTGATTATGAATGCTGAATGTGATTATCAATGTGATTATCAATGTTGTGAAACAAATTTTCAACGCTGTGATTATCTCCAAAACAAGAAACGTATCGCTCACATTTAAAAGTCGCATAGTAAAACTGCTCAGACAAAAAAGATCGAATTGAAAAACGAACATGGCCCCAATAAGTGCCACAAATTTCTTTTGAAAGCAATTAACAACCAAAAAAGGTTATAACTTTAAGTTCAATCGCCGTATCGGAAATTGGAAGAAAAACTTTAATATGAACCTTTAAAATTCATTAGATGCATTTTGAGTTTTGTAGTTTTTCTGACTTATCCTTTAATCAAGACTTCATGGCAAATTAAGCATACTCTCAGAAATATATCCGACTCATTTTTGCTGCGATTTTGAAGTTCCATGTGAAAATCTATTTGAAGAATAAAATATGGTTTGCAATTTCTCGTCGAAAACATCGAAAACACAGAAAAAATCAAAGCTAAATTGCCGCATGCGAACAAAAAACCACTAGCGAGAAAGTGAATTTTTGTTCAAACACCGTTTTCTCACTCTACTTTAAATTTAGAGCGAAAAAAATTCACGCCGCAAAACCACTCGCTTTTTCGCTCCACTTCCTGTTTCGGAGAGACCAAAATCACTGCTCCAATTTGACTTCAAAAATCATGAAAATGTGTGAACAGATCTTAAAAAAACATACCCGGAAGAATTCCGGAAACGACTCGAAGTGAAAACCTTTTTAACCACCATGAAACTACTCATCAGAAAAAACTTGCCTTCACTTGGCTCTTGAGGCTGAAAAAACGTAAAAAACAAATTTTCAAAAAACAATGTTGTGATTATCAATGCTGAATGTGATTATCAATGTGATTATCAATGTTGTGAAACAAATTTTCAATGCTGTGATTATCTCCAAAACAAAAAACGTATCGCTCACATTTAAAATTTCTGGCACTGAGCTGGCATATTCACAAGGCGGACCTGAGCCCATAGTTTTAAATGACGACAAAGCCCAGAAAAATTGAAAAATTCTGATAACAAAACCGAATTCGTTGTGAATTAGTCTAACTCTTCACACTCAAGTTTTAAATGACGACTAAGCCCAGAAAAATTGAAACATTCTGATAACAAAACCGAATTCGTTGTGAATTAGTCTAACTCTTCACACTCAAGTCTTCAAAACCTAAAGGTTCTTGCTAAATTCTCAAAACAACTAACTTGCAGGCTAGCATAATCAGGCTGCATATATATGAGACAGACAACCAAGAACAAGAAAGTTTTTAAAATTTCAAAAAATTAGCGTAAACTGGGAAAATTAGAGAACAAATGCTATATTTCTTGACGCTAATATTATGCATAAGTGTTGAAGAAGCTTCGTTGGGAACTAGAGATAGAAAAAGTCGAGAAATGACAAAAAAGCAAATTATTTTTAACAAATTTGATCTTGATTTGATCTTGATAATAAAATCTTAAAACCACTTTCGTGAACATTAAGAACTAACCAGTAACCCATCGCAAGGCCGTAACAAGTTTCACTGTCCCCTAAGAATCCAAATATTTGAAAAATGACGTTGAAGTTTTCAAAAAATTTCAGATTTTCAAGAAACGTCTAAATTTCGGGATACAGAAACTTTGAAAAATATTTCATCGCCCCAAAAAATCATGCATTAAACTGCCCTCAAGCTTCACTGGCCTCAAATGATTGAAATAGTTGAAAATGACAAAAAAATTGACGAAATTGACTTAAAACCTAAAAATTGAAATTTTTATTGAAAAGTCAACAAATTTCGTGAAATTAATATTCTCAAAACCACTTCTGTCATTCTAGAAATCGTCCATTAAGGCAACTTCAAGCCATGAAAAACTTTATTGGCCCCTAAAGATTGAAATGCTCAAAAATGACACATTTTCAGAAATCATTTAAATTTTAAAGCTCTTAATTTGTGTTTAAGTTTGCATCACCAAAAGATACAGCACGAAAACGGACATCAAGAGTTGATGGCTCTTAAACCTTTACCAACTTTGACAACAGTCGAATAAAAACTAATCTAATAAAAATTAAACAAAAATTGCACCATTTTGGAGTTAAAAAGTCCCAGAAGTGACCTTTCGATCTTGAATTTAAACCTTCCAAAACCTACGCACTTGAATAACTTCTTTACTCGGCTTAGGACCTCTAATGAAACTTAATGCCCACTGGTCGTTTCCTGTTTATCCCGCTTTGAAAGCTCAAAGTCATGGAAATATGTGTGAAAACATCTTGTGAAAACAGACTGAAACAGTAAAGGAATCGCTGAGAGGAAACTATCAACCAACCATCATGCTTAAAATTTACGCAGAGAAATTTGAAGCCCCAAAACCGAAGAACATCAGATTTGACTAACTTAAGACTTAACAGTGATTATGATGGTCATTGAAATAAAACAAACTGCACCAAAATTTTACCGATAGTTATTTAGTTCAATGAGAAAATGAATCTGAAGTCTATGCAGCCAGTTAGGCGAGTCAGAAGTTTTTATAAGCTCAAAAAACGAGATTAAAGCTTCAAATAAACTAATAACATAGGATGAGTCATGAATTACAATAAAAGTAATTCTATTTGAAGAGACGTTGAATTGCTAGGGATTTGGCCATGAAAAACAGCTCCAAAATCTAGGAAAAATAGGAGTCATATTGACGCACGTGAACGCGGATAAGGATTTCCAGCTTTCACAACTCTAATTTTGATTTCACATTGATATAAAAAACGATGCACGAAGAAATCTGCTAAAAAAAGCACCCTAATACAATTCATATTCTTCAAAAGTTTACATTAGGATCGCTTGAGTAGATGAGTCCAGCAAATACAAAAAGGAAAGAAAAAATTTATTCAAAAGGACGCAGTTTGAATAAGGAATGCGGCTTTTAGCCCAACTGACATTTATAGCCCCCAGAAGAACAGGCGTTGGCGTAGCTCCGCTCGAAGCAACCGTGCGGTTAGAGAACTCAGCCTCATTGTGCACGCTCGTGGGATTGTTGGGCTTCCTGAGCGGTTTGGGCGAACCGTTCACTTAGAGCGCTATGTTGCTTTGCGAGAACTGCACAGCAATATAATGCTCTCGAGCTTCAAAAGACGCATAGTAAAACTGGTCAGACAAAAAAGATCGAATTGAAAAACGAACATGGCCCCAATAAGTGCCACAAATTTCTTTTGAAAGCAATTAACAACCAAAAAAGGTTATAACTTAAAGTTCAATCGCCGTATCGGAAATTGGAAGAAAAACTTAAATATGAACCTTTAAAATTCATTAGATGCATTTTGAGTTGTGTAGTTTTTCTGACTTATCCTTTAATCAAGACTTATGGCAAATTAAGCATACTCTCAGAAATATATCCGACTCATTTTTGCAGCGATTTTGAAGTTCCATGTGAAAATCAATTTGAAGAATAAAATATGGTTTGCAATTTCACGTCGAATGTTAGCGCTGTTGACGGAGCTTTAACCAGTAAATCAATTTCTATGAGAACGAAAAAAGATAAGCAGAGCTTGATAAAAAAAATCGGAACTTTTGTTCGACGTCACACTCACATCCATCGGCACCAGTGCACATGTTGATCTGCTTCACCATCCACTGACCAGCCCTGACTCCCATTTTGGATGCGTAGTTCCTGTCGTATGCTGTGGGGTGGTGTCCCTCCTGCATGTGTCCCAGTCTGTTAGACCTGGCCGAGAATGACCCCTTGCCCTCCTCATTCAACAACCTCTCCATGAACTCCATCGTGTAGTTGTCATTCGCATTTTCGTTCCTACATTGCATACACCATTAGTAAACCAGTAAATCAGAAACACGGAAGTGAACCAAAGTTTTTAGTTTAACTCAAAACTGAAAGACCCAAAATCTTATGACGATGGGATAACCCTTAACTCCGAAATCTGTCACATGGTAATTGATTTCACTTGATTCAATGCAGGGATGCCGTCTACTACTATTTTAAAACATACCCGGCAGATTGCCGGAAAAGGGTTGACTTTGTATTTAGCGGGATTTAGCTGAAGAACAGGGACACTAGCCTCGGAAGGCAAAGAATGGGTGGGGAAGGGTTAAATGGGGCTAAGACCGCCGCTTTCCAACAATGAAAAACTGCTTTCTCTAGCGTTTTTTCATCACGTTTCTGAAGACGGAAATTCAACTTAACCGCTCGAGCGAGCAAAGAAAGCGAGCTTCAAACGGTACAATCTTCAATACATAAACATACCCGGCAGACTGCCGGAAAATAGCCGCCGATGATTCCAATAAGCATGATTGGGATTGAAAGAATAGAAGATATTGAAAAAAAAAGATTTTTGTACAAAAACATTTTTAAAGTCCGATTTATTTTGATGACATTTCGTAGTTGAACATAACGTACTTCTGTTTCTTAGAGTGAGGCTACAGGGGCTACTATCAATACCAATAAGCTAGTAACTAAGACTTATAGGAACTACGTTCAAAAAGCGGGCATCTAAAATTGGGCATTATGGGTTTATCCCGTTTCTACTTTTGACTTCAAATTTTTATACTGACTCTGTTCATTTTGAATTGCTTTGCTGAGCAACTGATGTTCAAAATCACTTTTAGCAGAATGAGAGAAGAGAGAAACTAGCCTAGAGAAGACAAAAAGATATCACGCAAAATGTTGAAAAAGCGGCAAAATGAGGTAAAGCGAAACATTTTTTTTATTCGACGAAGTAAAAAAACATAGCAGGACAAGTCCTGACGTACAATTCAAAAAATTTTCATTGACTAAACAGAAAACTAGCCCTAGAAAGGACTATGAATGGATTGGGAAAACCATTTAGGAAAAAAACGATCCAAAAAATCGAAAACACAGAAAAAATCAAAGCGAAATTGCCGCATGTGAACAAAAAACCACTAGCGAGAAAGCGAATTTTTGTTCAAACACTGTTTTCTCACTCTACTTTAAATTTAGAGCGAAAAAAATTCACGCCGCAAAACCACTCGCTTTTTCGCTCCACTTCCTGTTTCGGAGAGACCAAAATCACTGCTCCAATTTGACTTCAAAAATCATGAAAATGTGTGAACAGATCTTAAAAAAAACATAGCCGGAAGAATTCCGGAAACGACTCGAAGTGAAAACCTTTTTAACCGCCATGAAACTACTCATCAGAAAAAACTTGCCTTCACTAATAGCCTTCCAAAGCAAACCATAAAACAAAAAATTAAAAAAAAAATCAAATATGTTAAAAATGATTAAAAAATCTGATCAAATTTTGTCAAAACTTGAGATCCCGAAATAACTATCTCTGCCAAAATTACTCCATCAAAACAACTAGTACTTACTAAAATCACTTAAGTGAATGTCTTAATGCTTCATGTAAAAATACTTGGGGCCAAATTATGAAAAAAAATCTCTTAAAAACAACCGCACTAAAAAACTTGAATGAGTTAGTAAATTTCTTAATATTACAAAAGCATATAAATCCAAAGAAAAATTCGTTGCAACCAATAGCATATCCAGGTGCTCGCAAATCAATAGACAAGTCATAATAGTCTCAGAAACTTGTCTCAAAAAACAGAAAAAAAAACGAAAAAATGCAAAGAAAAAAATTAAGAAAAATAGTTCCAATTTTCGCCATTTTTTGTCATATTTCTCAACAAAAAAATGATTCATATCAAAAATTGCCCATAATTATTACTAAACAACTAGAACAACTATTATAAACCCTAAACCTCCTTAAATGCCGTAAATGCAATTAAGGAATAGAAACGGCATTCAAAAACAAATTCAACAAAAAAAAACTGAAAAAACTAAACGAGTTTTTTTAATAGTACAAGGACACATAAAGCCGAATATTGTTCCTTTGCAATTACAGCAATGAAAACTCGGCAATTAAAACAATGGGCAAGTTATAAAAGGGTGGGTAAGATACTCGTGTAAGATTAAAAAAAGAAAAACTCCAAAAAATGAGAAAAATAGTTTAAAATTTCTCAATGTTTCGGTAATTTTTCCTTAGAAAATGATTTAACCCAACAAAACTTTAGTCAATTGGTATCTGACAATTCCTTAGGTAACAAGCTTCTATTCAAATCCCACTTAAAGCAGTAAAACAAAACAGGTAAAAAAATCATTAAATTTCGTCTAAAAATCAGCAAAACTGATCAAAAACCTCCAAATTAGCATTAAAAATCAAATCAACTACTTGAAACCTTCAATTCCTATCAAAACAAACCTAAAACTGATACAATATCATATTCAAACCTCAAAACCAACAAAAGTTGCAAAAAACTGCTTTAAAAGCCGCACGTGAACAAAAAAAAATCGCTCGCTTAGAAAAAATTTTTTCACACACCAAATTCTCGCTCTCTCAAAAACAGCGGTGTGAACAAAAACCACTCTCTTTTCGCTTTGCTCTTCACTTTTGTTCAGCACCAAAATCACTCCAAATTTTTTCACGCGTTTCATTTCCCGCTTCAAAATTCACTCCAAAAATTGATTTAAAAAAGGACTTCTCCAATACTCCTCTTCGAGTCGTAAAAAGACAGCGCCCCAATACAACTCAAATTCTTTGAACTGTAAAAAAAGGAGCACTATAATAGCCGGCTGAGAAGATGAGGGCGGCTATTAATAAATACACCCAAACATTTGCTCCCAAACATTTCCCTATTCACAAGATCTGAAAATGCGTCAATCTATTCGCTTTTCACCGTTAAGTACCAATCAGATGCGAAAAAATTGATTTTTTGACAAACATTCTGTTTCATGATTATGCTTCCAGAAACTACTCTTAAAACGTTTAACCATCCTAAGCCACCTGAACTAAATATGCATTTAGGAGTAAATCTAAATCCAACAAAAACTAAATATAAATTTCAACAAAAACGAAATTATAATAACCCAAGAATTGTCATAGGTTCTCAGACTATTCTGCTTGACTGACCTAACTAGCATGCCTCTCTGTATATCTGAGCATTTGATCTTCTCTTGAATGTGATAAACATCGTCTTTCAGGTCCTCAATGGAGAACTTCTCCTCGTGAATGTAAGCAGCATCAGCGTCACATGCCATTGCAGCCATAGTTGCTAAGTAGCCACAATATCCACCAAATGTCTCAATGATAAACACTCGCTTCCTCGTCCCTTGAGCTGACTGCTTGATGACGTCACACGCCTAACAATGAGTTCAATAGTTGGTCCATAGATTACACTCCAAAATCAGCTTAAAGCTCCTTTTAAAAATTTCTCATCTCAATCTGATGAGAACTTTAATTAGAGAGGAAAATATAATCATTCTCTACACTGTAATTTTACAAGCTGGCATTTGCTCAGTGGTCATTATTTTTTTAAAAAAATCTTATTCTAAAGACACTGACTATTGTCAACGCTTTCAAAAATTGCTGCTCTTAAACTAAAAAGACTAAGCACAGGTTAACTGATCATTGTGGTGATGGGTGGTGTATACTGACCCTGCAGATGGCATTGAGGGCAGTGTCGCATCCGATGGACAATTCACAGCCAGGCACATTGTTAGAGATGGTAGCTGGCACCACTATCATAGGAATGCAGAACTGTCTGTAGTCTTCCCTCGCATCATTCAGAATCTTCACTGATTGAAACGCCTAAAAATCATAATCTTGACAAACCTCATAGAAGAGATTTAAAATTAATGCATCCGGAAATTGACATCATTTTTCACACGCAGTTAAAACCGATTGCACGCTCGTAACTGGAGAACATTTTTGCACTTGTTTTTAGCATGCTCAAGGTGCCGCGCCCTCGGATATATAGGCACCCCAACATCCGACAACAAAATCTTCCGAGTTACAAAAAGAGAATTACGATTAAAATAAATTGGTGCGCACCAAGAGCCGCAAAACGATAAATAGTTTCGAGCATAATAAAATTGCTCTGACCTGAAATCCTCCAATGACAACCAGACCGCAGATATTGTGGGCTTCAAATTTCTCAGCTACTTTTGGAATTTTGCTGGGAACAGTTCTGAAACAACCAAAGACTATTAAAAGAATTAGTTAAAATTTTATATCTTTTATATCTTTTATAACTTTATTGGCATCTCAATATAGGATTGAGGCTATCTGAAAACTGGAAAGGATCCATCCAAGAAAATTGGGAAAACTGACATATTGAACGTGATGTTAATAAAAGCTAACCCTTTACAATGGTTAAGCAATAAAGATTCAGTTTCAACTTAAGAATAATAGAAAGCAAATCAGGAAATGAGCAAGCATTAAGAAAATTAATTTGTAAGCATAGATTGATTATATACGACTGTTAGAGGTGTGGCTTTTGCAAGGTACACAGGACCCCTTTAACACCAGCTGAAATGATTTGAAGACCATAAACCTCGTTTGTAAATTCTATCAATTGAAACGATGAAACTCTCATCAGAATGAGCAGATACAAAAGATCTGTTCATTGAATAGCGCATTAAATCGAACTAACGGGATTAGAAGAGATAATCCACTGTTTTCGGTCACAACACGAACTTTTGCTGCTTTCCAATAAACTACACAAGTAAATTATCTACTTATTATTAGATTATTACTTTTTAAGCAGAGTATGACGAGAAAATATCGAGAAAATATCTATTCATTACATTTAAGCTAAAACTAATTCTATTATACAACTAAACTGACAACTGCTTATTCTCAGTTATAGTAGAAACCTCATTATACAAGACGTTCTCGAAAATTTAAATTTTTCGTGAAATTAATAGGTATGCAAATTAATACAGTATGCAAATGTTGAAGGAGCAACTACTAACAACTCGAGATTTCTACGAAAAAAAAACAGTAGAAGATAATCAATTAGGATGACTCTTGAGATTGTTTTTCTTAACTTTTTTATGTCCAATAAACAGCGAAATTTCGCCCAGCACCAGTGATAATAGCAGCAATTACTCCACCCAGGCGCCTCAAATGACAAAAATATAGGTTACTATAGACCACTAATAAGATTTAAGGCAAGAAAAATTATCCAACCAATTATCAATTTGACTTTCAGAGATAAATTGCCGCTAGCTGAGCACAGCTGCATTAAATTAAAAATGAGTGCGATTTAGATCATGCAAAAATCAAAGACGTAAAAGTCAATTAAAAGTAAAAACTAGTTAGGCATAAATTTTGCATAACAGACGCACATGGCTTCAATAAACTTTCAAACTTCGTTCAAAAGCATTTAACCGTTGACCTTGCTAGAGATAAATTTGACTTTCAGAGATAAATTGCCGCTAGCTGAGCACAGCTGCATTAAATTAAAAATGAGTGCGATTTAGATCATGCAAAAATCAAAGACGTAAAAGTCAATTAAAAGTAAAAACTAGTTAGGCATAAATTTTGCATAACAGACGCACATGGCTTCAATAAACTTTCAAACTTCGTTCAAAAGCATTTAACCGTTGACCTTGCTAAAAATTGCTTGTATATAATCACTATAATTGTTCCGACCCCACTTGTGGGTTTTTCTGTTAGACAATTTTGGCCGATCGATATATTCATCGCAGAGAAATGTGAGTGGTATCATTAAAAAGCTCGTCCAGCGAAAAAGTTTTAAAACTTTTTTCTAGGAGTTATCAAGCTTTGAAAAATTGTTATCACTTTTATCGTTTGTTCAAAGTAAAATCACTTTTTTGTTCAAAATAAAACTATTTCAATGAACATAATAGTTCAAAATTACATTTCACGCTACAAAATGCATCAATTTGGTGTTCCTAATAGACGAAAAGCGATTACAAAGACTAGTTCTGGTCTCATAGGGAAGTTTATTATCAACAAAAATCGAATTCTATTTGAGAGCGGTTTTTTTAAAAACTTTTCACATTTTTTTGTTTTTTTTTTCAAGTCACTTAGATAATAGTCACCTTTCATATCGAGGTTCTGTTATTGACAAACCTTATTTACAGTCCAATGATGCCCAATGAATAGAAAATTAGCTTTCAAGGAATCTCTCACATTTTTTGGCTTAGACTCAAGTGTTTGTAATTTTTAAGGAATTTTTTTTCAAATTTTACTAAATTTTTGAAGTCCTATGGAACAGACTCGTTGACTAAAAGTGCAAAAGTCTTCCCAATCAGCATTAAGTGAACCTATCTAGTGCTTTGAGTGGATAGCTAAGGGCTGTTTAATTTTAAAAAATTTGTGAAAATTTTTTTTGAACGTTAACCAATGTTAAACTTATTTTTATGAGCTGTAGGTCAGTCAGTCGACGTCCTTCCTTTCAACTGCAACCAAAATTTATTGGTTTTACCTTCTAACCACCGATTTTATGTCTTCGATGCGACAACTTTTCACATATTTTTTAAAATTGTTAATATTTTTTTATATATTTGGTTCCTATTGAAATCTTATCACATTTTCCTAATATTGAGAGTTTCCATTGGCTTAGACAAGACGTTAAATGAACAAGTTTTCAGAGAAAAGCTTATAGATTAAATGGCTTTGACACTTTCTTCTAGCACTTTTCTGCAAATTTTGCCTGCATTTGTTATTGTTTTCATAGTCTGTAACGTATTCTGTAGCTTATTGATGACTTATGAAAAAAAAAACAGCATTGTCTTCCCACCGAGGCATGACTTAAAGAATTTATTGACTTCCCTTTACAGCTATTGAATTTAATGGCGTTGACACCACGGGTTTTTTCAAAAATTTCGTGGTTTCAAAATATTTGATGATATTTGTTGATTATTTGAAGTCTTGTGGCTAAAGAAACAAAAAAACTCAATGCTGTTTAAAAAAAGTAATTGAAAAAGAAAAAGTTTTCACTGAAAAATTTGTTTTTTAATGGCTTAGACACTTTTCTCTCAATTTTTTTGAATTTGCTGTTCTTTTACTCTTCATTTAGTCGTAAAAGTAAAATGCTCACAAGTCTGATAAGCTTCCAACCGGCGATTGCATGAATGATACTACTCTTCGCAGTCAGTTCATAGCGAAGAGTCTTAAAGTTTATATATTCAATTTCATCTTTTTTATTTCTTCAAGTTTCGTTGATCGTTTTGTTAACTTGTAACTTCTCATCATTGAGAGATCCCATCAAATGCCTTGTAATTCAAAAAGTAAACTTTCTATTGCTATTGTGTCTTAACTGATGTTTTGTTTGATGGACAATATGCATTTTCATGTTTTGTGAGCGCTCAGAATTTGCGTTTCTCTTATTTTGGCACATTCGCGCAAAATAGCAGAGCCCAATTATATTCGAATGAAGCGCAAGTGAACCTACTCAATCGTTCAGTATAATGTTAAATAATAAGCATAGATAACATTTGGAAAAAACAGATTCAGATAATAGCTAATGATTTAAATGGCTTCAAAAATTTGTGTTTTCTTCATGTTTCTTGTGTTTTCTCAAAATTTCTCCATTTTTCTGCATGTTTCGTCCGTTTCTATGGCTTAGTTTTTTGTGATGAAGTTTTAGTAATTTTATTAAGAATTATTTTGTTAAAAGCTAATGATTTTTAATACATTTGACATTATTAATTTAAAAAATGTTGATTGATTTTTGAATTTCGCCTCATTATTTCCTTTTTTACTTGTTACCTAGTCTCATTAAGGAAAAGTTCCATCTGCTGCATAGTTAAGATAAAAGAAAATTTGTTTTATCTGATTGTATTTGACGTTGTTTACTAGGTGTGCTCTTAAATTTATATATTCAGTTTTGCCGTTATTTTTATAGTTTCTCATTTTCTTTTTTCTCGTAGTCTTTTTTACTGGCAGATCTCGTGAGCGCTGGAATGAGGCATGGTATTATGATAGCAGTTTGGATGTGTAACGATTTTTTTAAACTCAAACATCTATTTTTGATTATCTCTTCATTTGGTTGACAATAAAGTCAAAAATGTAGATAAGGTCGGAACATCATGTGCGAACGAACATTACCAAGCCTCCTTGTTTTCGATTTGTTGGCAACAAACTTTGCAAAGGTTAAATGATCCTAAAATTTTGTATACACATCGGCACCCTCGAGAATCTGGATTAGAAAATGATCGACGGCTGTTGGTAATCTGTGTTGCTTTTCAAAAACATTTATTCCATTCGAAAGGCTTATTCCACTTAAAAATCTTGCTTTATGAACTAAACAGATGTCGAAAAAATTATTCCATTTGAAAATTGCTATGAGCGCTTGTCGAAAAATATATTCATTCGAAAATTATTTTTTTTAAATGTACAATCCCGCTTTTCAAAATTTTAAAGAGCGGAAAGAGGATTAATGCAAATTTTCCAAGATGTTTTGGACGTTTTTCGTCTATAATTAATAAATTGATTAATAAATAAGCGATTAATTAGGATATTTTTGTCCTTGTACTACAACAAGCTCTTAAACAAAGTTTTGATCGGATTTCTTGATGACAATCCAAGCAACTGCTGACTACTATTTCTAATTTTGGTGAAGTTGGTTATTTGGAGTTCAATTCTTGTCGGTAATGTGGTGGGAATTTTCAATCTCCATGGCATGCCCTGCGCTGTCAGAAGATTTCAACCCTTTTTCAAATAATACTAGAGGGATAAGTAGGAATGAGTGAATAAATATCACACGAAACATAGAAACGGTTTGCAATTATTATTTATTTTAGCTCCAGTTAATGAGTAAACTTAAACTATTATCATTGTGTATTGACAAAATATTGATTTACGATATTCGATAGGTCTTTAACTTTTGCTGACAGATACGAATGCACTGTTCTAGTCTGATTTTGATCAATTGGTTGAACTTTTTTTTGAATGCGCTAGCCGTTAGTTGGAAAATATCAAAAAAGAGTCCACACTTGAATTTTAAAAATTAAGCATCTGATTCATGGACAGCAATTAATTAGATGTACAACTGCAGAATATAGAAAAAACAAAGATAAATGATACAATCTACAAATAAAAGCTCCATAGAATAATGTGGTATTTGAACAAAAGTGTTATCAAGTTATTACTGCAGAAAATAATTTTAATCAGATAAAATTAAACATGGACAAGAATGTATGCATTGATCTGTGACCTAATGTATGACGACGACCTTTTAGTACAGAAATCAACTCTAATAGTACAACTTGGTGTCAATTTAAGGCGAGTCGGGTATGATATTAAATTTATTAAATGAAGGAAGATGTCATTGAGGGGAGGAGGGGAAGGGGGGGGATGACAGCACTTCCACGACTGCGCATAAGACCGACTTGCCTGGATTAATCTTTGGTCCAAAATCTACAATTTACCCATAAAAAATGATGGAAAGATGCCAGGGAATGACCCAAAACTAAGAAACATAAAACGGATCATATATGGTCTTCAATTTTAAAAATTTGTTCAATGAACAATAATGGTATGACTAAATTCTCTTGTAATTTTCAGAAAACTTCAACTGTGAACACTCGTATATAATGTATTCAAACAGTGCATTTTGCTTTGCAGTTCTGGACCTCGGTCATACCAAAAAAAATTTACGTATGCCAGGAAAAGTGTTTTCGGTTGTATAATACATAGTTCACCGTTTTATGGTTCTCTTCAGGGAAAACTTTGCAGATAATTCAATTGAGCTAAAGCTGATTAGTTATAGAGGAATGATTTGTTCAGGCCGCTCTTCAAGCCATTCCAGTTACAATGGCTAGATCAACAGGACAGGGCAGTTTTTTGAAACGTTCAGAAAAATACCAACACAAGATAGACAAGTTGGAGGATGTTAGTGAGACACTTACTTAAAAAGACTTCTGAAAACAAAGCAATGTTCCGTTGCAGTCAATCCCACATTATTTGGTATCTGTAATTAATATAGCATCTGTAATTAAAATTACATTTAATTGCGGCATGGTTAAAAAACCGATGCCAATGGACGGAGCCAATATCAAAAAACCGCACGCTAAAAGAGTGAAACTGACAATTTCAGTTTTTCAGTTGAGCTCTCGAAATGATAGCCCGATCATACGAAGAATACTGTTGCATTTGAGGGTCGAAAAGCATTGATTACGTGAACAAGGATCTGAAGACCTACACAATCAAATCAATGAAACATCTCACCCTATTTTTGGTTGCTAATATCTAACGACAGTTTCTCTCTCCTCGCCCGCTTCACGAGGACAGAGAGAAAAATCCAACTATGGTTTCAGAACAATTCATCCAATGTCAGTCGGATACGTTTGAAAAAGAGGCCAGAGGAGCGGGGAGGAAATGATGGGGGGGTATGAATGGGAGGACTGGACGAGAGGGGAGGTCCAAATCGCCCAGTGGATGAGAGTGGACGGCAGAGTGTTTGGGGTGAGGGTCACTAGGGGGAGGAGATGTGTGTGTGTGTGTGTGTGTATGGGGGGTGTGAGGGTGGGGGGTCAGCTAAATGATGGGGGGTCAAGCTTTTTTAAGATTAACAGCCGTCCAAAGGGTCAGACGAAAGACGGGCCAAGGGAAAAATTGCATTAATAATACCAAAACACAAATATAATGGCTACAAACTTTGTTCTAGAGCAAAGAAAAAGATCTAGGAATAATATTGAAAAACGGTTTTTCGGCTAACTGATACGATTCTTAATTTCACAATTTAATTTAAAGAATTTGTTTAAATAAAAGCCCTGTTTCTAAAAGATGGAATCGATAATCTTTCATTAGGGTGATACACCTCGTTCACATTAAATCAGCAACTAAATTCAGCGAAAGACCTCTCCAAAAAAGCAAAAAAAAACATAAATCGACAACAGTCGGATGAATTGCTCCCGAATGACAGACGGGTGCAACTTAATTTAGAGGTGTAGCTTTATGTTTTATGGGCGCAAAATACCCGACCCCACAGGGGTTCTAACCCGTGCCTTCCATGTTGCAGTCTGAAATTTTAACCACTCAGCCATAATGGCATTGATTTCCTTTCCGCTCACAGTCGCTTTTACCAAAAAATCACTTCAGAACAAGAGCAACTCAGACCATAAAATGAAAAAGTCACAAAAGAAATCAAAAACGTTCTAAAACAAAAACTAAAAACAATCAGGCGCAAATTTTGTGATTCTAATCTAAATATCGCTTTTTTACCTTAAATATATTCACGTAAATTTGCTGAATAATTCTAAAATCCATTTATTTGAAACAGCGAGTGACGAAAGTCAGAAATTGAATGTGGACGTCGTGACTTTTATAAAAACGAAAAACGTGATCGAAAAGTAAATGAATTGAAAAAAGAGAGCGCCTAAAAAATAGACTTTGATAGGTTGATGGCGGCTATTAAACAGCAAAAAAAATCTTAAGAACAAAGAAATATCATTTTGCAAAAATTGCAACACTTTGTAAAGATTGCATTTTATCTGATATAAGTTATTTACCGGCGTTGAAAAGTGAAAACAATCTGAAAAATCAAGGCTATAAAGAACAGACAAAATAAAGAATCCAAAAGATTTCAACAAAACATTTAACGATCTACAAAGCATTTGCGGAAAAATATTGAAAAAAGATTTACTGTTAAAAAATGCAAAATAACAAGGCTGGCAGACTGACAAAAAATGTTGCGGTAGCTGCATAAACCATTGGTCTAATAATACAAATGAAAAAGTAACACCTAAAAAGCTTCAAGACAAAAATTAGAAGAAGGCCTCCTAATTTGACTTGAAAACATCAAAATTGAAGTCAAATTGAGAGTGACGAAGTCATTGTGAGAGTTATGTCCTTGGCTACCGAAAACTTATTTACTCACATGAACAAAAACTCGCTCCCAAATAATTGAAAAATGAAGTCATACGCAACGCAGTGAAAAAAAATTGAATGACTAAACAAACAAAAACTGATTTGAAGTGAGCGTAACGTCATATAGTCATAACAAAAATTTTGACGAATTTCACACGTTCTGTTCCGTTACAGATCTCTTTGATAAATTGAACAAATCTTAAAGCTAAAAACATAGCCGGCAGATTGCCGGAAAATAGCCTCGATAGACGCTTGTGGCCTTCCATGAATTGAAACAACTAAAGAAACAAGATAGGCAGATTGACCAAAAGTCCTTCAGTAATCCACTAAATTTTTCGGGTAAGATACGCACTGTCATTTTTATGATACACATTTGGTCTAAAAGGAAAAAGTCCTAAAAGAGCTTTTTCAAAATTGATTTTCGAAATCAAAAACTCAAGACTAATACTCAAGAATTAGGGCATATAAGTTTGGCACTATCAGATGCACACTAGTGATCTTTAACTAGTAAATGTTCATAAAATAAAGTTCCAAAAGTGAGTTCAGAAGTAATTTTTTAGTGAGGTAAGTCACGCAATCGACCTAAAAGCAGGAATGACGTCACACAGACAAATTTTAACTGCAAAGCACTAGAAGTCACTGAAGTCATTGAAAAAGTCAGGGTAAGACGAAACAAAAATCTGTCAGACCAAGTTAAAAAAAACATAGCAGGACCAGCCCTGACGTACACTTCAAAGAATTTTCATTGACTAAACAAAAAAATTAGACCTGGCACGGACTATGAGTGAATTGGAAAAAACATTTCTAAAAACTCAGATCGGAAATGAAAAAAAAATCCGAAAATCAATGTCAAAACACCGCATGATGTGAACAACAAACCAATGGCGATAAATTGAAATTTGGTTCAAACAAAAAACTAGGCCTAGAATGAACGATGAATGGATTGGCAAAACCATTTAGAAAAAATCCAATCCAAAAAATTGAAAAAACAGTAAAAATAACATAACCGACTAACGTCGGGCGAATTGCTCTCAAACGACCGGCGAGCGGTTGGCTTGGTCAGTAGCTAGCCACGGGGGGGGGGGTGGAGCCAATAGTGGGGGTGGGGGGTCAACAAAGGGGGGGTGTCAACCTCTAAGAACCGCCCCTCACACCATAAGTATAAGTATAAGTCTCCAAGACAGTTTGAGCTGAAACAGACCTGAAAGGCTCTAAGAGCACATAATGCCCGCTGGGCGCTACCTGTTTATCCCGTTTTTGAGGACGAAAAGTCAAAAGCGTCAGACGAAAAATTGGTCAAGCGAAAAATCGCATAAAAAGACCGACAGGACTAATATAATTGCTACAAACTTCGTTTGAGAGCAATTAATCAAAGTGAAATTTCAGCATGTGAACAAAAAAAACCACTAGCGAGAGAAAATTTTTGTTCCAACAACGTTTTCTCACTCTACTTTAAAATTAAAGCGAAAAAAAATCACGCTGCAAAACCACTCGGTTTTTCGATCCATTTCCTATTTCGTCGTGACCAAAATCACTACTCCAATTTATGAAAATATGAAGATGTGTGAACACATCTTTAAAAAAAACAGCGCCCCAATACAATTCAAATTCTTTAAATTGTAACAATTAGGAGCGCAAGAATAGCTGCCTGGAATTGCTGACGCGGCTATTAATAAAAACATAAACCCACTAACGTCGGAAAATTTGCTCTCAAATGACAGGAGGCGCAATTTAATTGAGAGGCTGTATCCTCGATAATTTTTTCTTTATGGTTGCGAAAACATAAGCCGATGGTAGGATTCGAACCCCAACCTCCTGAGTACAATTTTGTTACATCGACGGAGGTATTAACCACTCGGCTATCAGAAACTTGTCATCGAGCCTCTAACAATCGGTTTTGTCTGAAAAACAAACTATATTTTGGAGTGACAGCAATTGAGATCACTCAAAAATCAAGAAGTGCGTGAAAAAGTCAATTTAGAAGTCAAAGAATATTCTCGAAGAAAATCCCATAACGGTCGAGCAAAAAATGGGCATAAAAAGACACGTTTACAATAATTGCTTCTCATTCGAGAGCAATTAATTAATGAAATCACAAAAAATTACTTAATTCATACCATTACCTGACTCCGCCAAAAAATTTATACTGCTATTATTATTCACTTGAAATAAAATTTTTTTAGACCAACGCACACAACATAAAACCAGAAAATAGAAGTCTGAAGAAAAAAGATGAAAAATATTGGTATGAATTGATAAAAGCAAAAAGACTCAAACAATAAGTTCAAAATTTTGATCAAAAACATCTATAATCTTGCCATAATCTGAAAAAACACGATATATAAAACATTGAAATTACCAACGCCTTGTAACCATAAAGCCAAAAATGGAAAATAAAATTTGATTATGACAAAAAACAAGAGTAAAAAAGAAAAACTTAAAATTCGGCCGAAAACGTATCAGTTAAATAGAATCGTAGAGCATTTACGGATGTAGCGAAACGAAGTGTAGAGGGGTCAAATGATTACGTGGTTGCGCGGGGGTCAGACTCTTAGCAGCGCCTAACACCACTAATTTGTCTCTTACACAGTTACGGTGGCCGCTCTAAGAGAATTTAGTGTCCTCCGGACTTTACCTGTTCATCCTGTTTTTGAGGACGAAAAGTCAAATGGTCAAACAAAAAAAGCAATCAGACAAAGCTGTTAGTGCAAAAAATTGAATAAAAAAGACCAGCAAGACTAATATAATAGTTATAAACTGATACGACACGGCGAACTACAAAATCGAGAAATATCACCTGATTTTGGGTTTGGAACACATAATTGGACTATCAGAAACATTACAAAATCAATTGCATAGGGTTACATAATAATATAGCCTTGATAAAAAATATTCCAAACAAAATTATCAGCGTAGAATAGCTCAAAGACTGAACCGGTTAGCTGTGTGCACTATTCTGAAATAAATTTCCTCTCAGAAACTTTTTACTGACAATGTTAATTGTACACTTTATCGCTTTGTCAGTTACTAACATTTGAGTAATTAAAAAGAAGTAATCTGTTCTCAGCAAAATCAGTGCAATGACTCCCACAAAATGAAAACGTAGCTGACCAACTTCAGACGAATTACTTTTAAACGACGGTTATGGGTATGTGCCGATATTAGCTAGCATATTTTAGGGACGTTAGACTTGTTGTAAACGCAAACACTTGCTAGTGTTTTCCAGCGCTCTCAGCCGAGTGGTGATCGTAACCAATTAATCGCGTCTGCAGGTTCAAATCTTGTCAAAATCTTATTTTCGGCCCCTATGAAACTCATCCCTTTTCAACCATCAAAATAACGTTTGGCCGACAACCTTCGGGTCTCTGTAATTTTTGCGGTTTTTTGTCGTTTGTCCCTTCTGTAACATACATTTTTTGCACATACGATTACGATTGTACGCTAAAACTATACCAAAAATAGACTCGAATTCTGAATTTTCAAGCTTGAACTAGTAACGATACACGGTTATTAGCTCGAATTGAGTTTGAATTTTGGGTTCTGAAGTAGAGAGACAAGATATGGGAGGGGAAAATACGTCTGGGCCCTAATCGCAGTAAAAATATGATTGAGAGCAGCGAGCGCTAACACATTCGTACATTCAGCTTCCTTAAGTTATTGTCCTTCCTCAAACCAATTAGATCAATTTTCACTTTAAGAAGCAACTAGTCAAGTTACTAGCATTGACGACACTGAAACAACGTTATCAAATTCATAGATAGACGAGATGACAGATTGTTAACAGAATTTCAAATACATACGTCAGCTCTCTACAGCAATAGTGTAGCAATCCGCTATTGACAAGGGGAAAAATTTAGTTAAAACGAAGTATTTTTAATGCTCGGTTAAGTTTTGACGAGACAAATTTATTGTAACCCGGATTGTGGCGAACACAGTTGGCATCCTTCAAGTAACCATGACCTTAGAGTCAAAAAAATTACTAAGCTACCATTGACATTTTTCAATCGCTCCTTATTTTTGACCAAAAATTTCCGATTCTCCGTTGAAAATCCCGAGTTTGGTTTTTATTTTTCCGCGAACTAAAATTCATTAACATTAAAGTATCCCTCTCCGTGATGAGGCCACATGAACTTTACTCTCTGAATAATCTGTGATATTATAATTGGAGCCATTTATTTTATTTGTAAAGGCTTTTGGTACACTCACCTATTAGTTCCCAGAATGGACCCTCCACTACCCAGAAATCCAGACACAGATGACCAATTCGCATACTCTACCTAAGAAAAAGAACAAATGAGAGGTAAGTCTTGACAGTAGCTTCAAGACTCTTTAATAACACAATAATAGCATTTTTGTCATTCCTCTCGGTAACTAAAGGCTGTTAGCTTGAGAAATCAACAGAATATATGCGAATCATGAAAAACTGCTTGAAATATAAAATACTTTTTGTAAAAATAAAAAAACTTTTGCAAAACTAAGATTGCGATGCGAGTAACATAGCCGGCAGATTGCCGGAATAGCTGCGAAAGAATAGACCTGCGTGACATATAATAGAGATAGAAACAGATACAGATCTAAATTGAAAAAAAAATCGACGCCGCTCAAAAAACTAGGTAAAAAACATTTACCGATAAATTAATAAAGCTTGTTAAAATTCATCCCGCAGAAGCCTCTTATTAGGGACCTTTACGGCACATATGAGTTCCTTTGACCTTGAAAAAATTCAAACTAAACTTAAGTTTTAAAGTACAAAAGTCATTTTATTGAGTGAGGTAAGTCACGTATGATCAAAATCTAATCACGCAAATAACCTAAAAACTTCTGCTAAAGCGAGTGAGAAATGACGTCACGCGCGCAAATGCCGTTAGTGAGAGGAAGAAGTCATTCAGAAAATTTGACTTTTTCAGCTTTGCTGTGTGAACAAATGTAAAACGAAAAAAGAGCGTCAGACGACGAAACAAAAAACATAGCCGGAAGAATTCCGGAAGCGACTCGAAGCATCAAAACTTCACTAACAAAACCGTAATTGCAGCGGAAACCACCACTTTTTGTATTAAACCATTAACTCACTGCCTCTCCAGGTCTGCTCTAAAAATTGGTGAAACTTAAACAACTGTCACCAAGCGAAACAAAATGCAGCAAAATTTTATATCATTGAAAACGTTTGGTAACGTTAAAAAACCGAAATAATTGAAGTGGTCAAAAAAGTGATAGACCGAAAAAGCTGACAAGGTTATCAATTTCCCTCAAATAATTCATGATTTTAATCTGAAAGCTCGCGAAAGCAAACGGCAGATAATAATCTTAGAAACCAAGTTAAATCTTTTCAAAACAGAAAGCTCAAATTTAAGAATCAGAAACACCTATAATTACACTACTAATCATTGCGATTAAAACAAAAAACAACACACTCAAACTGTTCCTTTTTGTACAAAAGCTAGACAACATGATTTCATACTAAATCAAAAATAAAATTGATCATAGAAAAGACATAAGCAGCAGAATATTCAAAGACAAAAAATTGTTTAAATTAACACCAAGGCCGGAAGAAGGCTGCAGTAAATAGTCATAAGTGGAAATTGCGGAAAAGGCTTGCTATCAAATTCTCAGTACTGCCTTTTGCTGAATGAAATCAATTGCACTCCAAAGAAATGACGAAAATCTAAGAAAAAGTTGAAATCATTCATTTTTAACAACTGAAAAATCAATATACGGAAAATAAATGTAGGTGCCAGTATAAGGATAGAAAGATACTAACTAGAATGTGAAGTATGTAAAGAATATGGGCACAATGTAAGAAACACCGTAACAAAAACACATTCTTGATTTTTGAAAATTAAAAATCAAAAAAAAATTCAAGAAAAACGAATACATTTCATTGTTCAGCTTTCAAGACAAATAAAAGATAATTAATCATCCGATACAAAGAACTATTCTCCTGAAGAGAACACAAAACAGGATAAAGCAGAATTCATAAATACGAAAAATTGAAGCCATTTGCAAAAAATGGTCAAAAAACTTTTAAAAAATTGGTGAAACTTAAACCACTGTCAAGAAGAGAAACAAAATGCAGCAAAATTTTATATTATTGAAAACGTTTGGTAACGTTGAAAAATGAAAAATTAAGGTGGTCAAAAACCTGATAGTCTGAAAAAGCTGGCAAGGTTATCAATAGCCCTCAAATAATTCATGATTCTAATCTGAAAGCTCGCGAAAGCAAACGGCAGATAATAATCTTAGAAACCAAGTTAAATCTTTTCAAAACAGAAAGCTCAAATTTAAGAATCAGAAACACCTATAATTACACTACTAATCATTGCGATTAAAACAAAAAACAACACACTCAAACTGTTCCTTTTTGTACAAAAGCTAGACAACATGATTTCATACTAAATCAAAAATAAAATTGATCATAGAAAAGACATAAGCAGCAGAATATTCAAAGACAAAAAATTGTTTAAATTAACACCAAGGCCGGAAGAAGGCTGCAGTAAATAGTCATAAGTGGAAATTGCGGAAAAGGCTTGCTATCAAATTCTCAGTACTGCCTTTTGCTGAATGAAATCAATTGCACTCCAAAGAAATGACGAAAATCTAAGAAAAAGTTGAAATCATTCATTTTTAACAACTGAAAAATCAATATACGGAAAATAAATGTAGGTGCCAGTATAAGGATAGAAAGATACTAACTAGAATGTGAAGTATGTAAAGAATATGGGCACAATGTAAGAAACACCGTAACAAAAACACATTCTTGATTTTTGAAAATTAAAAATCAAAAAAAAATTCAAGAAAAACGAATACATTTCATTGTTCAGCTTTCAAGACAAATAAAAGATAATTAATCATCCGATACAAAGAACTATTCTCCTGAAGAGAACACAAAACAGGATAAAGCAGAATTCATAAATACGAAAAATTGAAGCCATTTGCAAAAAATGGTCAAAAAACTTTTAAAAAATTGGTGAAACTTAAACCACTGTCAAGAAGAGAAACAAAATGCAGCAAAATTTTATATTATTGAAAACGTTTGGTAACGTTGAAAAATGAAAAATTAAGGTGGTCAAAAACCTGATAGTCTGAAAAAGCTGGCAAGGTTATCAATAGCCCTCAAATAATTCATGATTCTAATCTGAAAAAGACCGCGAAAGCAAACGGCAGATATTAATCTTGAAACTAAGTTAAATCTTTTCAAAAAAGAAAGCTCAAATTTAGGAATCAGAAAACGCCGATAATTACACTTCAAATCACTGCGATTAAGACAAAAAACAACACACTCAAACTGTTCCTTTTTGTACATGAGCTAGACAACATGATTTCATACTAAATCAAAAACAAAATTGATCATAGAAAAGACACAAGCAGCAGAAGAATATTCAAAGACAAAAAATTGTTTAAATTAACACCAAGGCCGGAAGAAGACTGCAGTAAATAGTCATAAGTGGACATTTGGGAAGAAGCTTGCTATCAAACTCTCAGTCTTTTGTTGAATGAAATCAATTGCACACCAAAGAAATGACGAAAATCTAAGACAAAGCTGAAATCGTTCATTTTTTACAACTGAAAAAATCAATATAACGAAAATAAATTTAGGTGCCAGGACAAAGCTAGAATGATACTAACTAGAATGTGGAGAATACGGGCACAATGTAAGGAACACCGTAACAAAAAGACTTTCTTGATTTTTGAAAGCTTAAAATCAATTTAAAAAATTCAAGAAAAACGAATACATTTCATTTTTCAGCACTCAAGACAAAGAAAAGATAACTAGTCATGCGATACAAATATCTATCCTCCTGAAGCAACCAAAAAAAATTTTAAAAAAGGAAAAAGCAGAATTCATAAATAAGAAACATTGAAACATTTTGCAAAAAAATGGTCAAAGAACAAGTTAAGACTGCATTTAACTATTTTCTCAAAACTTAACGCCAAAAACTGATTGAATTTTTATTGAAACGAAATTAAAGTCCCTCATGTTGCACAAAAAAAACTTTCTAGCAATTACAACCAAAATACAAACGAGAAACTGACGAAAATCGGAAAAAAATACCAAAATCGGATTAGCATATGTACAATTTTATGGAACAAAATTACATCAAGGTATAAAGTGGCGTTGAGTATAGGAATTATCAAAGAGAAATTGCCATACTGATTTTTGACAAAAAGACGGTTAAAAGATCCAAAAAATAAGAAACTAAAAGACAAAAAATGCCAACAATTAACAAACATAGCTGGCAGATTGCCAGAAAATAGCCGCAATAGATTCGTAGATCGGCAGTCTAAAAAACAGTAAAAAACGACAGACCAAAAAAATTCGTTTTTTCATTAAGGCTGATCTGTTATATTTTGATTAAAAATCTGTATAAGTTATTGCTGCCTTCTATTAGCTGATCTCAAATAACCTTCATTTAGAGTGACACACACCCATTTGACCTTATCTCTTTGAATTAAAGTAAATAAAAGTCAATTTCGAAGTGAGGAGGTCATTTTTGAGAGTGAGGTAAGTCAAGTGTGACCAAAAATTTAATCACGCGCATGAACAAAACTCGCTCCACAAAGAGCGAAAAATGACGTCACACATGCAGTTCAGTTGAAATTGCATGAACGAATGAACAAAAAGTGGCTGTGACGTCGTCATATGGTCGTAACAAAAATCATGACGACGAAATAAAACCAAGAGAAGGCCAATAATAGCACCAGCTATCGCTGTGCGGCTATTAAAAAAATCAAGAATTATGTGCCAATGTTCAACTTGAAACGCATTTTCATGCTCTGCAAAACACTGTGGCATCAATTTCCGAGGTTGACACTTCAATATAGTATCAAAAAAAAATTATTTCTAAAAGGAACCAAATTAAAAGTAAAAAAATTGGGCCACTTAGACGAAAAATCGGCTAAAAACGGTTATCTATATGTGCAATTCAGTCAAAAACTACTTTTCAAAGTCAAAAAAGTCATTTATTAAACGCAGCGCATGATCAAAAAACTTCTGTCGCTTAGCGAAAATCTGTTCACCAAGACAGCTCTTCTCACTTTCGCTTTTAGATCAAAATGCCGCGTGAACAAATCTACTTCCTGTAAAAAAAACCGAGAGAAAACCAATACTCCTCTTCGAGTCGTAAAAAGACCGAGAGAAAACCAATACTCCTCTTCGAGTCGTAATAAAAAAACCAATAGCACCGCAATATAGCTTCTATATATAGCTTCGCAGCTATAAAAAGATAGCTGTTTGAGGTCAGGGTTTCAAGGACAGACTTGAAATCGAATTCCGTCCAATACTCACTTGGTCGAGAAGAAATCCGTCAAAGCCTTCAGAGACGAGCAGGACGTTGTAGTTGTCCTCATAGAATAGAGTCCTCACTACTGCACGGACTGCTGCATTCATGCCAGGCGCAGGGTTCCCCATGTTCATTACTGCTATCACTTGGGTCCGTTGCTAAACAGAGCAAATTACATTGAAACATTTCAGTTAACATTTCCGGAGTCTAAGTGGTTTTATGAGCAGTCTACGTATCTTGTATACATAAACTACAAGCCGGAGGGGGGGCTACTCTAATTCAATAGTTTACGATTGAAAAGTTTGTCAACTTGGACTTGACCATGTTTTGTAACTTCGGGATGATCAAACTTTGGATTTTAGAGGGTGTGCGAGAAGTGTGTCAAATACACCCCCCCCCCCCCCCCACTTGTAGTTTGTATAAACAATAACTCAACAACTCGTTAAATTATGGTTTCAAACAAATCTGATTAAAACTACCATCCGTAATTAAAACAGTGAATCAGAAACAAATACAAACAAGACCTCTGTTCTATCTAAACTGATTATCATCTCAGAGCACTAATTTATGCCTCATATAGTGGGAGCCAACCTGACGTAAAACTCATTTTAAGCTCTAATACAAGTTGAAGTATTATGTCAACAAATTATTTTTATTGACCTCACTTTTTAGCGATAACTTCGAAGACCACTCGGAAAAGCAAAACTTGTTGCGAGTTTCATTTATACCATGAGCGATAGCAACGCATATAATGATCGATTATCAATAATCATGAGAGCATTTTTGCTGCAAATTTGTTAAGCATGAATTGAGCCTTTCGATCGGTGACAGCTGTAATTAACTAAACTGTAATGCCACTGCCCTCTAGCGTGAACTGTGAATGAATGAACTGTAGTACAACGTAATGAGACTATAATCAGGCAACTCAAACTATCTAAACACTTTTCATCGCTTCAACTGTCACTTAACATCACAAACATTTTAGAAGACATCAGGTCTTTCACCGATACATACCCTATTGAACAACTCCATTTTGGGACTCCATGCTTGATCCGCTGGCTTTAAAAAACAATAGATGATGACGCACACACATTAAGAATGAATTGACTTTCAGGTCACACAAATATAACAAAAAGATTAGAAAAAGCAAAATCATAACGAAGTAACTTCAAGGAATTGCCAATGGTGGTAAAACTTTGCTCCAAAAAAGCACCGGAAACTAGTTGTTTTGATAACTGCAAAGCTAGCAGCACCTCCTGGTAACCATTAGGTGAACCGGTGAACCGCAGACAGGCTCAGAAAAAATAGTGAGAGAACAAATGAAAAACCCAAAAACTAATTTAAAATAATATGAAGTAACAAAATAAGTAGGGCAAATTACTCTCAAACGACAGGCGAGAGGCTCGCTCCGTGTGGGAGGGGGGGTATCGCTGTACGGGACCCTTACGGTTTGAACGATGTGCAGGGGGGTGGGGGTCTAAGAACCGCCCTTCACACCATAAGTATAAGTCTCCAAAACAGTTTCTATGAACCGCATACTTGGAGAATAGTGCGCTGAAAAGCTCTAAGAGATTTTAATGCCCGCTGGACGCCACCTGTTATCCCGTTGTGAGGACGAAAAGTCAAAAGCGTCAGACAAAAAATTGGTCAAGCGAAAAATCGCATTAAAAAAGACCAACAGGACTAATATAATTGCTAAAATTCGTTTGAAAGCAATTTTAAAAATTAGTTGTTTCTAGTTGTAAATTTCTGTGGAAAATTGTGAATTGCGCAGTGACTTTTTGACAGTTAGGGAAATCAAGTATTGGGGGATCATTTTTCAAGAAATTATTATTATTATTGCTATTATCTTCTATACAAAAACGATCACTGCCAATTTTTTTGTAAGGGTGTTTTTGCAAGTCGGTTTCAATTAGGAAAAAAACTTGGTCTCCGCCGTAGGCTTTTAGGACATCAACAAAAACTGATCAATAAACGGTTCGATTTGACGGGAAACTGCTGAAATATGGAAAAGTTGGTTGAGTTTTACTACCGTTATTTTGCTACTACACTACTAGTTTATTGCTCAATAATAAACAATCTTTTTGTTGTTATAAACTGTTTTTTTAGCAAAATGAATTTTGGGGGCACCAAAGAACTCGAAATATAACTGACTAACCGAGAAATTGCTCTCAAGCTACTGGCTAGGGGTCAAACTCTTAGAACCACTCTGAATTAATGTCTCCATAAGAGTTTCGGTGAACCGTGTACTTAGAGCCTAAAAAGCCAACAGGCTCTAAGAGAACTTAATGCCCTCCGGGCGCTACCTGTTTATCCTGTTTTCGAGAACAAAAAGTCAAAGAATTGGACAAAATTTGGTGAAGCAAAAATTGCATAAAAGACGCAGGACTAATATAATTACTACAAACTTAGTTTGAGAACAACTTATAAGTTGCTACTGAAGTTAGCTCGCTCCCTATTTCAAAAAATCAGATTATGTGTGTTCTCAGTACTCCTTCAAGACGAGTACGCTCTTTGCTCCAAAACCTCTTTGAAAAATATCTTTGTATTTATAGAAAGAAAATTTTGTTCCCCCAACCGAAGTATTTTGAGATGTTTGTAAAAAAAACATCGTAAGCAATCTGGCGGTAAAAGAAAAAGCCGGGAAAAGTTAGGAGAGCAGTAGCAGCAGCTATTTGTTTATATACTACCGTATTAAATGTTCAGGAAAAATATGGCCTCAGGAAATCTGGAAAAAAAATTGATATATCAATTTAGACGGATTAAAATACGGCTTGGACAAGAAATTGCAAGGGGGTGGTACAGCAGTTTATACCATTGACTATTCTTTAAGATGATCATTTGCATAGCAATGATTTTCAGAGCAACTTAACCATAGCAAAATGTAGCTATGTGGCTATTCCTGAAATAAGCATAATAAATACTTTATACAGAGCAATGATGGCATATATCACAAAGCAATAAACCCCACGTACACATTTTTGAATTTCTTCAAAGCCACAAACAATGAGAAAGAACGTTTCAAACCAACTGAAACAAACACCAAGAGCTCGCAAATCGGTCTCACTCAACAATGGCTGAATGATTTTCAAGTTTCTGTTGACATCGCCACCAAACTTTCCAATCAGGAAACAACCTTTGAAAACGTTTCATTTTATGGTCACACAGATGCCACACAAGTACTCTTTCATTCAAAGACACCTTAAGAGATTGAAACGGTTGTTTTTTCAACTCAATATCTCTTTAAACTGATTTCTAGCCATAGCCAAAAACTTGCCATACCCTCTATGGCACGTAATTTTATGCCGCTTTATGGTTAGTAACTTTCTTCCAATGATCAACCCGGTGTATTCGTAAGTGTTATTTCGTTATTATATGGGAGTGTGTCCTGTTTTTCAACGCTGTCTCAAGGTTTCAACTCTGTTAGTTTTATTTGGCAGTGAATTCTATGCATGCTTACACTGTTTCCGAACGTATTCAATTTTGCAGCCTGTTAAATATCAATACATTAAAAACATACATTTTTCTCAGCAAGCATGTCCGTTCCAGGTGACTACCAACAATAATTCGCACAAGAGAGTTGTCATGCAATTTTCCGATGCCAAATTGGCACGCATTGTTGGATGTTCTCAATAACCGACAAACGTCGGATGAATTGCTCTCGAAATACTGGCTGTGCTCTCGATTCTATTCTAACGTGTGTCAACCATTTCAAAAATACACTCTTATAGCAAAAAATAATGGTAATAATCGGCAAACTTTCAAAAAAAAATCCCGCTAACGGTTGATCTTTTCACTAACATTACACCAACATCACAGCTTGGCAAACATAAATGACTAATGTCGGAAAAATTGGTCTCAAACGACCAGTGGGAGCTCTAGTCAAAAGGTACTTCAGTAGGGGGAACGTAGAGGAATAATGAAAATGATTTTTGAAGAAAATTTTAAAGAGCGAACTATTTTGATGTCATTTTGTAGTTGAACATACTCTTGTTTCAAAGTGAGACGATACAGGAGCTAGTATCAAAACCAATAAGCATTAGAGATGGTGACTAAGACTTATAAGAACCAAGTTCGAGAGACGGGCATCTAAAACTGGGCTCTATGGGTTCATCCCGTTTCTATTTCTAATTTCGTTTTTTGATGTTTCGTTTTACCAAACATAACCAACCACGATCGGCCAATTCCTCTCAAACGACGGGCTCGAGCTCCTTTGTGCTGTACCTTAGCCATTGAGGGGGCATAATACAACTAAGGGGCTTAAAATGATATTAGATCTTATTATAGACCAATTATAAGATCCAAGATGAAACCAAATCGATCGAGTGGAAAAATGGATTCGATAAGTCAAAAGCATTATTACGTCTAGATAACTTTCTGAGATCGTAGAGAAACTGCTTATACTACTTTCCAAAAATTTATGGAAGATCTGCTGAAAACCTTAATTAAATAAACAATAAAATAAAATGTTTACATTCCTTCCTATTGGTATCAGATATGCTCATACCATTGCATTAAACGAGTAATAAACTTCTAGCGAATTTTGACGAAGCCAGAAATACTCTATGAGGCAATTGAGTAACTTGTTAATTGTTACCAAATATAAGGCTACCGCATTGCGATTATCGGTTTGATAGACAGTCCAGGGGAATATCTCCAAGTCTACTTCGAAGGAAAGAAATAATTTCTCTGTTGTTAATAATTAACAAAACATGAATATATTAATTCAAGAGACCCGGAGGGGACAGGCAACAGGACAAGCGGTCTGCTAACTCCTGCCCTTCAAATGAAACACTTCATAATGAAACACTTCATAAATGAAACACTTCATAACACGTCAAAATATTCAAAAACTTCAAAAATAAAAAAATGTTTTTAATAATGGGTTAAGTCTGGTTTTTTTTTGTTAAAGTACGATACCAAACTATTTTATCATGCCAGAATCGCCGGTCCTTAATGTAACTACGCTCCCACATATTGCTTTAAGCGTTCAAATAATTTTTCAAGCAGCTCTGTACCTCACTGAGCAGCACCTTTCAATTTTACTTTTACAAAATTGTTCATTCAAAAGGCACTTCTAGTAAAGTCTGGTTTTTCAAAGACAAATAGGTCATTCAAGAACGTTTCAGAATGCAATTGGTTTAACGAGCTTAGAACAACTTTCAGGCACTCATAGATGTACAGTTCATTGACCGTAAGAATTTTATTTGAAACAGAAATATCTCCGATGCGATCCATACGTTTGCGAAAATAAATTTTAAGATTTTTTTCTGAAGATATATTTTTGATATATAGGAATAAAGTATACATCCATAAACCAAAATATCGTATTGGATGATAGAGTTAATGTTACTTTTGTAATATTGTATTAGCTGCCTCCTAGGAACAGTGCCTTAACTTGGATATAATCCCGCATTGTTTTCCGAGTCTCTTTTTAACATAATCGACATGTGAAACAAAAGACAGTTTACTATCCAGACGTATACCAAGATGTTTACACACAGGCTTACACAGACAGCAAATACTGTAATTTCGCTAGCTTTGCGACAGGAGGGTAGATGATTGATATAGATAATAAATAACAGTGGACCCAAAATTGATCCTTGAGGAACCCCGCAATTTACTGGTAGCCAAGAGGAAGAAGCACCACTTAATTCAACTCTTTAGTATCTCTTAGTTAGGTATGACTGAAACCAAGCATGTGCATCACCCCGTACACCATAGGATTCTAATTTAGATAACAAAATATTATGATCTATTGTGTCAAATGCCTTTTTCAGGTCCAAAAAGGAGCCTATAGTTGCGTCATTTTCATTGGCTGGTATTTTTTCGATTCGATGAATTAAAGCATCAATGGTGCCAAATTTTTTTGCGAAAACAAAACTGCCTGTTTGTGAACAATTTGAACTCTTAAAAGAGATGGTAGAATCTATTGAACATCATTCTACAAAAATTTTGCTCCAGATTATGCTCCAGATTACTAAAAAAAGATATCGGTCTATAATTGTTTCAATCAGTTTTATCAATTTCTTTATGAAGAGGTAAAACTTTTGCTTTTTTTAAATTCACCAGGGAATTTTCCTTTCTTGAATGATAGATTGATTAAATACGTCAACAACGGCGCTACAATTTGACTTGTCGTTTTCACCAAAACATTGCAAATTTCATCCTCCCCAGATGATGTTTTATTATCCAAGCTATTAATGATCTCAATAACCTCACTTTCCTCTGTTTCAAACATGCACAAACTTTATATTTGACTCTCTACGGGTTTTAAGGGATGATGAGGAATCTTGTCTGAGACATTACTCCCTATTCCTGTAAAGACTTTGTTGAAACAACTGAAACAATCTTTTTCTGATTTTTCTACTTTTCCCTTAGAGCTGAAGGGAATGTTTTGACAACGAATGCTTTTTCCAGTTAAATCATTGAGTAGTTTCTATGTCTTTCTTGAGTCTCCAACGCATTTTACTTCTTAAATAAGAGGCATAAATTTTTATTAAGAAACCTAAATTTTAACCAAAGAAGTTGTTATCAAAAACATTTCGGATGAAGGTTTACACCCTTCGCCGTATGAAGTGCGGTCGTTAAAGAAGAGCTTTTATTTACGCCCTTCAAAAATTATTCACGAGATTAGATTCACGTTTTGAAATTTGGAATATTAATCATTAAATTGTCAAGCTAGCCGCCGAGCTAATATTATTGTTTCTGTTATAAGTCAAGCACCAAGCTCAACTTTTTTTCCAAACACACTGAAGACCTGGTCTTCATTTGTCATTACTAACATGTCACCAAGCTAGCGGTGATATTGATTTATCTGGGGAAACGGGATGAGGCAAAACAAATAGGAGCGAGACCATTTTTCGAAATTCAATATATGGATGAGCTCAAAAAAGCGCCTTACCAGTAATAACCGATGACTGCGATCATTTTCAGGTCCTCATTGATTTAAAAACAATCGCCTAACTTCGTTCTCTCGAACGACAGGCGAGGTGCTGGCTTTGGTTGTAGTTAGCTTAACCTTAGGAGGCTTACCTCACTGGGTAACGATAAAAGCTCGTTATAGCATGGATTTCTATCTCTGCAAACGTTCTTAACATCTTGGGTGAATCATACACTTAGAGCTTACTAAATCTCCAACAGCTATACAATAGCTTAAAGCCATCGGGCGTAACCAGTTTGTCTAGTTCCTTTTGTCAAAAAGTTATATCTCAAACAATTACCACCCGACAAATTGCTTTCGAACGACGGATGAGGTGTTGCCCTGTATAGTTGTAGCTAGATTAAGATTATGCTCAGCCCTAAGGCGTTGGAGGTCTCAAACCCAAATTATATCAAATTTGCCTTTCACGCCTTGAATTTCCACTTACAAAGCAGCTTCGGTAAATTGTACACTTAGAGCCTACTTAACTTCAACAGCCTTTTAAGACTCCTGGGTTTTATTGCTTCATCCCGTTTTTGAACTCGAAAAGTCAACTTAAATTGGTCAAGTGAGCAAAATAGTTTTCTGGAAAAGGTCAAAAACGGTCAAGCAACATTTTGCACAACACGACAAAAATCTTTTATTAAAACTTTGTTCTCGAGCAATTGGTAACTCAAGCAGGCCAATGAACACTCTTGAAAAAATCGGTCGAGCAAAAATCGAACATTAAATCGGTCGAGCAAAAATCGAACATTAAAAGAAGACACACAGCTACAAATTGCTTTACACTTCATTCGAGAGCAATTGATAATGGATTGATGGCAATAATAGATTTTAATTTTCTTACCTTGCCTTCGATGACAGATGTTGCTTCTTCGGGGACATGTCGATTGTTCAAAGTTCTATAGATTTCTAGATTGTTCATAAAACTTTTGCCACGCAGCTCAACCGCATCTTTGAAACGAGCCTCGCTGACTGCTTTTGCAACACTTTGGGTCTGAAAAGGAATAATTTAAACCGCAATCATTTGACAAAAGTTTGCTTTGCATCATTTAACACAATACAATGACCAAGGGGCAGTAATTATGCCAATTACACTTGAGTTATTTTCTCTGTTCCTGAACAAATTTTAGAAGTTTGCTTACTTCGTGAATTACCACTATATTCATTTCACGCTCTCTTCACAGACTTTCAACAAGCAGAATATAAGAGAGAAAGGATACATGCCTTAAGTACGGCCTCCATTAGTGGCACTCTTTTCTCCCTGTTACCCGAGATGGATATCACGTAGGCTGGTGTCTCGGGTGTAGAGTCTCGCAGTGCCGCTATGGCCTCAGCCCCCATTCGGGTGCCTAAGATTCGGTCGAACGCGGAGGGACTTCCACCACGCTGAACATGTCCGAGTATTGTGACCCTTGTGTCGTGATTGAGACGTTCTGTGATGACCTGCAACAAAAAAATTGGTATTCAGATTTCAGCAATTTAATGCGATGTAGTTTCAAACTCATAATTAAAGTGAGTGATAATAATTCAAACAATGAAAGCAGAAAACAATATTACCACAGTTGGAATAAAGATATGTCATATATTCCGATCAGACTTTGGTCGGAATATATGATATCCCAATTTTTTTTTGAATAAGTATGCAGAATTGTAGAGACAAAATTCGATTCAATACAAACGCGATAAATTCTAAGTCAATTGCTAACAACAGAGTCGCCTATACTACTAAAGGCAGAGGATAGAATACTGAAGTTAACGTTACGTTCAAACAATAGAACTCGAAATTGCAAATAATTTTGATTAATCAGTAACTAGACCTATAAGAAAATTTTCAGAAATATTGGAGTACCTTTTTGATGTGGTCGGCAGATATATGATTTCCCTGTCTGTCTGTTGCCCCCTCAGCCACCACTACGATACACAGTCTCTGGCCTAATGTTTTGGCCTCTTCTAGCTTTGCACACATTGCTTCCTCCCAACCATCTTCGGGGGGATCCTGAAAAAATTTAGCAACCTACCGGTCATGGTTTCACGGCAAAATCGTTTGACAAGTACTAGATCTCAAATCAATCCAGCCAAGCAACTCTAGAAAACTCAGAACATGAACATTTTTTATTGTCTGTTTATTGATACTATTCCTTCACGCATCAATTCAAGCTCTCGAGGGTATAAGTAGAAGATTTTGTTTTCGTAGTAATCATGATATAATCCCCTAAAAGAGCGTTGGGAAATTATGAAAAAGTTTGCTTATAATTTCTCCACAAATTTGCAATCACACTCAACAACGTTCTATACTCAATTTTTCATGCCTCGGACTTTTTGTCCGGTGTTTGAAGAATTGTCCTAGTCTGCTTATACTAAAATCTCAAAATGAGGACAAGTTGTGCATGTAAAAACCTACATACTCGGGATGACCTCCATTAAAAAAATTCCAAACAATAAAACGCCAACCATATATGGATTTCATGGAAACTTAATAAACAAACAACGATCATACAAAGTTTTGGCTGTAACATTCCACTAGACCACTTGCGGTTCCGAAACTACGTTTCTGTGCATGAAAAGTCGAGATTCAGAAGTTTCTTTTTATTGTTACTTGAAAATGCCATGAAAATGTTTATCGAACGTTTTATGGTTACAAACTTAACATAAATATGCTATTATTGAACTTATCCAAACTTTTTTTAGGTTATTTCGCATATCGTAAGTTGCTAGCTACGATTTAGGGAAGCTAGCTTTAGTTTAATTGAGATGATTAGTTGCATTGATGTGAAATGCATTGATGAGCGTGGCAGAGGGGGCGCACGCGGTGGGGGAGGGGGTGGAGGACACCGAGGCTTCGGGGGCATCGAGGTTCAACGCGCTGTGTTGGAACGGTCTGTGGGGGTGGGTGAAGAGGGGCGGCTGATTTAAGGGGCGAGTGTGGGAGGTGTGAATTGGGAGGAGCGTAACAATGATTAAGCTTCACTCATTGTCCGGTTTGCAAACTAAGAGAGGGGAAAAGATACTGTTTGTACTCGAGGAGCTCCTGGAGGAGGGGATCCAAGTGTGCGGGGTTAGCGGTGAATGGAGGTGGCGGGAGACGATTTCATCTCTTTTAAGCAGCTTCTGTAATTTGTATACTTAGACTGGAGAAACTCTAAAAAGAACGGCTCGCCGACTTAACAAATACCGGGCTGTACATGGTTAGCCAGTTTTTGCGGAGCAGAAGTCAAATGTTCAGACAAAAAACTATCAGATAAAAAAGCGGTAGTACAAAAAATCTCATTAAAGAAGAGCAATAAGACTACAGTAATCGCCACAAACTCCGTTTGGCCGCAATTGACTATTGGCAAATTATTGTTTTGCTCATGAAAACAAAGGTTAGATAAGAAACAAAGCTAAGGCAAGATCCAATAATAGCTTTTATATATCACTATCGCAGCTAATATTTTTCTCATTACTTATATCAGAACAGAGGTCTTGACATCAACTACATTTCTTTTTTCTCTCAGCATTGATTATCAGTGTCGGTCGAATCAACCAATTCTGAAAATCGACATGGTAAAATTTATTTTTAAAAAATTCTGTTGTGGCTAACAAGAATTTATTGATTCAGGATGTTAATTGCTTTGCATAAACTGGGCGCAAAACAAAACACATATTGCCTCAGTAGACTGAAAATATAAAAAGCAGACCTCTGGTATGAAAATCCAGTCGGCAGCACTGGCAATTCCGGCAACTAGAGCTAAATATCCACAGTGACGACCCATCACTTCGAGTACAAACGTCCTTTGATGGCTAAAACAGTCACATTTCGGAACATGGGTATCAAGAATCGGACCAAATAATACAAAACATAAACCGACTAGTGTCGGAAGAATTGTTCTCGAAGGACAGGCGGGTGCAAGAACGTTTGACCCACACCGGGATTCGAAAAATTTTTGACCCCCTCCCGCTTTATAATCACATGCTCTACCGACCGAGCTATTTGGCCCATACTATTGCTATACTGCAACCAATTTTATATTAGCAACAACAGTGAGAGCAATAGAGATCTATCAAAAATGAAGAACGAAAGCGTGAAAAAGTCACTCGAAAAGTCAAAGAATGCTTTACAAGAAAAGCACAAAATTGTCAAGCAAAATATTTGCATAAAAAAAGACCAACACGTTTACAATAATTGCTATGAACTTCGTTCAAGAGCAATTAATAACAACAATTGACAAGTGCTTTTGTGTCAAGGTAGTGACAAAAAATGATTGGACAATAAAATGTGGAAAAAATTAACTGCTAATCTAATTTTGATCAATTTCTCAGCTAAACATTACCGCGGTATTGTGCTAAACTCCGCTGACTTGCCACAAGTACATGCCCTCGCTAAGATTTTAATAAATAATAGCAGAGTAGAATTCATTTTCGATTGAGCAACATATGATAACCCAATGACTCGATTGACCCGACAATTTCTGTGTAAATTGGTTTGTCCAGAATTGGACAGCTAAAAGTTTACAATCTTTAAAGATTTTAGATTTTCTTAAAACTTACTGCAATAATTTAATTTGATTTAGAAGAATTGTCGAGGTATCATGTCAATAAGGCACTTAAAATGATGCCACGACAGATTATTACTTATAGACAACTAGTAATATTTAATGAAAAATGAGACGAATTGTGGCACAATATTTATTTGACTTTCATCAATAAACGGCCGCATATTAATCCCCGGAACCAAATAATTGCTTAAAAAAGAAAAGCACAATGGAGACGATAAACAAAAATAGAACCGACTACCACCAGACAAATTGCTCTCGAGCGACGGGTGAGGGTTAACTTTGTATTTAGCGGGATTTGGCTGAAGAACAGGGACGCTAGCCTCGGAAGGCGAAAACGGTAGAAACGAATGGGTGGGAGGGGTTAAATGGGGCTAACACCGCCCCTTTCCAACCATGAAAAACTGCTTTCCTAGCGTTTCTTCATCAGCTTCGCTGAACCGTACTCTTGAAAGCTGTCTCAGACTTAAAGCACTACGGCTATGCAGTTTATCACAATTTTGAAGACGGAAATTCTTAACCGCAAGTGAGCAAAGAAAGTTCTATCGCTTCAAACGGTACAATGTTCCATAAATAACAAGAAATAACGCGTTTACAGTACATGCTTCAAACTTCGCTCGAGATAATTACTGAATCTCACCAAATGTAATAACTGCATTACTTGAAAGTTTAATAAAAAATTGTCAAACAATAGCAGACAGCTTGAGGGACATATGGAGGAGGGAATTATGAACGAGAGCGCAATTTAGATCACGCCAAATTCAAAAAGTCACAAACAAGTCCGTAAGTCAATCAAGAAGTCCGAAAGAGCCAGCAAAAATTAAACCTAAATTAATTGCTTCGAATCTGTTCGAAGCCAGGATTCGAACCACTGACCTCCCGATCCATAACCACATGCACTGACCACTCGGCTATCAGGCCCTTATTTTTTTGCTTTGCTGCAACCGACTTTATATTAGGAACAAGCTTTACTTAGGAGTGAGAGCATTACAAATCACTCAAAAATGAAGAACGAAAGCGTGAAAGTCACTTGAAAAGTCAGAGAATGTTCTAGAAGAGAAGCGCAAAATGGTCAAGTGAAAAATTTGCATTAAAAAGACCAATACGTTTACAATAATTGCTATAATCTTCCTTCAAGAGCAATTAATCAATACCCAATGCGCATGAACCATTGGTTTTTAAAAAAGCTGCACTCCGAATAATAAAAAGAGCCCCAAAGCCGAAATACTTTGACTAGTGAATTTCTCTACGAGTATAAAAAACAGACAACCGCCAGACGATTTGCTCTCGAAGGACAGGCAAGGGTTTTGACAAGCACATACACAGAATTAAAATGATTGCTTCTAATATAATTGGGGAGCAATTAAAAAACCAAAAAATATCGGTTGTAGCTCCGCTCAGCTATCGCAACTAGTAAAAGGACCGGAAAAAATCACAATGCATTTATCTACATAATTCTAAATAACACTGCATTAAGATTCACTGCCTTGAGGCTTTATCGACTTCTGCTACACAAAAAACGGTCGAAAAATTGAAACATACCGAGTAACGTAGAGCGAATTGCTTTCGAACGGCTGTCGAGCGGTTGTATTTTTTCAGCAGATAGCTGGCGCTTAGAGAGGTAGGGTAGAGTTGGGGAGCATATAGGGTGGGGGTGGAGTTAAGAGGAGATGGCGGAGAGCGTTGGGGCGAGGCGGTTGGAGTGGGTGGGGGCCTAAGTCGCCAAATGCTCCTCAAACCATAAATTTATGTTATCTTCAGCAGCTTTTTGCACTCAGATTTGTACACTCAGAAACCAGTAAAACTGTAAGAGAACTGCTTGGTGACATATTGCATTCCGGGCGTTACATGATAAGCCCATTTTCCGGACCAAAAAGTGGAATGAATGGTCAGACGAAAACAGGATTCAGCAAACTGCTAAAAATTCGTGCGAGAGCAATTTAAAAAAGGCAACATAGGTAACTCATACTTGGAATAATTTAATGAAGCAATTAAAAAGCTTCGATACCAACATAAATTTAGTGATCAGTGAATTCATTTAGCCTATATTATTGTTTTTGATCATTCTCAATTTTCAGCGCTTTAAATTTACGCCATCAAAATTATAACACAACGGACTAAGGTCGGAAGACTTACTCTCGAAAGAATAGTAGGAGCTCGAAACTATTGCCAATCGAATCCTCTTCAGTAGAGGGACTAAAAAGTCCTAAGGGGGGGCAAATTTAGAAGCTATTATATACCACAATAACCATTAATAAAATTTAAAGTGAAAAAATCAATTTCGGCGCATTTTTCACTGTTTTTAGTAGTAAACTGCACATGACTCTCCAATGACAAGTCCGATGCCTTTCTTTGTCGCATCTACCTTCAATTTAGGTAGGCTAAACTGTCTGTCTAGGATTTAAGTCCCCTCCGTAATTTCGAATCCCGCAAACTTAGCGATTAGTTAGGCTCTTAGAGAAACGCACAGCCACTTAATTACCTCGACCTTTACCAGTCTCTCGCGGTATTTCAAGACAAAAAAATCCGAAAACTTGTCGCATAGACAAAAATTGGTAGTCCGAAAAAAAACGCATGAAAAGACCAACAAAGCTAATATAATTGCTAAACACTTCGTTTGAAAGAAAGTAACAATTGATTGATCGCAACAGTTGCGAAAGCACATGACAACAATTCCATAATACTTATGTTTGGTGAGAGCAAAACTAAAACATATCACCAAATGTGTCAACAGCATACAACTATGCCAACTCAAATCGATCTTCTAGTTTTGCCGAATAGTTTGTTACACTCACAGAATTGTTTGTTTCAAAAAACAGAAAAATGGAAAGTGAGAATTGAAGTAACAAGTAGTTGAATTTCAAATAGAGTAAGGGGATTTTAATTAACTTTTATGAGGTCGATAGGTATTTCAGAAATTAACTTTTGACTTCATTAATTGAACTAACCAAATCTAAATTCAGATCAGTATATAGTAGAGGCCAACCAATTTTAACTTAATTGTGGTGACAGAGATTGTTTGCATAAGCGCAGAGATTTTGCTGAATTCAAATTCGGTATTTAACGAACTTCAGAAAACAGATTTTCCAAAGTTGATTATCTGAATATCAGCACTAGCGTTATCTACCTCTGAGCAGTGGTCTTGAGGGCATCTGCGCACTCTAGAATTCTGTGTAGAGCAGTATCTGCACCGATTGTCATGTCAGTGAGACAAAAGTCGTTGTCTATGGATCCAACCAAACCAACTATTTGTAAATGGCTATGCAATTCCTTTTGTCCCTCACTTATGTCACCTAAAACAAATTATTATCCTCAAACCTATTATCCTCAGACTACCTATTATCCTCAAACTACTGGTACAAACCATGAACGCACGTAACGTATCCCCCCATCGCAGTCTATAGCAAAAAGCTCTTTTCGTAGTTAAAGGCGATTATCGTAGCTCCTCTCCTCAAAGGATTTGAAAGCCAGTTTTACCTTTGCCCGCACTTTTCGTATTTGCTATTAATTCTCTCGAGTAAAAAGCTGTTCATAGTTTAATTTGTTTTTACAGGATTGAATACATCTGTTTCCGTCTTAATTTCTGCTGTCGATCCTTTGTCATGATATTTCATCCAAACCAAATTGATTTAATTCATCAATTAAAATCTTTTCATCTACTGAAGCAAAAAGATTTATGAGGTACAGAAACATTTGTTCCTTTTCATTCAGTTTATTTCAAACTTGTTTCTGTTAGCAGTACCAGTGCATTAGTATCTGATTTCGGACTACTTACCATTAGCGAACAGTTCTTCTACTAAGCTAGGCCACTCTTCTCTGAACAAATTAGCCCCAGTCAAGCTTCCATCTCCCCCAATAACAACCAAATTAGTAATGCCCTTGCAAATGAGATTCTTGGCTGCTTTGAGTCTGCCTGGTCTCTCACGGAAGGCTTTGCATCTTGCACTGCCAATGAAGGTTCCTCCCTGTAATAACAGTTACACAGTAATACAGGAACCTTCCCATTTAAGTTGCGAAAGACAATTCGAACTTTGTCTCGAAGCAATATGATGTAGAAAATGACATCCCAATTCAAGACAACCATATAATAACTAAACACGCGACAAAAATCAGGCAGACAAAAGGTATGTCAAACCAAACATTATCTGCCCTGTTTTCCTGTGAAAGTTTTGACCCCTTCCTCCATAAATTTATGTCCTAAAGTTTGCGACCGCTTTGACCGAAAATTAGGGTGTCAATTAAAATATTAAAAAATACTTCGTGATACCTTTTCAACTGGAGGAGAATATTTAAACACATTTACATTAACGATCCCACCGGGTGACTTTAAAATTTGACCTTAATCACATTTAAGTCTTCAATGTCTTGTCGGATCAGAAATGAGATCTTAGGCCATAAATAACGAAAAAAAAGTAGTTCATTGCCTTGCCCTATTTCCAAAGAAAATTTGATTGACAAATAACAACGCAACTGATTTTAATTTACGGGTCTTTCCAATTATATCCCCCAGCTTAGTAGTCATATAACATATAACCCCACCCCCTCCCTCCCCCCCCCCAATTCATGGCAATTATACCGTAACGGGGGAGCTATAATTTCGTGGGGGGTCTATAATGGGAAAGACTCAAATTGACTTGAGCACACTCAATTAATAAAGCAGCAGTCGAATCCAAAAAACAAACGAAAGTCAAAAAGTTGTGCGCGAAAAGGTTCTATCACAAGCAAAGTAGACATACTAACCACGTGAATGACGTCACTGACTTTTGCCCAGGTCGCTTCCTCAATGAATTCATTGCCATCCACCATTCCTTGATAACCCTGGAATTAAAAAATTCAAAGTATCATTTTACAGAAAAAAATTACAAAAAAACTTGTCTCGGCCAGGTGAAAAAGAGTTTATTTTTAAAGACTCCTCGATATTGTAAGAAAAGAATACACTTAAGGTTCGTTCCCAGCTGTCGAATTTGAAATCTAACATTAACCTTTGAAGCAACCGAATCTTAATCTTGAAAAAAAAGGAACAGATAACCGGCTAACGTCGGGTTTTGTACGGCTAGCCTACGCTTAAGATAGGGAGTAGAAAAAGCGACGCACTAGTTTTATTGGAGGGACTGTTTGGGGCGGGTGGAGTGAGGTGCGCGGTGGTGTACTGTGGGTAGTCAAGCATGGGGGCAAGTTAGGGGTGTGAAATTGGAGGTCGTCGCAAATGAGTGAGCGGGTCGAGTCCAACCCACGAAAAACTGCCTTTCACACCATCATTATATGCCTTCTCAGAAAATTCGGTGAATTGTACTTTAGACACTAGTTAAGCTCTAAGAGGGCTCTCCACAACAACTTAATGCCATGCGAGCTTTACATGTTTATGCCGTCTTCGAGGATTAAAAAGTCAAAAGCGTCAGATGAAAAATCGCATTAAAAAGACCACAGGACTCAAATAATTCCTGCACTCTTCGTTTGCAAGCAATTATAATAAATAATGTTTTTTGAGGATCAAAGTTTATGAATTCCGATGACCACTTCTCTAAAATTCCATATTTTATGGCACTATATTATCCTTCTGAGGAAGAACACGTTATATTTGCATCAAAAATGAAAACATGCAGATTCTAAAGTGCTCATATTTGGCAAAAAATAGTTATCAGCTGCAAAATTAAATGTAAAAATTATTCATGCATCGAAAAGCAAGGGACAAGACAGAACTGTAAACACATAAAACATTAGAATGGCGCATCAATGAATGGCTCATACAATCCAAAAAAAATTAAGACAAAAATATACAAACATAGCCGGCAGATTGCCGGAATAGCTGCGAAATAGACTTGCGTGCCGTAAAATACAGATGGAAAAAGATACAGAAGTGAGTTGATAATAGTTATCGCCGCCGCCTATATAACTTACAAGTTTATTTCAAAGGAGGTTGTTTTTGGGTGCAAAAAAAGTTTCCCTGTCGCGTCTCGAACCGGCGATCTCCGGATTAACAGCCAGTCGCCGTAACCACTCGGCTGTCGGACCATACAATCTGTTTTCTTACAATCAACTTTGTTTTAGGAACAGATTCTGTTTCTGAATAACCGCAATTTAGGTCACGCAGAAAGCGTGAAATCAAGCGCGAAAAAGCCATTTAAGCAGTGACGAGACAGAATGTTCTAGAACAAATGTAAAACGAAAATAAAGCGTCAGACGACGAAACAAAAAAACCAAGAGCACCGCAATATATCTACGCTCAGCTTACAGCTTCGCAGCTATAACAAACATAACTGACTAAGGTCGGGAGAATTGCTCTCAAATGACCAGTTTGCTTAGTCAGTAGCTAGCCACGGTTTAGTCAGGCTAGCTTTAGCTTAATTGAAGGGGCGTGAGGTTAGCGCAACAGGCGGGGGTACCGGGGGCTGACAGGCTGGGTGTTACCAGTGGGAGGGAGTCTTTGGCTGCACGGGGCCCTTACGGCCTCAATGATGTGCAGGGGTAGGGATTGGAGGGATGACGGGGGTAAGGGGTGGGGAACTTAGAACCGCCCTTCACACCATACGTATAAGTCTCCAAAACAGTTTGTGAATCGCATACTTGGAGACAAGTGAGCTGAAAGGCTCTAAGAGAACTTAATGTCCGCTTGGAGCTACCTGTTTATCCCGTTTTTGAGGACGAAAAGTGAAATAAGCCAGAGGAAACAACGGTCAAGCAGCAAAAATCGCACAAAAAAAGGCCCAGATGATTAATATAATTACTACAAACTTCATTTGAGAGCAATTAAAAACAATTCTAAATGTTAGGCCCGATTGTTCTTATAATTCCATAACAAATTTTGGAGACTTCTGAGACAACTTGAGAAATTCGAAAGACAATTTAAGAAAACAAAACTCTGTTTTGCAAAAAAACACTAACAACAGTCAAAATAATCTGATAATTAACGGAAAAGGCCAACCACTTCACTGGGTCAATTAAACGGTAGCCAATTGATCAAAATGGGCTCAGAGAAAAACGTAGATAATTTGTATACATTGCTTGTAAATTTTGCTTCCATTGATCTGACTGTATCCAGTTCTTCTCGAATTGCAATCGTCTGGTCATAACCTTTCCAAAATGCTTGATAAACAATTCTACAATAGCCTTTCTCATAAAATATGCTACTAAATTCATAGAAAATTAAAACATAACTGGACAAGGAGGCTTGGTAGCGTTCGCATATGATGTTCCGACCCCGCTCATCTACTTTTTTTACTTAATTGTCAACCAAATAAGGAAGAGATAAAAAATGACATATCGTTCAACAAACTACCAACTGAATAAAACAAATTTCCTTACAGGGCCGATGAGACCTGTCATTAACGAGATTACGAGAAAAAAGAGCGACAAAAATCAAATAAATACATATTATTAATAACGACCAAAACTCGTTGTCCATTTATTAAAAACCCCTTAATAACCAAATCAAAATGGCATCAGATAAAATTTTATTTAAAACCCCTTAATAACCAAATCAAAATGGCATCAGATAAAACTACGAAAAAAGATTGACCTGTACTTCGTTCCAAAAAATATGGAACTTTGCCTCAATACTTCAACTTTTCGAATTGGTACAAAAAAGTAGCATCAAAGCTTGAGGAAACTTGAAAACAAACCTACTCGATGACAAACAGACTTGATCAACCAATTTCCATTCCCAATTTTTTTGAACAAAGCCAAGTTTTGTTTTATCAACAAAGCGTGTGCAGTCATGAAAAGACGGCGATAAAAATCATATAATTACAAATAATAATTACAACCAAAAATTGTGGTTCACTTTTTAAAACCATCAATAACCAAATTCAAATGGCATCAGATAAAGAATCTACTCATGAAGATTTTTCTGTACTTCATTAGAAAAAATATGGGACTTTTTTCAATGCCACTTAGTAAGAAGTCCACAAGAAATGAGAAAAATGGTAAGGTTCCATAAAACGTTACTTTTTTGAAAAGAAAAAATGCCAAGCTGATTAGAAACATTATGTATCAACTGAAATCACTGAGCGATTCATATATACCTCCTTAGACAGTAATTGAGACCTTCAATTATACAGGATATGTAATACGACAAAAAGAACGACAAATACAGGCAGAAAAATTCAAAATTTGCACGAAAACGGTGTCCCAGCCAATTAAAGATTAGGCTAATCAGCAAGAACATAGAAATTTTGATTGGGTTTATTTCAAATGAGCGGAAGACCAACCATTATTGTGATACTGTGAAAAGAAAACAAAAACCAACAAAAATATGCAGAAATCAAGCTCTTATAAAAACTCGTTTCACCAAGAACTAAAACCATTTCAGGAAAACAAAAACAGTTTTTAAGAGCAAAATGTAGTTCAATAGATAATCGATGTGACTAGTCTATAGAGATGCTAAGCTAAAAAGAATCAGCAATAAGATGGGCAAAACTAAGAAATCCATTGTCGTTTTTTTTTAATTTTTCAAAATCCATAGCCAACATAGGCTTTCGACTAAAAGAGTAGAGTTTATCGTGCATATTCTTCGAAAACTAACTGCACCTGTTATCAGTGAGACTAAGTCATAAGACTAAAAAAACATTAAAAACAAGCAGAAGTAACAAAAATTTCGCAAGCAACTTTAAGAATTCAGTGTTGAAGCAATAAAATATATAAAATATTCACCGCGAGAAAAATGAATCTTCTTGTCTGATTTCGACTTTGCGTCTAATTTGAACACGTTGAACGACTATCTCACTGACAACAAAAAGAGCTACCGGAATTGAAAAGTATCTAAAACTCACAAGGTTCTCCTGAAACAAAGTGTACGCCCTAAAGACATCAGTCAAAACGTTTAACCAACAGAAAAAATATCATTTCTTTCAACAAAAAAAAACGAAATCTGTCAATTATGAGGATAAGTTACGAAAACAATAAAAATTTTTCAAAAAATCAAAAAAAGACGCACACGAAAACAAAAAGGTTAAGTTGAAAAATACTCATTTTTTAAAAAATTTCTATTGAAATTCAATAAAAACCATTAGCTAAATACCGATATCAGTTATTAAGTTCATTTATTTATCCATGGCCATTGAGACATTTAATTACCCAATATTTGGCATACGACAAAAACAAGGCAAAAATAAAAAAACTACCAAAATTCTGCGAGAGAATGATGTCGCAGCCCTTAAAACTATAAGTTATGAAAACAATAGATATATACAATTACGTATTTTGTAGAGAATTTTTCGATTAGATTGTTAAGCAATGTGACAATCTCCACAAAAACAAGAACAGCAAAATGGGCAATTATGCACAAAAATGATAAAATTTTGCCAGAAAACTCGTAGCACCATAACCATGAAGCCGTTATTTTAGAACAATCCACCACAAATATTAGTTTGTATCTTAAATGAAAGAAAGTTTGAAAATTTTAAAGAGAATAGGCTAAAAACTGACAGAAAAAAGATAAAATGAGAAACCACTAAAATTTTCTCAAATATTAATACATTAAATACCAACCGAACGCATTGTACATGTTCACTTACCTCATAAGAAGTCATTTGGATCTTTTAATGGTTAGACTTAGTAATCAGGGTGCACCAAGACTCGAAAATGAAGGCAAAACACAAGAATTCAGTTAAAGTTTACTAAAACTCGTCTTCAAAGCCATAAAAACCATAAGTTTCTTCGAAAACAAACTGTATTTACATTCGTCCTCTTTTTCACAAAAATATGAGTTTTCATTAAAAAAGCTCTGAATTGAACATTTTGTCAGTAATCAACATTAAAAATACCCAAATGCAAAAAAAATCTCAGCACCAAAAAAAAAATTGAAATAAGTTTCAAACCTATCCCTTATTTTGCCACGCACCCAAAAAACAAATCAAGTGTTCCAAATGCTTGCGAATCTAACCAATTGTTGAGTTAAGTATTTCAAAAATTAAAAATAAAACAATTATGCATTTTGTATAATTATCGAGTTAATTTTGCAAAAAACGGCAAATTTCCAGAAAACTTTTATAGGGCTCCGAACTTCAACTAACTCTTTTGGAATTGACTGGGATACTATCAGCGGTCTCTGAAAAAATTTTTGGCCAAAAAAACTCTAATCAAACAATTCAGCAACACCACTCTTCTATCTTACGGTTAACAATAACATTCTATCTTTAAACAATTTAACTTAATTTAAATTATATTAGCAAAATTTTGCCAAATTTTAGCAAAAAGAACAAAGTTTAAAAAAAACTGTTCAATATTCACAAAACTTTAAAACTCGATCTCCGTAAAAAACAAAATTCGAAAAAATCTTTTTTATTCAATATTTTAGGATGTACGTGCTTTTTAATGATACCACTCACAACTCTACGATTGATATATCGATCGACCAAAATTGAATGAACAAAAAAACCATTTGAGTATATAGTTTCTCCCTCCCCACTAAAGTGGGGGTCGGAACAATAAACCCAAAAGGGACGCTCAAGGATTTGTCCACCCAAAAAAACTTCAGCCCTGGAAAAGCACTCGGAAATAAAAAAAAGTATCCGCCAAAATAACCACATCTCTTTTATTTATTAGATGAATCCTGAAGATCTCGGTAAAAAAATGGTTAAAGAACGGTTAAAGAAAAAATCATCAATATAGTGGAAAAAATTTTTGCGCAATGTTTACATTAGAAACCAATGATTTGAACCAGTGATAATCAATGGTTGGCCATCAATCTGAGCAATAGGCACAGGCAGATAGGGGGCAAAAATGGTTATTTGATTAAAAAAACGGAATTGTCCCCAAATTAAACTACATTACCATTTCATTGTATACAACTTGTTGCCGCTCAAACCAGTTTCTCAGTGAGCACAAAAATCGATAGATCATCAGATATTAATTCGCAGAAATAAGTTGAAAATTTTTGGAAGTAATTTTTGGAAGTAAATTTTTGGAAAATTTTTGGAATATTTAGAAGATTGTAGGGGCACAACTTCTGGAAAAGAGTTAATTTGGAAAAAATAGTTCTCCGACCGTTGAATTGTGAGAAATTGGTTTAAAAACACTTCCAAGCAATTTGGCAAAAATTTCAAAAGGCGGGAGAGGATAGGGACTCTGACAGCTGTTACTTTTTTCTAACATGGTCCTAGATCGGAAAAGCAAATTTGGAAACAAATCTGCTGACAAACTATCATGTCGGCATGAGGTGTTCGCGAGAACTAGAAAACTCGTTCAACACTATTTTTATTAATTGATAAAATTTTTGCTTAAATCATGGGACACGTTTAACAACCAATAGGAAAGCTTACTGTCCAACATATACGGTCTATATCCGCTCACCAAAGTCTACTAACTTCTTGTATGAGGTAGACCTTTGCACCCAGAGAGATACCCATGACGACAGCTGCACGCACGGCTGCATTCATGCCAGGTGCATCTCCGCCACTAGTCAACACTCCAATGTTCGCCTGGAGTCTTCGGGCGCTCACGCTGTATGATCTCGCTGAAACAACAAAGAACTCTAAGATAAAAAGGACTGTCAATAGAATACGAGTTTGCAGCATTGAATTTATTTCAAGCAGAAACTAATGCCCGAAAATTTAAGTTAATCTAGCTGTTGAAGGTAACAATCATTATTAGAATAAAGCTATTCACTTCTTCACACTATTGCCTCTTACACACAAGCCAGTTTATCTTACCTGAATTTGCGTCACGATAAACTTCTTATCACAGAGTTGGGAAAATTAAATCACAATTTATCAAATTTAAGCACTGATAAAAACAGTACCTTTCAGGGGGCCCTCTTTTAGAATCTTACTTCATTTTTTCTTTCCATCGATTTACGTTTGGGGCGGTTTGTAAAGTACGACTTCATTGATCTTGGTATCTGTCCGTGCTTTTTCTGTGCAATAAGAGGTAATGTTCAGGAAAAAGCGAAAAAATTCTTACTTCCTTCCCTAGAAGCAAAATTCTTCCGTTGGCATCTGCGGTGAAAAGCAGCTTTAAAATTTATCTGACAGAGCCAAAAAGGATTTCAAAAAAAACTGCCTGACAGTATAAACTGAGAATGCCGAGGAAACAGACGGGAAAACGAATCGAAGCCCAATAAATCAAAAAAATTTAACGATATTCTAAATACTTTTCACCCAAGGTGCAAAGTTCCAACTGTTGTTTTCCCAATATCTTTCAAAACCAATTTTGCCTTATTATTAACTACCCGTACAACGGATTGTTCACTAAGCATCAAAAAACCCGGAAAATTAAGAAAACCAAATACAAATTAAAAACCTTTGTTTATTGCATTAAAAACAGGCCAATCATACATTTGTCTAAATAAAAGTTTCAGATCAAAAACAGGGAAAACATATCTCAAAGTCACAAAAAGAAACAAACACGGCAGACTGCCGGAAAATAGCCTCCGTTGATTCCATTAACCAAGATTAGGATTGAAAAAAGAGAAAAACTAACAAAAATGACTGATTTTTGATAAAAATTTTTGCACGCATACAATTTTGAAATGCTAACTAGTATGATGTCATTTTGGAGCTAAACATACTCCTGCTTCGTAGTTAGACGACACGGGGGCTAGTATCAATAACAATAAGCATTAAAGTTGTTAACTAAGAACAAACGGATCTTTTCCGTTTGTGCCCCCCCCCCAGTACGTTATGCTCCCCCCGTTTCAGAGCACGTGTCATTACATAGTAAATCATTATCTAAAAATATTGCACGTGCCTCTGGGGGTTGCAAATAATATGGACCCACTAAGCTGGGGGGGGCACAAACCGAAAAGATCCGAACCAACTTCGAGTAACGAGCCTCTAAAAAAGAGTTTTATGGGTTTATCACGTTTTTGTTTCGTTTTTTATACTCACTCTGTTTATATTGAATTTCCTTGCGGAGGAACTGCTGTCTAAAAACACTTTTAGCAGAATGAGAAAAGAGTGAAACTAGCCTAGAGAAGTCAACAAGATTTCACGAAAAATGTTGAACTTGTAACTAAGGTAAAGCGAAAAAATTTTACGACGAGGTAAAAGATAAAATAGGAGCGCTATAATAGCCGACTGAGAAGCTGAGGCGGCTAATAAATAAGCAAAAGATCAAGAAAAGAGACAAAAAGGCAAGAAAAGAGACCAAAAGGCAAAAAGGATCAAGAAAAGTGACAAAAAGGCAAAGAAAAACTAACGGCTAACATGAAGCTTTTTCGGGCAGGAGCAGAGCTTTCCGTAGGTGGATACAATATAGCAAACAAACTCTCTAGTCAAATCTCTTTAACGGCAAAATGACAACAAATCATCACTAAAGAGTTTACGAAATTCTGATAAATGCTCAAAATGATTAAAATTCTCCTATGAAATTTTCAATTGAAATAAGTGAATAGAATCAGCTTGGCAAAAAACTTACCGACTGAATTGAAAACGCAGCATGAACAAATTCTACTAGCCTTCCCAAACATTTATTTTTTCATACATCTCTTCTCGATCTACCCTAAAATAATGTATGGAGAAGCAACTCTTTCTTTCTTTGACTACTGTTCAAAATGGACAGCTCCCAATTACTAGCCAATTGAATAGCTGATAGCGGCTATTAAAAACGGTTATTTGGTAGATTAGAACACTTCCTGTGCGACGCACAGCTGATGCCAATCCCTCTTTTTTTCACTCTGATTCCACCAAGTTTGTCGGAGGTAAAACTACAGGCTCAGCTGTTATTTGCTCAGTAACTTCACCCGGTCAATATATTTGACGTAGAAAATTTAAACATAGCTGGCAGATTGCCAGAAAATAGCCGCAATAGCTTTGTAGATCTGCAGTCCCAAAAAAACAGTAAAAAAGACAGACCAAAAAAATTCGTCTTTTCATTGAAGGCTGATATGTTAAATTTTGATTAAAAATCTGCATAAGATTTTGCAGCCTCTATTAGCTGCTCTCAAATAACCTTCACTTAGAGTGACACACACCCATTTGACCTTATCTCTTTGAATTAAAGTAAATAAAAGTCAACTTCAAAGTGAGGAAGTCATTTTTGAGAGTGAGGTAAGTCAGGTGTGACCAAAAATTTAATCACGCGAATGAACAAAAAAACTTGCTCCACTAAGAGCGAAAAATGACGTCACACACGAAATTCAGTTGAAATTGCATGAACGAATGAACAAAAAGCAGATTTGAAGTGATTGTGACGTCATATGGTCGTAACAAAAATCGCGACGACGAAATAAAAAACCAAGAGAAGGCCAGCTATCGCTTTGCGGCTATTAATAGTATGATTAGAAAACTCATCAATCTTCGAATATTTGGACCGGAGGATCTTTTCTTTAGTTCTTTCAACGAGTTAATGAGAAGATTTTTCTTGGCTAAGTTGAGACTAAATTGGATGAATTACCAGCATTGTATGTTCAAACCCGCAAATTTTAGGCATTTTTTTTCATTTATAATGAGAAAAAGTCAAGAATCGAAATATTTGTAAGATTTTAATTTAAATTTCAGGGTCCATATAGATTACATGCAACTAATTTACACTATTGTTCAGTTATTTCGCCATTTGTGACTTCTAAAAGGTTTATATGATATCTCATCGACCATATATCTTGCACGCATTTTTAAAAATGAAGAGCAGTTTTGATTGCTTTCAGAAACTTGGTTTAAACTTGCGCGGTTTAAATTCAGCGAGGTTTAAACTTGGCTAAATCATCTTGCAAACGCAGTCTTAAAAATTTTGCATGTCGGTTACGTCGATTTGCTAGCAATCAAAACTGGAGGTGAATAGTTTTTTTGGTGTCTTTTCATAAACATGCAAAACAGGTGAGAAAAGATTCAAAAAATGATTATTTTTTCTAGTTTATGATAATTATTTATTGTGCAAATTTCATACTCAGCTATTAAAAGAAGTATAATAACAACCACACTTTTTGTCAAAACGATTCAGGGATCGAAAAAAGTGCTTCTGAAATAAATTTTTTGAACTTGTTTTAAATTCTCACTTGTTCCGTTTTTTGTTCACCCAATAACTTCAACTACAAAACAAATTTTCCCCAGCCGCGTCCGTTCAATTTGCTTTGCATATACTCGTGAACCCGTCAAGATGCAAACCAAGTAATAATCTTTTTTATTAGTTTTCCATCTGCTTAATTTCTTGGAAAAAATGGGCCAAGAGTGCGGATGGAAGAGCGCACATTACCCAGCTTCCTTGTCAATTCCGTTTTTATTATCTTTAAAAAGATCTTTAAACTATAGCTGCTGCGTCAATATTTTGGTTTATGAGCAAAATTGTACTTTCATGCTTCCATAAAATTGCAAAATGGAGCAATGATCTTCATGTAATAATTGAGCGCACCTTCAAAGTACATCAAACAAGAAATATTCAAAGCTAAAGCACAGCTCTAGCTATGGCCATTGACGAGCAAGCTGTACATTACCTTCAATCTGTACTTCTAAAAATACACCCTTCGAAGAATCGAGACAATTTGAATTATTTCAAACGAATAAACTCAATTTTAACAAGTTTTTGAGAGAAAGCGCACTATTTGATATTCCTAAGGATGTTTTTCAAATTGTAATTTAAAACCTTTCAGAAAAATACGTTATAATCGAAAACTCAAAAAATATTGAAACATAGCCGGCAGATTGCCGGAATAGCTGCGAAAGAATAGACCTGCGTGCCATATAATAGAGATAGAAACAGATGCAGATCTAAATTGAAAAAAAAATCGACGCCGCTCAAAAAACTAGGCTAAAAAACATTCGGCGATAAATCAATAAAGCTTGTTAAAATTCATTCCACAGAAGCCTCTTATTAGGGACCTTTACTGCACAAATGAGTTCCTTTGACCTTAAACAAATTCAAATTAAACCTAAGTTTTAAAGTGCAAAAGTCATTTTATTGAGTGAGGTAAGTCACGTATGATCAAAATCTAATCACGCAAATAACCTAAAAAGTTTCGCTAAAGCGAGTGAGAAATGACGTCACGCGCGCAAATGCCGTTAGTGAGAGGAAGAAGTCATTCAGAAAATTTGACTTTTTCAGTTTTGCTGTGTGAACAAATGTAAAACGAAAAAAGAGCGTCAGACGACGAAACAAAAAAACATAGCAGGACAAGTCCTGACGTACAATTCAAAGAATTTTCATTGACTAAAAAAACAAACCTAAAACGGAAAACCATTTAGAAAAAAATCCAATCCAAAAAATCGAAAAAACAGTAAAAATCAAAGTGAAATTGCCGCATGTGAACAAAAAAACCACTAGCGAGAAATCGAATTTTTGTTCAAACACCGTTTTCTCACTCTACTTTAAATTTAGAGCGAAAAAATTGCACGCCGCAAAACCACTCGCTTTTTCGCTCCATTTCCTGTTTCGGCGTGACCAAAATCACTACTCCAATTTGACTTCAAAAATCATGAAAATGTGTGAACAGATCTTAAAAAAAAAGACAGCGCCCCAATACAATTCAAATTCTTTGAATTGTAATAAAAAAAAACCAAGAGCACCGCAATATAGCTACGCTCAGCTTACAGCTTCGCAGCTATAAAAAAAATCTTAATTCAATAAACTGCTTTTTTTTACCATAGTTATGACAATTTATAAAATTTATAAAATCATAGTTATGTTAACCTAGTTAATTGTCAAATTCAAAATCTTGAAAATTCGTCCTTATAGTACTTAACTATTCTGAGGAAAAGCTAGGGAAGTCATAAGGTTCATCAGTTATGGCACAGCAGAAACTTCTGAAGTTGATTAACAGTAGAAAGGAAGACAACAAAGCTTCTCCCAATATTCAAGGAAAGAATTGTTACATGGCAGAGAATCAGCTCGGGTTCCAAAAGCATAAAGAAAGCATCGCAATTGGTTAGTATTAAGTTTTCTATATTAATGAAAAGTTTTCAAAACGCTTTACGGCAATACAAGTACCATAAAATACTTACAGTTCTCTCTATCTTTAAAAAGAAAGTTATTTAACATTTGAATCTGATCCACTGATAACTGACAAAAATTTGCAACATCTTTGCAACAGCTTCCAACTAACACTTAGCTAAAAACACGCGTGGTCAGAAGCACAGAAAATCGAAGTTGTTTCATTGAATTCAGTGTTATTATACGCTTTCACAATATCTTGGCCTCAAATGGAACCATTATTCTATATTGCGTTATGAAATTATATAAGTTGAGTTATGCAAATTGAGCTGAAAATTGATGAAAACACTGGTTTCAGAATTAAAATAAAAACTGATCTCTCCTTTTCTCGCATTACTGAAGGTATCATAGACTCTAAAAAGCAGGATTCTTCGATTGCGTTGAACAAAGTTTCAGACAAATGAACATTCAAAAGAAAAACAACTGAATATTCAAATAGTTTCGACAAATTCAAGAAAATGGCGAAACATATTGACGGCCGTCATTTTTCTCCAACCTTTCATGTAAAAAATTCAGAAGTTCGCTCTCCTCTCAATTTCCCCCTTTCCTTCGCACACACATCTCTTTCATACAACTATAGATAAACACTCAAACAGCAGAACACGCAAAGGCTTTATCTCTTACAGGCTTCAGAGACTAATGATTCCAGACTGAGCTTGGTTTTTTAAGTTTTAGTTACTAGCGTTGTTGTCCAAGCCGACATTAAAAGCTCATCAAAAAATGGTTCACTTAGTTTGATTGCAGTTGAGTTATTTTACGGTTAACTTTTGGCTATCGAAGGCTATTTTTGTCAAATCACTCTTTAAGAGCGATTCACTCTTATTCGGAGTGATCCCCCAGTAGAAAGATCGCTCTTTTTCACTCTTAAAGAGTGATTCCCTCTTTTTTGAAATATTTTTTTTATACTTTTTATTTCAAATTATCTATACTCTTCAATAAATTTATATTTTCTGTTACTTTTTCAATATTTATTCCATTATTAATAAGAAATGACACAAAATTATAGTATTTACATGAACAACTATCAGTGAAACTGCTTCGCAGATCCTCTGTTTGGTTAATAACTAAAGGACTTACAGCTCTAGGACTTTGCCAACTAGGATTAATTGTTTTATCCGCGAAGCGGTTACACCGATCAGTTATATTTCTAATAAATCCTGTAGTTAATTCTACATCTGGATGTTGTTTCTTTACAAGAGCCCGTATCCCATCATATCTCACAACAGAAGTACAATATGAACAATTAACTTTAGCTGAAGTACAACTTCTACATGTATTCTTACTCTCATCAAAATCAGTTAGTGGTTTTACATAATTACATTTATTACAACTTCTAATTAAGACTTCTGGGCTAAGGTTAGGGTTATGGTTAGGGTTAAGGTTAGGGTTAAGGTCAGGGTTAATGTTAGGGTTAAGGTTAGGGTTAAGGTTAGGATCTGAGTTAGAGTCATAGATAGAACCAGAACTAGAACCAGAACTAGAACTAGAACTAGAACCAGAACTCGAGCTAGAACTAGAACTAGATTCATTTTTTAAAGAACAACCCCATGGAGAAAAATTATTAGCACAAATACCACTTAGTATTATATTACCACACATACATTTATCAGTTTTATCTTTATGACATGATTCATAATGATATTTTAAAACAGCAATGTTTCCATACTCATAGTTACACTCTAAACATTTTAAAAGCATTTATAATAGGGTAAACTATAATATTTACCTAATCATAGGACTTTGTCCATCAGTGGAACTGCTTCGCGGATAATATTTAACCATGATTTCAATTAAATCTGTAGCATTATCTTTAGATGTGATACACTCTGCTAAATATTTATTTCCTAACGTATTGAGTGTATTAGTTTTACATCTCTTATCCAAAATCAATTCAAGGTCTAATTTTTTTTATCTCTAACAAATTTTATAATCTCTTCTCTAAATTCTTCATTATTTCCATGTAGTATGGTTCAAAACTTTCCTCCCTTTCTATTCAAAATTCCCATCTCTTCATTGACGAAGTCACAGCTACACTGATTTATATATTCTTCTTGCACTGTATTTCGTAGATTAGCAAAGCTACTTCGTAGATTGGGCTTCGCCCATGTTTCACCATTGGTGAACGAGCTTTGCTCGTGGTTCTCCAAGCTACTTCGCAGATCATTATCCAACTCTTCTCCATATCCAACGTTAACTAATGTATTTACTCTACTCAACATTGTGCTTGCTCCCATTGCTACACTCCCAGCATTTCTTGATATTATATCGGGATAAATATAACTAAGTATAATTAAACCTGAGCTTATAATTCCACCAATAGTTGTTAAACTTTTTATACCCTTTCCCACAATCATTTCTTTAGTTAAAACATCATTCTGAATTTTAATATTATTTAATTTAAGAAGTTTATTAAAATAGAATATATAGTTATCGTGATTAATAACATTTCTATCTATTGCATTTATCATGAGTGGTTTCATATATGCTATAAGTTTATTTATATCTTCTCTTTCTAACTCATCTTTTGAACTAAGAGCTTTTAAATCAAGGAAACCAACTCTTGAATCATATATTATTGTTCTATTACTATTAATAATAATAAAAGTATTCTCCTTCTTATTATATTTAATTATACCATAACGAAGTTCATCTGACATTCCATCTGTACGATTATAATGGTTACTATTTAACTCACTAATTATTTTACTAAAGTCATATTCACATTGATATATCTCATTAAAGTTTTTAAATAGATCAGGTCCATTATAAGTTATTAAATAAATAGTATCACAACTCATTCTTGCTGTATTAATTATTTGAGCTGGTTTATGACACATTACAATCATTTGAATATTATAATGTCTACCTTCAGTAAAATAATAAGCTATATCCTTATTTAACCTATCACCCATATCAAGTACTTTTACACAATTTCGAAATTTAAGCATATTATTTTTTGTGATCATATTTATATCACATTTATTAAACCCAGTAAAAAACTTATTAGACTCAGGATCTATCCAGTCTCTGTCATCTTTACACACTATAACTATATTTTTTAGCTTGGTCTTGGTTTTGGTCCTGGTTTTGGTTTTGGTTTTGGACTGAGTACAATTTTAAGTATTGTCTAATAAAATATGTTTTCCCTGTACCCGTTCCACCATAAACATTATGTAATGGTGACTTTTTATATTCAAATCTAACTAGATTCCTATTCATAAATCCACCAAAGCTTTCTTCTAGTTTTGTGTATTTACTCGGTATTGAATCATATAATAAATAACAAATTCCAATTAAAAAAATAAAAAAAGTATACCGCCTTTATCCATTTTTATATATAAAATTTATTATATAAAAATGCTTATCCTAACTTTTGAGGAATTCATTAATAAATTTAATATTGATAATAGTGCTATGAGTGATATCAGAATAAAAGATATAGGTAAAGATATAAGTCTAACACCAATTGAAATAGTAATGAGAGATGAGACTCCAGATAGTATCCGTGAAACGGCTTCACCGATCTGCGAAGCAGGTTCCCTGATCGGGGAACCTAACTTCAACATTATTGTCAATCTACATCCAACTGATGGTACACATTGGATTTTAGTTATAAGAAGAGAAGGTGGTCCTGTGTATTACTTTGATAGTTTTGGTGTAGAAACCCCACCATTATTTTTAGAAGAATATGTTGATCTAGGCTCTAATGAGAGAATACAACAATATGATGAATCTTATTGTGGGGCTTACTGTTTATACATGATCTATCTTATTGATAGAGGATTTAGAAATAAAAGTGCTTTGAATATTCTAGTTAATCAATGTAAATATCCAGGAATATATAATGAGTGTTTTTGTTTAGGTTGTAATGTTAATGTTATTGATAATGATAATGTTAATGATAATGTTAATGTTAATGATAATGATAATGACATTGATAATGATAATGATAATGTTAATCAGGGAACCGGCTTCGCAGATGATCTAGGAAGTAGCTTTGCTAATAATGTTAATGGTAATGTTAATGATCTACGAAGTAGCTTTGCTAATAATGTTAATGATAATGATAATGATAATGACATTGATAATGATAATGTTAATGATAATGTTAATTATAATAATTATGTTAATGATAATGTTAATGATAATTTTATATATCAGGGAACCGGCTTGGCTAGCCAGGAGCAAAGCTCGTTCGCAGATCTATTTGGGGAAAAACATGTTGAAACATCGGTGGAACTGGTTCCCGGATGGACGAAGTCCCATCAAAAGGGTAAACCTAAAAACAATAGTCCTACTAACACTATCCGTGAAGCGGTTCAACAGAGTTGTTTTGCAAATACACCGCTCTCTGTAAATATAAATGAAGATCTACAATCATGGCTAAATGATGATGATATAATTACTGAAGCCACATTCCCAGATAACTTTAGATGTATAATATCTGGTCCTAGTGAATGTTGTAAGACATTCTTATTTAAAAAACTAATTCTAGCTAGTATATATTTTGATAAGCTATACATCATTGGACCTACTGGTGATCAATACAATGGATTAGAAAGAATAAACCCAACAGCAATTATAGAACTTATTAAAGATATAAAAGATTTACCATCTGATAAACTACCCAAAGACTTAAAGAAACTAATGATATTTGATGATGTTAGAGCCAAAGTACCAGTTATTAATGAATACTTTTGTAGAGGTAGACATAATAATTGCAATATGATATATCTTAATCAAAACCTGTTCTCTCTGGATAGGCAGAGTGTTAGAGAGAACTGTAATCTATTTATTTTATTTGAACAGAGAGGTAAAGTCCTAGCATCAATATATCAAGATCTCTTTAATAATGTTGAACTTAGTTATAATGATTTTGCTAATATATGTAATAAGGTATGGAAAGAGCCTTATAATTACATTGTCATTGACATAACTAAAAATAAAAATATTAATGGTAAACTAAGAATTAATTGGGATCGGAGAGTTTTGTAGTTAAATTATTTCTATGTCCATGGCTATTATTATAGATAGAGATTGAACTATCAGTGAAACTGCTTGGCTAACCACGAGCAAAGCTAGTGTGTAAACCACAGACGACTCTGTTCGCAGATAACTATATCATTAACTATCAGGGAACCTGCTTCGCAGATAAATACTTTCTAAATCAAATGTAAAGTAAAACTTAATACATCACCATTAAAGTCTATAGGTCTTCCATGCTCATCTTTAATATGAAATTCTATATATTCCATTCTATCTTTAGTTACATTTCAATACAAGATATTAGTTGGTATAATATTTATCAAGTAACCTGGTGGTTCTGTTAGAGTAAAAGTATATAGTATGTCTGTGTTATTCCCATTATCTTTAACACCAGATATCACCTTACAATGAATCTTAATAGTACTAAAACCCATAATATCAACAATTTTCTGAGATGTATATTTACCTTGTTCAAATACTATTTTTCTAAAGCCCAGTAATGGCGCTATTGAATTTTCTATGTCAAAGTTAATTGCACCTTGTTTTACTTCCATTAAACTTTTCATTGTATTCTTATCAGATTCTATTATAACATTACCATTAGTTTCTTCTTTTATTAATTCTGCTATTTCGAATAATTCATATGCTCCTGGTATAATAGCTAAAATACGGGTATCTGACCATGTTTCACCCTTGATATCATATATGAATTGATTGTTCCTTCCATTAACATTAAACACCGAATTATAAACAGATAATCTAATAAAACCTAATTTTGTTGTATTAAGTTTAGGTTCACTAAAGTTAAACTTTTCGATTGGTTTTATCATTCTAAAGTTAAGTGTATGCTCTTCTTTAGTTTTAGTTAAAGCTTCATGTATATTTTGTAGTTCCCTTAAGATTAAATTGTCTGTCATTTTTTATCTAAAAAATGGATTTTAATTTGGATACAACTTATGGTTATAATAATGATATACACAAAAGTAAGATTATAAAATATAAACCAAATAATCTGGCAACAATGAATACAATCAATACTAACATTAATATCATTCTCAATAGAGAAGAGAATCATTTAAACTTGCATGATTCATATCTAGAGATAGAGTTTGTTGTATCAGATGATGCTGGTGGTGTATTTTCTAATGATGCTAATATCAGATTAGTTAATTATGGTATGATGGCATTGTTTAGTTCAGTTAAACTTGAAACTAGTGGTGGTAGGACTATTGAATATACAGATCACTGTGATCCTAATCTATTGATGTATAAGTTATTAACTAGTACTGATGATGAATATGAGAGTGGTTTTGTTAAAAATCAAGGCAATAGAGATAGTCAACTTAAAGGTGACCATATTGCTCCACAACGAGGTCATATGTATATGATGATTAGGATGAGTGATCTATTTGGTTTTGTAAATGATTTAGAAAAGATTATATATGGTTTAGGATTTTAACTAATATTAAAAAGAAATAATAATGATGAGCTCTATATAGAGTTAATGCTAATCCTGGTGCAGGTGCTAATGATGGTAATATAGAAATTAGAGATATATCATGGTGTGTACCTAGTACTGATCCTAGTAGTGATAATAGAATTATTGTGCAAAAGGGTTTAAGTAAAAAGAATAATGTAGACTTTAGTTATTATGAAAGAAAGACATTTTATAAGAATGTGCCCAATGCTACTAACTTCTTGTTTGATCTTGGTATGGAAAGTGGCATGGAAAGACCACAATATATAATAGTTGGTTTTGAAAATAATAATGTTAATGAACAAACTCATGATGCAAGTACATTTGATATAATGAATGTTACTGAATGTTATTGTAAGATTGGTAGTGAGTTTTATCCCGAGGATAGAATGAATATTAATTATGGTACCAATAATTATAATGAGGCTTTTAAAGAGATTGTTAGCTTTAATAAAGATTATAATGGGCTACCACAAAATAAAACCATATATAATTCATAGAACATTCAAAAGTAGTTATAGAATATATGTATTCGATACTAGATATCAAAGTGATCATATAGGTCCACAACCAATACAACTTAATTTTAAATTTAGTGCTGCAGTTGCAGATGTTAAATGTAATGCATTAGTATTAACTAGAAAGGTTATTAGTGTGAATAGTGATGGAAATAAGATGGTTGATATTATATCATAGACAGAGTCTTAGTTATAAATAAGTCATAGTTATAATTAAGTCATAGTTATAATTATAACTACAGTCCTTGTCATTATTTCCTACTAGTCTTAACATAACCCTTAGCATAAATAATATCTAATTTCTTTTTATTCTCTAGAGATAGACCCTTAGCTTCAAGCTTAATCTTAGCCTTTGGCCTAAATTTGGGCTTGGGCTTAGGCTTAGGCTTCGAGCTTCGCTCGCGGGTGGAACACGTAGTCTTAGGCTTAGGCTTAATAACATCAAAAGGATAATACTTTTTAACTTCCATTATTTTTTATATATAGAAATGAGTCTTTTAAATAAGTTCAAAACCAATTCATATTGTGTTGGAGGTAGATATTATAGTGGTACTAATAACAAAAGAGGTTTTATTACTTCAAAAGGTACTAAAATGTTAAAGGGTAATTGTGTTAAGTGTAAGAGAAATAAGTCAATGACTGTTAGTGATGCAACAATAGAAGCAGAGGGATTGAAAGATTTCTTTAAAAGTGTTGGTAGGGCTACGGTTAACTTTGGAAAGAAAGTTGCTAATAATCCTGTAACAGCATTAGAAATAGCAAGTAAAATAGGAAGTGCGGCTGCATCTAGAAAACCTAGAGCTGCTTTATCAGCCACACCCGATTTAATTAAATTTGCAACTACTGGTGAAGGTATTAAGGTAGTAAAAAAGGAAGAGGGTTATACTTAGGTACTAAGAAGAGATAAATGTTTGATTATGATTATGATTATTTTATGTTTTTATGATGTTTATGATTATGATTATATTATACTTATGATTATGATTATATTTATATTATGTTTATGATTATCGATAAATATTAATACTAATATTATTATTACTAAATACATTATTATAACTAAACACTAACAACTTTAGTTTAAAAAAATACTCAGTTTGTTTTTCTTGTTCTTCTTATAATCCTCATATACCTTAACTAATTCATTATACTCATCATTATCTATTTTATTATCATTCATTGATTTAATATATAGTCTATTAAACTTGTCACTAAACTGTTTACTTAAAATATACATTTGTGAATACTTTATAATTTTATTTCTTATTTTAGTATTAATTGTTTTTGATAATGAACCACAAACAGTTGCTGTAGCAAAAGCTGTTGGTATAGAATAAGGTAATCCTATACCTGTTAATGCAACTGATGTTGATGTTGCAGTTGTTGCTATAGATGATAATACTATTTCTGTTATCTCGGCTACATTAACATAATTTTTATATCTACTTAACTTCTTATTATAGTTATTAGTTTCAGTTTCATAATATTTTCTAATATCCTTTATAATGTTAATATTGTTGTTAAATTTATTATTAGCTTGAATCTTTTCGTTTATGTATTGTTCATTAACGGTTGACAAGTTGGGATATAGTAATCTCTCACTCGGTGCTGTTGGGTGTCATAGTTTCAGTTATTTTAATTAGTAAAAATTCTTTCTATTTCTTTCGTTATATCTTCTTGTTTAAAACCATAATGCATCTCAAGTCTTGCTTGCTCTTTATTATCAACTAACGTACTTCGTAAAAGTATAGCAATTATATATTGTACTATTGACCTTTTATTCTTTAAAAGGGCTTCATCTATAAAAGAATTAGTCTTTTTCACTTCTTTAAATTCTTTTAGCCCAGTAGTAAACATTTCATCTATTTGTATGTTAGTGATATTCTGATTAAACTTATTATTATCAAATTCTTGTTTTAATTGATTATATTTAGAGATAGTATCTGCAGCAACTTTATTACAAAACTTAACAGTATTTCTGACTTCATTTGTTGATTCAATAAACTCATTAATTAGTTCTTCATTAACTTGTGTTTCATTTAGTTGTAATATTTTAGTTGTAACTTTATCAAAGTCACCCTTTCTTAGTTCAGTTATGTTTCTACGTAAAATCTCTATTTTATTAGAAGAGGATAATAAGTTATTGTCACAATACTCTTTATTAACATCATCTTTTTCATCTATCGGAGGATGCACATTTGTAATTTTATAGGTATCCTTCATATCAATATTATCATTATCTTCTAGAAATAACCCACGAGCCTTACTTAGTGTTAAGTTGTTTGTTGATGTTGATGTTAATCCGAGAAGCGGGTTCCCCGATGGACCTCCGGTCATGCTTCGCCATTGATGTTTAGCTTGATTGAATCTATTTCTTGTCATCTTTGTATTTGTTTACATATAATTAGAATAATAATTAGTCTTGTAATTAGACTTATAATTAGTCTTACAATTAGACTTAGACTTAGAATTATAATTAGACTTAGGACCGCAGGTCAATGTTTAATGATTTCAAAACCTTATTATTAGATTCAAAGTCAAACTCGGATTTTAATAATTCCTGTTCGTAATATTTACCTTCTATTATCTCACCATTAATATCTTCTATTTTATATGTTGGTGGTTGTGTTTTTAGAACTTCATTAACTTTAAACAATTCTCTATTCCAATTAGAAGTGTATCCCTTAGAGAAGATATTACGTTTATATACATTTCTAACATAATCACCGACTTTAAGTTTAGGTTGGGCGTAGCCAGCTTTACCCTTAACACTCTTAAAACTAAAAGTGTATTTAACTTTATCGGGATTATTAGAAGCGTCAACTGGTGTCATATTAATTGTTGAGTGAATGTTATTGTTATATGTTACAACAGCATCATTTAGTAAATTTACCAAATTACCATTACCATTGATGAACATTGGTTTATTAATTATATGTAATAATGTTCCATTGAATCTCTCTATGAATACAGCCTTTAAATCACTAAGTAGAATATAGTTCTATCCCTGAAGCGGCTTTGCCGGTTCCATATTCTTTAAGTAAAGATTTAAATGTTTTATTGTAAAACTCACTACCTTGTGGATGTTCACTTAATATTATTATAAAACCATTAGTTATAGATAAACCAGATTTATTCTTTAAAGGAATAGCCCATGCATATTTTGTGAATATATCCATAACAGTTAATATAAACTTATAATTATTATTGTATTTACTTAGAGCTGATTTGTCTATCAAATCAGCTGACCATGTTTCATCTTTATATAATGGTATTATTCTTTGTCTTCTAAACTTTGTTATTTGAGGACTGAATACTTCTTTAGCTAATAGTTGTTGTTTTTGTTGTTGTTGTTGTTGTTGTTTTTCCATCATTATTTATTTACCATAGTTAAAAACAAAATTATCTAGTTGCTCTTGATTAATAATATTCATAGATAATAGTTGCTTAGATATACCTAGCATTTCATCATATAATCCATCATGACCAGCTTTTGTTTCTAGTATTAATAATTCTAATCTTTATTAAATTATTTGGGTCTGGTTTGCTATTTAATCCCCTACCATATACATCATTTTTTGCCCCTATTATACGTTTTATTGTTCTATATCTAGCGCTTTTCTTATCCCCTTTTCCTAAATCATATCTAATATCCTTTAAAAACCTTTAATTTTGTTTTCATCGTCCTCGATTTCACCATGTTTTATATTTGGGTAAGAAAGTTTATGAACTCATCTGACAATTCATATATATTATCCTTAACTATAAATGCATTTTCTTGGTAAATTAGTTTAACACCGTTCGTTTCAAATTCACCAATATCTAAATTTACGAACTTTAACTTTAATTGGGGATTAGATTGAACTGATATTAAATTAATAATTTGAGCCGTGTCTTTATCTACTAACATTCCTCGGTTATCTCGAGCTTTCTCTACAGCCTTGTCGTTGGACTTCACCAATGCTTCACCATTGGACTCCATTAATGCTTCATTAAACTGGGAGCCAGCTTGCTGGATCATCTTAGTTTGTTTATCTAACTCTTGATTTTGCCAATCTATTGCTCTTAGTGTTTGTTCACTTAATGCAAGATTGTGTTCATTGTTTGCACTTGGAGTTTTAGTTAAAGTATCAAATAACTCTTCTATTTCTCCATAATATTCTTGTTGTTTTAATTTATCTTCTAATCTATTCTTTCTGTTTAGTTATTCTAGATAGTTTAATTCTATAAGTTCATCTAGCTTGGTCATTTTATATGTATTGAAAAATTATAATAAGAGTAAAAAATGGATAATGAAAATTCTATTGATGAAAACTACTCTGAGTTTAAAAAAATGTTTAGCTTGTGGAAAACAATATCGGGCTATCAGGGAACCTGCTTCGCAGATGGAAGAGTTTGTAAACCATGCTAAGGATCACTGGCATGATGAATTAATAATTTCAAGTTATTCTAATTATATAGACAAAAGGGAAACCAGTAAAATAATAAAATTTAAAGAATATAACAAACAAATTAACTAGAGGAAATAGTGATTTGGAAATAACTTTGGGAGGGATAATGATCTATAATGTACAAACTACTAAACCGGGAGATGCAATTGATCATTTTATAAAAGGAAGTATAGAATATTATTAACCAGTTTTTATTAAGATTATAAATCAGGGAGAACCTGCTTCACAGATAGTGAAACTGCTTTGCAGATCATTATATAATCTAATAGCGGCTTCAATTAACTTTCTATCATCATTAATGGTTAGTTCTAGAATATTATTAACCAGTTGTTCTTTGTTTAAATTTAATGATGCTTGGCTTGCCATGGATGAAGTCCGTTCACAGATTTTATTTACTAAATCTCTTTTGAATAGATATAGATTCTCATCATGAGGATAACTTTTTATATTGTTTACATAAAACTTTTAATCACCAAATATATTTAAACTAATCTTACTTGTTTTTGTTGTTGTCATGTTATCGCCAACTTTTTGTATTCTGCATTCATCTACTGTTCTCTGTGTATTATTCATTAATGCATCATAATATTCTATGTGCCTAGCATTATAATGCTTCTTTATTCCTTTTTCTTTAGTGTTTTTAGGATAATTTTTGAAGCTATATGTTTTGGGGAACAATGCTACAAATTCCTCAATAATCCTACTCCCCAGCTCGTGCTTAAACTTGCCGGGGACTTTATTATTCGTTTTTATATGTATGTCTAGATTACTTAAGTCCATATGCTCATCGCTAACTTTACCTTCACTATAACTTAAAACGAAACTGTCCGTATCCATATAGTGAAGTGTTAGATCTCTGAGGGATGGTTGTAGAATATTATAGAATACATCAAACATATGTAATTTGCTAAGTTCGAGTATTGTTATTCCTACATATACAGGTGAGCTATATTCTATTTTTTTCTTTATATATTCTATTTTGCTATAATCTCTATATCTAGTTATATTCTTAAATGTTGGTTTACTTACATTTTTCATTATCTTTTCTTCATCATGCAGGAACTTACTTTGAAAGAAGTGTAGAGGATTCATGCACATTCTTCCATATAATGAGTTATTCACTAATTTCCTTACATCCTTTTCTGCTTCAGTTTTAGCTGTTGCTCTTTTATTTGTATTGTTTTGTATATAATCTTTACATATATAATCTTGTTTAAATTTAATTACTCTATGTATTTTTGTTACTTTTACTCCCATCTTAACATAGAACTTTAACATCCTAGAATGAACCATATATTCTGTTTTGTTGTTTTGGTCTAAGATTAATTTCTCTGATCTTGCCTTGCCTCCATCTCTTTCTCTGTAACCTAATTCATTATTTATCTTTCTCTTATTAGGTATTAGTGCTAACTGTTCTGTTCTCTCTTTACATTCATTAGTATAATCAATATCACAAACTATATAGTAACCATGATCACGATCATCTGGAGTATTTAATATAGTATCAAGAGTAGTAGTAGTAGTAAACTGGAAGTCCTTATAAGGTAGCTTTTGCATCATTGCATAGCCGTATAGGTTGTTTGCATCAATGTACCATATGGTCTTACCATCACTGTTATCTATATATCTATCACCCATTATTCCACATATACCACCTCTCTTCGCTCCAACAAAATCATCTAGCATTTGTTTATCTTGCAATGTATCTAATGTAACACCACTTGACATTAACCAACAATCAAAACTATAACCTGGGAGACTTACATAATGTAGTGGGTTGAGCTTGAATTCTTTCATACTTAGTTTAACATATTCATTCATGCAGTAGTCTAATATTTCCACATCATTTTGTAAATACTCTATAGTTAGATCTTTACCAGTTTTATGACTGTTGTCTTTATTAAAGATATCGACTCTTGTGTTGGTAATTTATTACGTAGAGAGGATTTGAAGTCTTCTATTTTTAGATTACCTATAACTTCATCATACGACTTTGTCGTGGTTGGGGAACCAAGGCCGGAGGCCTTTCCCCAGGTAGCTTTGCTACTATACGACTCTAAATCAAAGTATTCATATGGATATAATGTTTTAGTTTACACCCGTATATCTTTGCCATTTTATCTAGAGGCATAGCTAGGAAGTTATAACTATCTAAGAATTTAAGACAACCAATGCTAAACAGCTTAGACTTACCAGCAGCTAGTGGTATGTTATCTACTTTTCTTTTATCATTATTCTGTTTGAAGAGTTCACTGTATAGTAGGTTGAAGTCATAGCCAGAGCCATTATGGAATATTACTGGAATGAAGTTTTGTTGTTTGTATCATAGATTACATATTTTACATGCAGGTCCTCTATATTTACCAGTTTCATGACAATGATCTCTTACCTTATTAAAACATGTTTTGCTGCAGATATGACAGGTGTTATTGGTTTCATGATATAATTTATCTTCTGTGAATATCATTTGTTTGTTGCGCTTGAAGTTATTCTCAGTTTCTATTTCTAATAGAACTCTAGCAAAACTTTTGATGCAGCCTAGACCGAAGTAGTGCTTGAAGTTACCTTCCCAGGTGTAACCCACAGCTATTGGAATATGTTCAGCTATTACATATTTACAATCATTAGTTGAGACTTCAACAATGCAACATTCTATATCAGCAGTTATAATATTTTTTATATTCTGACGTTTGTGTTCATTTATAAAAGTAATATGTTTTTTCTTAGGACAAACAATCTCTGGTTTGAATGAGTTGTTGCATTCGTGTTTATCATATTTGATTTGTGAGTTAAACCAATAGGTACACCTATCAAAATAATAATATTTAATGTTGTTTTTATTTGGTCGTTCTAACAGGCTTTCTATATTTTTTATTAGAGCACAGTGTTCTATTTGACCATTACTCCAAACTAGTATTCTTACATCTTTTCTAACTTTTTTAAAATCATCCACTTGTTTAAACAATTCTATTTTGCCCCCACCACAAGGTGTGTATACCCAAATATTAATATTATACAATTTCTGTATTCTTATTATATAAGCAAAATCATGTTCATGTTGTTGTCTTGGTTATTAGTTTATCTACATATTTACTTTCACGAGTTGCATGGTGTGGGGCGGGATGTAGCCAAGCAGTTATAGTTAGTTGTAAGCAATTGTATTTACAACTACGTATATTTAACATCGATTTAGAGTTTTTGAGATCAGGAGGTAAATCTATATAACTAACAATAGATGCTTTAGTTGGTTCAGTGTTTAACTGAATACTTCTTATTCCAAGAAACTCAAAATCAAAACCATAACCTTCATATATTTCCTTTTCGAAATCCAGCCACCGATTGAAGTCACCATATTCATATATTGCATTATTATTAATATAATCAGTATTGAAGAAAATTTTAGTAGCTTTACTTTCTTCTTTGGTTCTCTTCTTATAATCACATGCAGCCGTGATCTTATTTTTAAAACTCTTAACTTTACGAAACTGGTAACAGTTTTTAATTTCTTCTAAAGAGTAATTAGTTGCTTCATCTATATCTTCAATGTAATTCCCACCTTTATCTGTAATATAAAACTATCTCATGTTCTGACTGGATTTTATATCGAAGTCTTCTGTGTTTTCTAGATACTTACGATTATGACTATATGAGTGAGTAATTAGAGCTATTTTATTCCTAAATTCTTCATGACATTCTTTACATTCATACTTAAATCTGGTGGAGATATCCTCTTCAGTTTTAGTTTTAGGTTTGGTGGCTAGTTTAGTTTTAATAATATAATCATCTTCATCCGAATTATACACCCTCTCAGAGATTTCTTCTTCTTCAGACTCAAACATTTTCTCCAATAGTTCCTTATGTTTGAGATCGTATGATTGATGCCTGTATAAACCCTTCCTTGATTCAAAGGATAGATTACAGACATCGCAGAAGTTTATGACATTAGTTTTAGTTGATTGGGACATGATGTATTTATTTAGGGTAATAATCAAAAACAAAATATTTCGAAAAATGAAAATGGAATGCAAAAAGTGTATAAATAAACCTTGGAAAGAATGTTGTAATAATTGTAAAGAATTAGAATATTCTTGTTATGTATGTAAAAATATGGTTAAAGTGAGAGATTATATAGAACATTTGGAATATCATTATTCTGATCCTGATCAATATCTAACATGTAGTATGAGTAATGTTTATAAACATATATCATTATATAGATTTAGAAATAGGAAATGTAGACTATGTATTTATCTTCATAGATATAGATATGGTCATACTAGAAATCAATTCAGAGAGCATGTTTATAAGAATAATATTCAAGAAGACATAGAAAAACACTAATTACTGTGTTTCCACCGATCTCAGTGTTTTTGACTGTGCTCTTTTTGTTCGCTTTCTTTCATATTTAGCAACCACTAATAGTACAAGAAGTCAACAAGCTTGGTTTAACATCGCATTACACATCAGAGAAATGGCTTCGCTGATCGAATGAAAAGTGCATGTCATGCTAAAATGGCCGTCACCATTGACAAAGAAAACCACCACCACTAACAGAATGAAATCAAATAAGTAAAAATTTCGAATATATGATGCCCTTAAAAATTAGCTAGTAAGGTGAGTATTTATTAAAATTTTTATTTAATTTTTAATAAATTATACAAAGATTTCAATTTAATAGAAAGATTTAAATCTTACTTTACTTTCAAACAGGTGATTACTTGGGAAAGGATAACTAATTTTAAGTTAAAAATCATGTCAATGTTCTAGAAAAAAGAATGTTCTAGAATAATTCTCCATGAGGGGACCTTTATTCTCCACGGCACTTTTTGGCTATTCATCATGAGTTTCACTTCACTACAAAAACTAGCGAAAAATTTTAAACAATTTTCGTCATTTGACGAGACTTTAATAACTGGCGCTTTATCATGCACTTCTTTATCTGAAGAAAATATAAACGAGTTGACTAATTTAACAACTCAAATGATTACATTTTGTACGGAGAACAAATGCATACCCGACAACACCGCCGAACATGAAAGTGAGACTTGAAAACGAACTAAAACAGAACTCTTCCAGTTATTCCTCTCCAAGTTCAAGAAGGACCTACTAAGTTACGAGCATCAGGAAATACTGGACAAGTTTGAAGTGAATGTGCCGGAATATTTATCTTTCCACAATAAACTCAGGAATTCATTAAATATTGGTGAATTTGAGTCTTATCTTACCACAATCAATAACATGGAGGGAAAGCTGAATCGTTTATATCTACTGACAATTTCTGACAGAGGATACATATGAGGGAAAGTGAAACAAAATCATCAAGAAAACAGTAAGGATATTCCCTGGAAAAAACTACAGAACTATAAAGGATATTCCTACTCTACTATCCAGAGTTATATCAACTTCTCTCAAGCGTGTGAACGCTATCCCAGGATCCTAGTCTCAACAGACTACTACTCAGAATGGAAGAAGTTCCTAACAATGTTTTTGGCAGAAGTTCAGAAGGATAGACAGCTACAATCTAGGTGCATGACAGAACTAAAATTTTCAGAAATGATAAAGTGATTGGTTATTGAGAAATATATTTAATATTAATATTAATATTGATATCGATATCCCTACAAATGATATATTAATATTGTTCAGTCATTCAGTCAGCTTAATATTAGACTTCAGTCAGCCTAATAATTCAAATTATAAGTGTTCAAGCATTCTGTAGTTGCACCCTCCCCCACAGTTGCCATTAAGAAAGGTCGAGCAGTACTGCCGTAGCGTGGTAAAGGCGAGTCAACCTTTTAACAAGACCTCTCAAGACTCGGCTCAAAAATGTAACCAGGTACATAGAATCACTCAGTTAAACATCATAGATCAATCGTCTCCTGGTTAAAGTCAAAATTTTAAAGAAACTTGTTTCTTATTATCCAATTCTAAGCAATTTTGAGTTATTTTCAGTCCATCCGATTCTATTGAAAAAAACTTTGTGAGATGATTAACCTGATTTATTTCAATATAGTTTGGTATATTAGATATGAAATTAGGCTTAAAACTAGCTTTGAGAACTTTTGGATATTATCGTATGGAATACATAAATTATACTGGCTATGTACATTTTTGTACACAAAATTGTGCGCGTAGTATGTATTTATAGTGCTGGCTGTAGTAGTGGATAAAACAAGGATTCCAACAAACAGTAAAATTTGGCCCGATTCGACATGCGCGATTAGCGTTAGGAGAAAGGGACAAATTTTAATGGTGGTTGGAATCCTTGTTTTATCCACTACTCATATACCACTACAAACACTAAGCTTAAAGTAAAAAAGGACACCAACTTCGGCGCTTTTCATATGATTTTAGTTGTGAACTGCCATCAGTTGAGTTCAGCTCAAAGTGTTCAACGTGAGAAAAATTTAGATACCTGGAAAAGCAAAGAGTCGCTCGAAAAATCGATACGCTCAGGCGAAAATTTTGCATAAATCATCACGTTTACGATAATTTCTTCAAACTTTGTTCCACATGAATTAAAACCTATTTAAACCATTTAAGTAAATTGTCTATTTGAGCTTGTTGAAGCCCATTAACCATTTCCTAATTTATTTCCCTAAACTAATTTTTCGAGCTTTCTGTTCTTATACCATTGGAAGCTCATTGCACCCATATGAATTGAGTTTTGAGATGTCACTCCATCTAGACTTACAGTTGGAAATCAATTGTAAACAACGTATTCGCAACGCTTAATTTTTGCCACCAGGATTAATTTGCCGCCAAATTTAATTTGCCACCCTCTTAAACGAAGACCTTTATTGCATTCTTGTATGATAATCATATGTCACAATAAATTGATAAGAGTGTTATTCTGAGCTATACAGGAAAAAATTGTCAAGGAAAAAATTGATTCCGAAAAATTGTTGAGCAGAAAGTATGAATAAAAAAGTAAAAAGTATGCAGAAAAATGAAATGTCTCAATTTAATGTGATTGTTTCAAAGTTGAGGCACTCGGTCTCTTGTGGCCTTCTATTCTCTTACTATAAAATCTACGTCAAACCAGTGATTCAATTTGGTATCCTAATATATGGAAGTACGAATATTTAACGATTTGAGCATTGCGCAAAGAAAATTGCTTATATTTATTTTCTTGATGAGTATCAGAGATAGTGTCACACAATAATTCCCACAAGTGTCCCACAGAACAATACTATCTGTTATGCAGCTCTATTTGTATGATCTTATTAAATTCGCTCTTAGAAGCGTTCGAGGAGACATTTGTTTGAGCTATTTGAATATCGCATATCATCAAGTGAAACACGAAAAATCAACAAAAATAAGCAAATGGGTTTAAGCTTTCGCAAGTAAAAATAATAAATTGAAAAGGTTTTCCTTGAAATATCGAGGAACTAAAGTTTTTCTTTTCACAAGAACACTATCTGATGAACATATTTTCCTTGTCTCCCCAACAGGTGGAGAATTAAATTCACAGATTGAAGAGTATATACTGCTTGTTCGAGAATTTTTGAGTTAACTTTTTCACTTATTCAGGTTGCCATGTCAAATGTATGTCAACAATTTTATGAAGATAGCTGGCATATTGCCAGAAAATAGCCGCAAAAGCTTTGCAGTCTCAAAAAACAGTCAGACTCAACAGACTCAAAAAAGCAGTCTCAACAGAACAAAAAAATTCGTCTTTTCATTGAAGGCTGATATGTTATATTTTTATTTAAAAAACTGTACATGTTTTTGCTGTCTCCATTAGCTGCTCTGAAATAACCTACATTTACAGTGACACACATTCACTTGACCTTATCACCTTGATTTAAAAAAAGTCAATTTCAAAATCATTGAGAGTGAGGTAAGTCAGTCACGTGTAACCAAAAATTTAACCACGCGAATAAACAAAAACACTCGCTCGACTAAGAGCGAAAAACGACATCACGCACGCACTTCAGTTGAAATTGCATGAAGGAATGAACAATAGTCATAACAAAAATGGTCGTTACAAAAATCTTGACGACGAATTAAAAAACCAAGAGAAGGCCAATAATAGCCCAAACTATTGCTGTGCGGCTATTAAAAAACATACCCGGCAGATTGCCGAAAAATAGCCGCCGTTGATTCCAATAAGCATGATCGGGATTGAAAGAATAGAACATATTAAAAAAGAAGATTTTTGTACCAAAACATTTTTTTAAGTCCGGTCTATTTTGATGCAATTTCGTAGTTGAACATACTTCTGTTTCTTAGAGAGAGGCTACAGGGGCTACTATCAATACCAATAAGCATTAGAGATGGTTATATGTAAAGGAACGACGTTCAAATAGCGGGCATCTAAAATTGGGCTTTATGGGTTTTTCCCGTTTCAATTTTTTATACTGACTTTGTTCATTTTGAATTGCTTTGCTGAGCAACTGATGTTCAAAATCACTCTTAGCAGAATGAGAGAAGAGAGAAACTAGCCTAGAGAAGTCAAAAAGATTTTACGCAAAATGTTGAAAAAGCGGCAAAATGAGGTGAAGCGAAACATTTTTTTTTGCTCGACAAAGTAAAAAAAATTAGGAGCGCTATAATAGCTGGCTGAGAAGATGAGGGCGGCTATTAAAAACATTAAAAACTAGAATGATGAAATGAAAGCTGGGCCCTGCTAGATTTCTTGAGTTAACTTTTATAGTAGTTTATCTTGGGTCCCACGTGTCTAGCACCTAGCTTGCTGTTTCAGATCCTCACCGGTTAATGTTTGCTGCTCCCAAACTGGTGCTTAAATGTATGCAATGTTATATGATTTGTAGTGCAAAGTGGAGAAATAATTAAAATGAGTTAATGTGATTGCAAAATTATGTGGTTGTTTCTCTGAAAAATATAGACAGGTTACGAAAAAAAGCGACTGAGCGGTGGACCTTCAGAAGAGTGGATCAGAAACAATTAGATCCAAAAAAAATTGAGTGTTCAAGACCCATAAGCAAAAGCGGGCAAATTTTCAGCAAAAAGACCCTTTTAAGAGCGATTAGTAGATATTAGAATTATTTTGTACGTTTAAATGTGTTAACACTCAAATTATAAAGCATACCACGTTCGGCTAGACTAGGAAATAAATGTAAAAAACAATATTGAATCCTTAAAAACACTGCTTTTCCCTAAACAGTTTGCAAATGGCAGTTTGTCCTTAAGCTTCACAGTAATGCCGATTACTCTGATGCCGATTCAACCTAATACCGATAGCTCTTGTCAAAATTGAATGATTTCTCTCGTCAGACCCGTTCCTTTTTTAGCATTTAGAAACCTGCAAAATCGATGAGCCAGGGCGGGCGCTCTCTGGAGACCTGTAGGTCCCGTTGACCGTCCCGTCCCCTCCGAGTCAATTAACTTTTCGTCCGACGTAGTATTTGCTATTTTGTATATGTATATAAATTAAGAGAAACAAATTCTTCTTCATCAACTAAGAAAGGAAAAATATAACGTACCTCGTCCGCCTGACATAGGCAAGGGTGAGCCGCCGTCAAACACACCTGACATTATCAGCTCACTTGTCAGACACACACACACGAGCGCACAAAACAATATCTGAAAAAAATTATTCCAAAGTAATCATTTCTATGCTAACAAATAAGCGACAAAATTTATATAAAATCAAGTCGATATTTGAGTGCAGCTGTGATTATCCGGTCAAGCCCGCGGAGGGTTGAATAAGCCCATAAGTTGTCCTCTCCGGTCTTTAATTTACTAGAATAATTCTGCTTCTGTTATTTAAAAATAATATTTGGAGAAATAAACTTCTTTCCATTGCCTTTAAATAAACATTAACATAGCCGGCAGATTGCCGGAATAGCTGCGAAAGAATAGACCTGCGTGCCATATAATAGAGATAAAACAGATACAGATCTAAATTGAAAAAAAAAATCGACGCCGCTCAAAAAACTAGGTAAAAAAAACATTCAGCAATAAATTAATAAAGCTTGTTAAAATTCATTCCGCAGAAGCCTCTTATTAGGGACCTTTACTGCACAGATGAGTTCCTTTGACCTTAAACAAATTCAAACTAAACTTAAGTTTTAAAGTGCAAAAGTCATTTTATTGAGTGAGGTAAGTCACGTATGATCAAAATCTAATCACGCAAATAACCTAAAAAGTTTCGCTAAAGCGAGTGAGAAATGACGTCACGCGCGCAAATGCCGTTAGTGAGAGGAAGAAGTCATTCAGAAAATTTGACTTTTTCAGTTTTGCTGTGTGAACAAATGTAAAACGAAAAAAGAGCGTCAGACGACGAAACAAAAAAACATAGCAGGACAAGTCCTGATAAACAATTCAAAGAATTTTCATTGACTAAACAGAAAAACTAGACCAAGAATGAACTATGAGTGAATTGAGAAAACTATTTTAAAAAAAATAAAATCAAAAAATAAGAAAAAAAAAACAGAAAATCAATGTCAAAATGCCGCATGTGAGCAAAAAACCACTAGCGAGAAATGAAAATTCAATTCAAACAAAAAAACTAGGCCTAGAATGAGCTGTGAATGGATTGGGAAAACCATTTAGAAAAAATGCGATCCAAAAAATCGAAAAGACAGTAAAAATCAGAGTGAAATTGCCGCATGTGAACAAAAAACCACTACCGAGAAACCGAATTTTTGTTCAAACACCATTTTCTCACTCTAGTTTAAAATGAGAGCGAAAAAAATTCACGCCGCAAAACCACTCGCTTTTTCGCTCCATTTCCTGTTTCGGCGTGACCAAAATCACTACTCCAATTTGACTTCAAAAATCATGAAAATGTGTGAACAGATCTTAAAAAAAAACATAGCCGGAAGAATTCCGGAAACGACTCGAAGGAAAAAACGAACGCCCCTAACAAACATAAAACTTATTCTACTGATTGACCACAATAACTAACATAAAGCTTATCCTACTGAATAACACTTGTCACTTTAAAACAAAAAAAAGAAAAAGAACAATGAAAAATAACTGACCAGAAAAGACGATAAAGCACGTGATAAAAATTTTACATTGAGTTGCAAGTTCAAAAACAACTTTTGGCGAAGACCCATGCAATAGGTTTAGTTTAATTCTGTTGAATCACTGCTATTTGAGACAAAAACCGAACACAAATTTCAAGTAGAATAAACGAAGGTAAAAGAAAGGAAATGAAAAACAAAACCAAAAATATTTTCTGTAAAAAAAAACAAAAAAATGGGCCACAAATAATGAATCAAATACCATCATGCTGATTTCAAATCATTATTTCAAAAAGCTATAATACTACATCTGGTCAAGTGTCCACCAATCCAAATCATTGTCTATTTATCTGAGTAAGAACGAAGAACGAAAAAAATAGAAAAAAAGTTAGTGATTAAGAAAAGTTAGTGATATTTGTCATTGAAAAGTGCACTAAATATATTTCAACAAAACCTCTAGAAAAGCTCCTACCAAAAGCTAGAACACTAAAAACTAGCAAAAAGCAGACAATCAAAAGAATTCAGCAAAAATTCCAAAAAAAACACGAAAATTCGCGGGAATCTTCATAAAAGTTACTCAATTATCTTTAACAAAATGATTCAAAACTGAAATCAAAATCATCAACACGCATCAAAGACAACTAATTTGGACCATAGGCATCCCCAAATGCTATAAAAAATTGAAGAACACAAAGGGCATTTAAAAAAAATTGAAAAAAAATCATAGAAAAAATTGAGCTTTTTTTTTAATTTCACGAGAGCACATAGACCCAAAAAACGTTAATTGGAGCGAATTAGTACTGGAAGACTTCGAAAACAATAGGAAAGTCGAATAGGCTGAAAAAATTTTCTAAGTTTAGAAAAACGAAAAACAGCAAAAAATTAAGAAAAATAATTCAAATTTTTTCAGTTTATTGTCATTTTTCTAAACAAAAAAATCGTTTCAAACCTAAGAAAATGTAATCACTTGGTATCTAAAAACTCAGTAATTAACATGCGTCTATTCAAAGCCATTACAAAGCATTATAACAAAACAAAACGCAAAAAATTGCTAAAATTCGCCTAAAATTCAGCAAAATAGCTGAAAAACCAGCAAAATGGTATAAAAATCTTATTAATGACCAGAAACTTACGAACCACTATTAAAACAACCCTAAGCATCACACAATATCATAATCAGACTTCTAAACCAAAAAATAACAAAAAACGGTTTTGAAAAAGCCGCATGTTAACAAAAAAATTTCGCTCGCTTGGAGAAAATTTTTTCACACATCAATTTATCGCTCTCTCAAAAACAGCGGTATGAACAAAAACCACTCTCTTTTCGCTCCACTCTTCAATTTTGTTCAGCACAAAAACCACTCCAAATTTTTTCACGCGTTTCATTTCCCGCTTTAAAAATCACTCCAATAAAATTGATTTAAAAAAAGGACTTCTCCAATACTCCTCTTCGAGTCGTAAAAAGACAGCGCCCCAATACAATTCAAATTCTTTGAATTGTAAAAAAACCAAGAGCACCGCAATATAGCTTCGCTCAGCTTACAGCTTCGCAGCTATAAAAAGAACGATACTGTCTTGTTTCATGTAATTCAATTCCTCGCCAAAATTGGCATTTAATTTAGTTTTTATTTCGTGCGTATTGAAAAATTAAAATAACGCAACCCCTACACTGATTGAATTGAATTGGACAGAACAAATTCAATAAGCCTACAGAACAGTTCGAGGGCTCAATGCACTTTTGAAAAACAGCTGGCTAATATCCGCATGTCATTTGCCTCAGCCAGTGTGTTTACATTTACATAATTGGAGAAATCAGTAAACTAGGAAGTAGACAAAATAAAAATTGGAAATAACGTAATTAAAATTGAATTCAAGTTCAATATACATATGCCAATTATGACGAAAATATCCACAAATGAAAGCAAAAAGTTAATATTTTCCAGGGCTTTTAAGCAATTTGAGATATAGTAAATATTTCGAAGCACACTTGAAAATGAAAAAACAATAATGGTTTGAGAAAAAGAGCTTGCCAACTACAATCTTTAATTCCGTCAAAGTAAGTTTCAAGCCGAGAGGAAATAATTAGCAAAATTGGCTTTTGTGCGCCTATACTGTTGTACATATACATAGCTTGTGTGACTCAAACAGCAGTTTTGGCGAAATTCCATATTGAGCCTATTTGACACCTCTCGTCTGTGAAAGGAAACACTGATACCGGGAAAAAACGGAACAGAGGGTTTTAACTTAGGGCCTATTGCTGTGTACTGTTACCCCATACTAAAGCTAAGAAACACGACTGTTAATAACTAATGTTTTTTATTTTTATCCATTGACGTCGACGCCCAACGCTCCTTCGAGGTTTGAGACATTACCAAATCAAAGCTTGAAACATTTTTCTTAAAGGCAAACGGATTATCCCCTGGTCGAGACCCGATGTTAATCTTGCAAGATCTTGCAAGATTCTTGCAAAAGGATGTTAATCTTGCAAGATCTTGCAAGACGATGTTAATCTTGCAAGATCTTGCAAGATGATGTTAATCTTGCAAGATTCTTGCACGATTCTTGCAAGATTAACATCCGAATTTAAAACCCCAGAAAAAAAAATAAAAATGATTCAATCGGTAAAAATTCTAATCCAAATGATCATACGTTTTGTGTGGTGAGTGAAAATAACATTTTTTGCTGATAAAATAGGAACATGGTGAAATTCGCAAATTGTCTTTATTCTTGGCCTTCCAATCCTTTTGAAAATCGTTTCACAGCTTCACTCTAAAAAATGTCTAGGTAATTTTACCTGCAGCGTTTGCAGGTAAGCAAAATTGCAGGTAACAATACGTGCAAAATTACCTGCAAAAATTTGATGCGTGCAATTTACCCTATATGCCCTATATCATCTATAATCCTTGCTGTCGGTAACTAGTTTTTGGCGTGCTCCTCTTGGTTTTCATTTTGTGTTTACATGGCTAAAACTGGCTGTTCAGATAATAAGGGGCGGGAAAGTATTGTATGAAATTGTGAGCACAGATCCAATGTTTTCTCTTGCGGTTTTAAAAAAGACCATTTTGCGATCTTCAAAAAGCTATCCATTGCCCCAAAAACATCTCTGTCATAAATGACAACAATTTTAGTAGCTATCGGTAACCTATCAGACTAAGTGAAGGATCATCAGATATTGTCCACCAACTCCACAACCAAACTTTTTATGTTCAATGTCGAGAATCGTTATTCAAAGCAATCTGATTTGCAAAACGCAAAAACAAATATTTATAAGCACAAAATCAAAAAACAGAACACTCGTATGAGAAACAAGAGACAGTTTTGGGCCATGAAACCAATTTTGAGATGAATAGAATGTATTCGCTTAGCAAAACTTTGTCGAAGCAGAAAATTGGTTTTTGGGGTAATTTGGATCATTTAGGTAAAAGTCTGCTCTCTCATGCGTTAAATAGGGATAACTTGCCACGTAAACAAAACTGATAATCCGTTTAAAACATTCGTTCTTTGAAATTAAGGTTTGGAAAGGTGTGAAACCACAGAAAACATTGAAATATAAAGTCATTCTGATTGAAATCTACGAACAGTTTCAATTATATTCTATAAAGAGAAGTGCGCATGGTTGCCAGTGGAAGTTGAATTTGGTAATCATATCATAAACTTGACACTGTACTTCTTCAGCAGTGAAATTATTATAGCCATAAAATTGGAAGGAAAATGATGTAGAAAGTTGTGACAACAGATCCATTATTTTCTTCTGTATTTTCTCTTGCGGTTTTAAAAAAGACCGTTTTGCGATCTTCAGAAAGATAACCACAGACCCAAAAAGATCTCTGTCATAATTGACAACAATCTTAGTAGCTATCGGTAACCTATCAGACTAAGTGAAGGATCATCAGATATTGTCCACCAACTCCACAACCAAACTTTTTATGTTCAATGTCGAGAATCGTTATTCAAAGCAATCTGATTTGCAAAACGCAAAAACAAATATTTATAAGCACAAAATCAAAAAACAGAACACTCGTATGAGAAACAAGAGACAGTTTTGGGCCATGAAACCAATTTTGAGATGAATAGAATGTATTCGCTTAGCAAAACTTTGTCGAAGCAGAAAATTGGTTTTTGGGGTAATTTGGATCATTTAGGTAAAAGTCTGCTCTCTCATGCGTTAAATAGGGATAACTTGCCACGTAAACAAAACTGATGATCCGTTTAAAACATTCGTTCTTTGAACTTAAGGTTTGGAAAGGTGTGAAACCACAGAAAACATTGAAATATAAAGTCATTCTGATTGAAATCTACGAACAGTTTCAATTATATTCTATAAAGAGAAGTGCGCATGGTTGCCAGTGGAAGTTGAATTTGGTAATCATATCATAAACTTGACACTGTACTTTTTCAGCAGTGAAATTATTATAGCCATAAAATTGGAAGGAAAATGATGTAGAAAGTTGTGACAACAGATCCATTATTTTCTTCTGTATTTTCTCTTGCGGTTTTAAAAAAGACCGTTTTGCGATCTTCAGAAAGATAACCACAGAACCAAAAAGATCTCTGTCATAATTGACAACAATTTTAGTAGCTATCGGTAACCTATCAGACTAAGTGAAGGATCATCAGATATTGTCCACCAACTCCACAACCAAACTTTTTATGTTCAATGTCGAGAATCGTTATTCAAAGCAATCTGATTTGCAAAACGCAAAAACAAATATTTATAAGCACAAAATCAAAAAACAGAACACTCGTATGAGAAACAAGAGACAGTTTTGGGCCATGAAACCAATTTTGAGATGAATAGAATGTATTCGCTTAGCAAAACTTTGTCGAAGCAGAAAATTGGTTTTTGGGGTAATTTGGATCATTTAGGTAAAAGTCTGCTCTCTCATGCGTTAAATAGGGATAACTTGCCACGTAAACAAAACTGATAATCCGTTTGAAACATTCGTTCTTTGAACTTAAGGTTTGGAAAGGTGTGAAACCACAGAAAACATTGAAATATAAAGTCATTCTGATTGAAATCTACGAACAGTTTCAATTATATTCTATAAAGAGAAGTGCGCATGGTTGCCAGTGGAAGTTGAATTTGGTAATCATATCATAAACTTGACACTGTACTTCTTCAGCAGTGAAATTATTATACCCATAAAATTGGAAGGAAAATGATGTAGAAAGTTGTGACAACAGATCCATTATTTTCTTCTGTATTTTCTCTTGCGGTTTTAAAAAAGACCGTTTTGCGATCTTCAGAAAGATAACCACAGACCCAAAAAGATCTCTGTCATAATTGACAACAATTTTAGTAGCTATCGGTAACCTATCAGACTAAGTGAAGGATCATCAGATATTGTCCACCAACTCCACAACCAAACTTTTTATGTTCAATGTCGAGAATCGTTATTCAAAGCAATCTGATTTGCAAAACGCAAAAACAAATATTTATAAGCACAAAATCAAAAAACAAAACACTCGTATGAGAAACAAGAGACAGTTTTGGGCCATGAAACCAATTTTGAGATGAATAGAATGTAATCGCTTAGCAAAACTTTGTCGAAGCAGAAATTTGGTTTTTGGGGTGATTTGGATCATTTAGGTAAACTCTAATCTCTTACGTGTTAAATAGGGATACCGTGCTACGTAAACAAAATTGATAATGCGTTTAAGACTCTCGTTATTTGAATTTGAGGTTTGAAAGGGTGTGAAGAGTAAAAAATTAATCACGGTCGATTCTCAAAAAAAGCTGAAATTTTCGTTCATGTTGGTATCACACAAAATTCGGTACCCAAAATAACAAAGTAAACCTACCTATATAAGTTTATTAGGTTCGTTTGATAATGAAAAGTATCCCAGTTACAAATTTTGTATGGTTTTGTGGAGTTTAATGGGCTATTTTTATCTGTAAAGGCCGAACCACGGAAAAACAAATCTTTTCTGAAATTTAAGTGTTGAGTGGTGTTTTTTGAAATTGAACACGTTTTCCGGCTGGCTTTTAATGTTTTCTGGACAATATTTAAGATCGAGAAGCCAATTGTGTCAATTAATGGGGTCAACTCAAGTCGGCCTAATCAAAAAGTTAATAATGTTTAACTTTGAAAAAATTGAGGTAAAAATTGCATTTTTGAGGGCATGTTTGTTGTTTCTGAAAATTTTTCCCTGAAGTACTATGTCAATTTGACCGGGCATACTCGCATTTTGTTGGTCCTGAAATACCCTTGATAGCAGTGTTTATTGGTTTCTCAAGTCGGCCTACTCAAAAATACATAAATGTTTAACTTTGAAAAATTTGAAGTGTAAATTGCATTTTTGAGGGCACGTTTTTTGTTTGTGACGATTTTTATCTGAACTACTCTGCCAATTCAGCCAGGCATATTCGCATTTTGTTTATTCTACTCCCCCTTGTTAGCGGTGTTTATTGGTTTCTCAAGTCAGCCTAATCAAAAAGTTAATAATGTTTAACTTTGAAAAAATTGAGGTAAAAATTACATTTTTGAGGGCATGTTTGTTGTTTCTGAAAATTTTTCCCTGAAGTACTATGTCAATTTGACCGGGCATACTCGCATTTTGTTGGTCCTGAAATCCCCTTGATAGCAGTGTTTATTGGTTTCTCAAGTCGGCCTACTCAAAAATACATAAATGTTTAACTTTGAAAAATTTGAAGTGTAAATTGCATTTTTGAGGGCGTTTTTTGTTTGTGACGATTTTTATCTGAACTACTCTGCCAATTCAGCCAGGCATATTCGCATTTTGTTTGTTCTACTCCCCCTTGTTAGCGGTGTTTATTGGTTTCTCAAGTCAGCCTAATCAAAAAGTTAGCGGAAAGAACTTGTTTTATAGCATTGAGAAAGGAACTTAATGTTTTTTACTTTTATTGATATCTCCTAAATCACTGTATCAAATTTAGATTATGAAGGAGCAATTTGTTGTTGCTAAACTGTTCTTTCTTGCCCAGCTAGTTGATTTTTCAAATCAAACTGATCAAAAAGTTATTAAGGTGTAAATTTGAAAAAAAAAGAATTTATTAAACGTTTTTTGAAATGTAGTCGTTCTCGTAATGAGCGTTGTTATTACTTAAAAATTGTGTTATTCGCCCGTCTGTTGAGTGGTTGGAGCTATTTCAATCATAGAACAGGTTTTATTAGGTTTTTGATGGACATTTTGCATTGATTCTCTTTAATTTCTTGTCTTTTCAGATACCGAACGTCCGGTTACAGTTTTTTTATTTTATCGATATCTCCTAAAGTACTGAATCAAATTCAACAAACGAGGTGGCATTTTGTTTCTATTGAGCTGTTCCTGGTAGCCTTTTGCCGGTTTTTTTTGTGTCGGCCTGTGCAAATAATAATTAGGGTGTAAACTTAAAAAAAATATGATTTTAAGCGTTATTATGAATTTGTGGTTTTTGTTGTAATGAGGGTTGTTGTTACTTGCAAATTGTGTTATTTACGCTAGTGTCGGGTCCATGAAGCTATTTGAATCAATAGTTTTTAGCAATTCAACAAATTTTCTGTTTTCACGATTTCATCAAATTTCTGTGGATGTTGTTTTATGTCAAAACACACAAAACATCATAGCCTTCATGGTGAGGTGGGAAATTTTTTCCCACCTCACCATGAAGGTTTGCCGTGACCTAGAACGTGCAAGTGGACCAGAATTACACCCACAAATACGCCGGGAACGCTGTTTCACGTTGTTTTACGTCGGATCCGGAGATCTTGGGCTTCGATTTTAGCCCATAAAATGGGGGTACAGAACAGAATTTTGTTAATATCTCCTAAAGTACTGGACCAAATTAAACGGGAGTGGTCGCATTTTGTTAGCACTGAACCCTTCTTGCTTGCAGTATTTGGTTGGTTTCCCAAATCGGCCTAATCAAAAAGTTATTAATGTTCAAATTTGAAATAGGCCGAATTTTCGGGCTATTCTGGGTGACCCAAATTTCGGTACAACAAAACGCGCGATTTACCCAACAAGTGTTAGTGTTTTAGAATCCTCAGTTAGTGGGGAGTATGCCCATATATATTTTCCATAGCGTTTTACGGAATTGAGATGGTCAAATTTGGCTCTGAAGCTAGGTCACCATGCTTTTTTGGTGATTTGGTACCGTACCTTATAATTGCTATAACTGCTCGAAGAATGTACCGATTGGGCTCATTTTTTAATATGATGCGTATCTCAAGCAGTGCTACCAACTGTACTAAGGGGGTTCATTTTTGTTCCGCCGTTTTAGAGAAATTGTCCAGTAAACTTGACCTCAGTTTTAGCCCCAGAAGCGGTTGACACCATCCGGCACCACTTTTGAACCTTTGAATTTTGCCACTTCGGGTGACAAAATTAGTGTTCTGAACAGCCCGTCTAATGTAGATTCCGAATATGTATACTTTGTATAGCGTTTCCAGAGGTTTAGGTGTTCAATTTTAGCTCTGAAGTCAGGTCACCTCGCTTTTTGGTCATTTGGTACGGTACCTTATAATTGCTATAACTCCTCGAAGAGTGTACCGATTGGGTTCATTTTTTAATATGATGCGTATCTCAAGCAGTGCTACCAACTGTACTAAGGGGGTTTATTTTTGTTCGGCCGTTTTAGAGAAATTGGCCAGTAAACTTGACCTCGATTTTAGCCCCAGAAGCGGTTGACACCATCCGACACCACCTTGAAGCTCTGTCACAAATCAATTTAAAGCTTGTTTATTGGTTCGTTAGCTTCCTTATATTATGACAAAGCTTTCTAGCTATTATTTGTAATTTGTTTGACACATTTTCATGTCAAATTTTAGCTCTGCAGTCAGGTCACCACGCTTTTCGGTCATTTGGTACGGTACCTTATAATTGCTATAACTCCTCGAAGAATGTACCGATTGGGCTCATTTTTTGATATGATGCGTATCTCAAGCAGTGCTACAAACTGTACTAAGGGGGTTTATTTTTGTTCGGCCGTTTTAGAGAAATTGACCAGTAAAGTTGACCTTGATTTTACCTCTAGAAGCGTTTGACAGGACTGGGTCCGGGTCCCTTCACTTTGAATTTCGTCATTTATATTATAAATTAAACTGTTTTGATTAGCCCGTTTAACGCAGAATCCGAATATGTATACTTTATATAGCGTTTTTGCAGGTTTAGATGGTCAATTTTGGCTCTGCAGACCGAGTACTCTGCTTCTTTGGCCATTTGGTACGGTACCTTTATGTTCGAATATCTCCATGTAGAGCGAACCGATTTTTGATTTGTTTGTTGATTTGAACTCAGCTTGAGCCGTACTTTAATCCCTGTAAATAGCGTTTTGTTTCTTTCGGCCGTTTTCGAGAAATTGGCCAGGACACATACCTCCATTTTGGCCAATTCGTGTCCGGTACCTTTGCTGTATGTACATGTTACACCATCAAAACTCGCTATTTTAGACTCCATAGTTAGTTCGTTAGATTGCTCCGATAATGGGGATTGTCCCTATATATATTTTACAGGTGGTTATAACGAGTGGTTATTGGTTATAGTAGAGAAACAGGACCCGAAATGGGTCATTTTGGTCGTTTGGTACGGTACCTTTATATTGAAATATCTCTTCGTAGAGTGAACCGATTTTTGATCTGTTTCTTGAATTGAACTCAGCGTGAGCCGTACTTGAATCCCTGTAAGTGGCGTTTCTTTTCTTTCAGTCGTTTTCGAGAAATTAGCCTGGATAGATACCCCTATTTTGACTTTTGGGCGTCGGGTGTGTTTCACGTTTCTGTTTAGGAAAGTGTGAATATAGTGAATTTGGCTGTATGCATTGGTGCATTGAACTCCATTTGTGATGGGGAAACTCCTCATATATACTTTGTATAGCGTTTTCAGGGTTGCAGGGGTTCAATTTTGACTCTGCAGGTGACCCCCCCCCCCCCAACCCCCTGAAAATATGCCCAAAATTCAGTAATCTCATTTGGAATTTTGTTAAAATTGTGTTTATACAGTTGATTGTAAGCTCCCTAGATGCCATATTATGTGTAGATACTAGTGCGCCGGGGTTGTAGCTAGGTTTTTGGTCTTTTGGATGGTGTATTTTGGCTCTGCAGACCACCTATGGCGCACCCCCATATGGAGCATGGCGCCACCTGTGGTGATCATAAAAACGTGTTCATGACGTTGTTATACTGTATATATACGGTCATGTAGACTCCAACTAAGGCACTGAATATTATGTCAAAGTGTCATTTTCGAGGGTCAAAGATTGAGTGTCACATATGTGTAATTTTGACACGTGTCATTTTGGGCCCAATATGGGCCTGTATGGGTGTGAATATTCTGTTGAAAATGTCTTTATAAGCGTGTATAAACATAAAACTCTTGCTCGACAGGCTAGTTATGATGTCTCAAGGGTCACTTTAAAGTTTCAGCTTCATGTGTGAAGGTTTCGTGATGACACTTATATGAAATTGTCCTATCCGGGTGTTGGTAGTCATTTAGGGCAGGTAGTACCCCCCAATGCGTGTTTAGCGTACGTTTGGAATCCAGTACCCCACTCATCTCACCACAGGGCGCCTGTAGACAGCATCTGGCTGTATGGGTGCTCGTTTTGCGCTTTTGGGTTAATGTGGGGTTGATAGATTCATGTCACACCGCTCTAATGAAATTTATAACTGACTTTCATACTTAAAGTACTTTGCTTAAACCTCTTGAGTAGTTTTTGATACCTTCTGTGCACCATTGGAGCGTTATTGGGTCATGCACTGTAGTGTACTTTCGTGCTCCTTAGCCTTGCTCACAATAATCGTAGGGCTTATAGATGTACAATGCAATTTCTCAACCAACTTTCCGCGATCAAATGATTTTTCGTTATTAATCGCCTTATAAAAGTATCTTTCAACTAACCTACAGTCCAGGGTGGCTCATGGTTTTTAAACTATAGACCATTTAGTTTGGTTGACCCTTGTGGTACCAGAGCTTGGAGAGAAATGCTGTCAAACTTCAAATAATTTTACGAAAATGTGAGGTTGCAGAGCGCTCCTTTTAGTATATCGTGCTTGAGTAACCATAATAGAGATTCACTTATTGTTACTGATCGCTCCTGGGCAGTGGTTTTGTGCAGTAAAACTTGGGTCGGAGTGTGTTGCTTGAAAACTGGGAGAAACTTTTTGTTTGGGAGAACTTTGTGTTTTTCGCAGCAAATTTTTTTGACGCCAAACATTCTTTTATGAATTTGCTGTAGATAGAACATAGGCGCAATTACTCTAACATTTGCCTCCCGTCTCTATGCAAGCTTGGGCTGTATATCATAGCTTTACATAACTTAATAGTTGTTTGGTCTGAAAATTCTGGGAGTTTGAGAAAATTTTGAAAAACTTTCACAAAAAAAATTTGCAAATATTTTTCTGAAATACTCAAAAAGACACCTTGTGCTTTACACTGCTAGACTATGAAATACGGCCCAAGCTTGCATAGAGACGGAGGCAAATGTTAGAGTAATTGCGCCTAAGGTCTATCTACAACAAATTCATAAAAGAATGTTTGGCGTCAAAAAAATTGCTGCGAAAAAACCCAAAGTTCTCCCAAACCCAAAGTTTCTGCCAGTTTTCAAGCAACACACTCCGAACCAAGTTTTACTGCACAAAACCACTGCCCAGGAGCGATCAGTACCAATAGGTGAATCTCTATTATGGTTACTCAAGCACGATATACTAAAAGGAGCGCTCTGCAAGCTCACATTTTCGTAAAATTATTTGAAGTTTGACAGCATTTCTCTCCAAGCTCTGGTACCACAAGGGTCAACCAAACTAAATGGTCTATAGTTTAAAAACCATGAGCCACCCTGGACTGTAGGTTAGTCGACAGATACTTTTATTGGGTGATTAAAAACGAAAAATCATTGATCGCGGAAAGTTGATTGAAAAATTGCAGTGTACATCTTTAAGCTATACGATTATTGTGAGCAAGGATAGGGAGCACGAAAGTACACTAGTACACTACAGTGCATGACCCAATAACGCTCCAATGATGCCCAGAAGGTATCAACAACTACTCAAGAGGTTTGAGCAAAGTACTTTAAGTATGAAGGTCAGTTATAAATTTCATTACAGCGGTGTGACATGAATCTATGAACCCCATATTAACCAAAAGCGCAAAACGAGCACCTATACAGTCAGATGTTGTCTACAGGCGCCCTGTGGTGAGATGAGTGGGGTACTGGATTCCAAACGTACGCTAAACACGCATTGGGGGGTACTACCTGCCCTAAATGACTACCAACACCCGGATAGGACAATTTCATATAAGTGTCATCACGAAACCTTCACACATGAAGCTTTCAAATCAAGAAACAGATCAAAAATGGGTTCAGTCTACGACGAGATATTTCAATATAAAGGTACCGTACCAAATGACCAAAATGACCCATGGGGTTAAGGGGTTTACCTTCAGATTCAAAATTGAACACCTGTTAGTCTGGCATTTTTTATATCCATGAAAAAGTTTTCTCTATTTCAGATTCTTTGCTCTTAAATATCACTGAAAAGTGCTACTTCACTCTCTAAAAGTCTTTCGGTGAGTTGCAACTTTTTCTTAATGAATTTACTTTTATTAATTCATAAATTTACCTCCAATTTCTCTTGGTAACTGTTAAAAACTGCGCGATCTGCCAGGGACGTGCAAAAAATGTTTCAATAACTTGAAATCGAATATTGTTTAGCTCGTGATGAGGTAAGAAGTTATTTCTGTTTTTAAGCTATGTGTCAACGCAAGGTTTTTTTGTCTAGTCATGAGAAAGCCCTCTTTTTTGAATGTCTTCCATAGGAAATTTGTATTGTAGAAATGAGTGAGCAACCACAGTTTAATCCTCTGATGCAAACCGCCAGTCAAGAAGAAGGGGAGGTCTCTAATGTTTCCCTGGAAACGGTTGAAATTCCTGATGACTGGGTTTTCATCTTCTTCTTTGAGTCTGATGAAGCGTTTGCTCGCGTAGATGCATATTCAGCACGATGGCCTCTTTATATGAGCAATGCCGCGAAGCTTGCTTTAGCTGAAGGAGATTTAGTTGACATCAGGTGTGGGGGATCAGGCGAGTTGTATGCAACCGGAAAGCTGAAGTGGCAGGGGCCCAGGTCAATGAGTGTGCGCATTCTTAGCAATTTGTGCAGAGAATTTGCAAAGCAAAATGGGCTAGAAAGCGACTCTGATGATTTGGAATACTTTTACTCAGAATAATAAGAGCTTGTGGTCTGACAGGGACATAAGCGTAGTAAAACGACCCGATCAAATAGCTGATTGTTATTTTCGATCTAGTTGTTGATCATATTATTAACTGATCTCAATGTCTGTTTAAAGTAAAATTTCACTAAGGTTTGTTTGATATATTTGGTTCTTGTCCTCAAGTAAAGTTTTGCTTGTTTTTTTTCAACCGGGAAAAATTCAGTCGCCACCTCAAGATGAGACAAAAGTTTTTGAGCGTTCAAAATCATTTAGTTAATGGCGTTTTATTTTGCATCATCAGTGAGCTACAAAGAAAACTTTTTAGCAACTGCAATGACTAACGATCACTCGACTCTCGTTTCCGTGTTCGTTATTCAAATTCGAATTGTACGCACATTCATTTTTTGACAAGATTGTTCCATGCTCAGTTACTCAAAATTCTTCGATTTCAGATAATTTGAAACTTCTTCATACCCTCATTCTTTGCACTCTCACGATATCAAACTTCTCCATTATTTCTTCGGTGAGTGTGTTACCTAATTTAAGTTTGGTATATTAAGTAAGTTCTAACATTTCCTAATTGTTTACAAAAAAGTGCGATCTGTCAGGGACGCTCAAACTTTTTATTTCTAAATTGCTTTCTAACGCCGCTAATGAAATTTTTGGAAATTGTTTTGGCGAATGATTTTTGTTGCAGTAATGAGTCAAACCGATAAGCAAAGTCTTAAGCGATCCGCCAGAGTGCAGGAGAAATCCAATGCTGCAACGAACGTGTCGACGGAATCTATTGATGTGCCGGATCAATGGGTGTACATATTCTACTTTGATTGCGATGACACGTATATCCGAATCGAAGCGAATTCGCTGAGGTGGCCTGAAAAAATGAGAAATTCCAAAAAACTAAGTTTGTCCGAGGGTGATATTGTTGAAATTAAGTGTGGGCAACGCAGGGAAAAGAAAGAACAAGGAGAATTCAAATGGCAAGGCACCAGGAAAGAGAGTACGCGAGTACTTAGGGAAATGTGCAAAATGAGAGGAGCTGGCGTTAATGTGAGTCAGATTAAAGGCAGAGATTTTGAGCCGAACACGCAAGAAGTGCAATCGCAATACGCCAGTGATTCAGAAACGGAACCCGAGTGCGAAAAACCGAGTCCGGAATACAATCGTAAGGTTCGGAAAACTGTACCGGAGGGAGATGATGAGGCCGATTCTCCTGATGAACCCGAATTGGAACTAAATGAATTTAATGAGTACCTAAATTTCGTGCGAGCTAAGGAAAACAGGACTGGACAGGGTACTTCAAGTCAGGTTCCACAAGGTGTTGGAGCAGAGATGAACACTCAAAGTAAAGATGACAATCTTGAGGTTAATATGTTAAAATTTAATAGTAAAGAATATTCTAAATGTAGGTAGACGATCTGTCAGGGACGTTCTTTCTTACCTTTCCTCAAAATCAATTTTCTGCTAGAACAATAAATGCCTTGTTAGACTAAAAACGTGTAGGCTATTTTTTAAGTATTGAGATTTTTTAAGGATTTCTCACCTGAAAGATTCCGTCATCTCATGGAACGAATTGAGGCCAGGATTGAGGCGAGCACGGAAGTAACAAGGCAGTTCATGAGCTTTGCAAGAAAAGCGATGGAGGAAATAAACAGGCTGCATGAGAACGCCCTGCGAAATAGAGATGACGTCGACGACAAAAATGGCGAGGAATTACCTGATGAAACTGAAGTTCTATTATTTAATGAGAAAAATCTTCTTGGTCTGGGCGGCAACACGTATCGAGAGAGGGCAATAATCATTGCAAACGAAATCTGGAGCGAAGACGAAAGAATGCACCTTTGTATCGAACCGAGAAAAGCTCTCTCTGGTGATCGAAAAGCTGCTGACGACGAACGTGCCGATATTTTGCGAAAGGCGATGGGAATGATCATGAAAAAAGATTTTTCGGAAGCGCGGTATCGCAATATCCTTAGATATGTCAACCAGCAGGGAGTAGATCTCCAGAAGAAGAAGAAGAAGAAAGCCGAACAGGAGAATATACCGCCTGTAGATGAAAATTAATAAAGAGCTTGTGATCTGGCAGGGACATAAGCTAACTTCCAAATTTGTCTTCGATAAAGAAATTTGTTTCTAACTCCGTGTGCTTGATTTGTTCAAAGTTCTGTTACACGTATTCAGTTGCCCTTCTTTTGAGTTATATAAGGATCTATTGAGTAAATGTCTCAATTGCTAAAATTGTTTTTAGTTTGTAATACTCCTCGTTGTTTTTCACTCCCCTTCTTTCTCTTAAGCATATTTATTGTGTTATTCAAATGCTTACCTGTGGTGCATTAACATCAAGTATTTTGTTGTGATCTGACAGGGACGCAACCTCAAAACTTCTTATTTTTTAATGTATTTTGTGTATCAGGATCTATTGAGTAAATTTCTCAATTGCTAAAATAGTTTTTAATTTGTAATACTCCTCTTTGTTTTTCACTCCCCTTCTTTCTCTTAGGCATATTTATTGTGTTATTCAAATGCTTACCTGTGGTGCATTAACATCAAGTATTTTGTTGTGATCTGACAGGGGCGCAACGTCAAAGCTTCTCTCATTTTTTAATGTATTTTGTGTATCAGGATCTATTGAGTAAATGTCTCAATTGCCAAAATTGTTTTAAATTTGTAACACTCCTTTGCTTTTCACTCCTCTTCTTTCTCTTAGGCAAACTTGCTGTGTTCATTGGATAGTTTTTATCACGTTTTTGTCAATATGGAAATGCATTTTCAGAGTCAAACTTGGTCGGTTGCAAATTGGGAAATTGTAAACAAAAGGTAATTTTCCATTTTTTCAGAGACAAATCAGCAGAAGTTAAAATATTGGGGCATGTAAATATATAAATACGTTAAGTTTTCAGCACGTCAGATTTTTTCCATTTTTCACTTGTTTTTATTTGTGATAGAAATGAAGAGCACGAGAGTTAAAAATTCTACCAGCTCGAATTCACATCCTTGGCGCCCTACAGCGACCACAATTCTTTGCTTGAAGTCGATTGAAGAAGCTCTTAGAAGGCACAATGTTGTCCAAGTTGAAGCGAGAAATCAAATGCTTCAGATTTCAAGATGTTTGAAAAAAATTGTAAGTCTGGTTTCCCAAACTAGAAGTAAAAGTTTTTGACTTGCTTTCAAATTTGTTTAAGTTAATTGATTGTAGACAGCCTTTTTTAACGTCTTCGTGAGTTAGTAATTCTAAAAAACTGTGCAATGTTTTTTTTAGAATGCAAGAGAAACGGAAAGAAAACGAAGGGAGTGTAGCTCTGGTTTGATTTACAACGGCAAAAACTTGCTCGCGTTCAGGGGATCTCGAGATGACTATGCGGGCTTCGGAAGATTTCTTGCGAGATCAATGTTAACAAGAGAGCAAAGGGAGAAAACGTGTTGGTTTGCTCAGCGAGCGACACAAGAAGGGCGTTTACCAGCCTCTGAAGATGAGCAGAAGGTTTTCAGAGGTATAATAAAGTGATTTATCACGTCTGTGAAAATGTGAAGGTAATTTAAATAGGAGTTTTTTAGAGGCGGTGAGAAGATTTTGTGGAGACAGCCTGTACGCTCTGCGAAGAGTTAAAGATGCTGCGAACTCTGTTGGCATTCATGAGCGGAACGAGAAAATTGGCTTAAAATGAAGTATTCTGTTGTGATCTGACAGGGACGCAACGTCAAATCATCTAATATATGTTTTGTATTTTGTAACGCTTTTGTTAGTGAACCTAATCTTTTGTCTTAAGTTTATCTGACCCTTCTGGAAAAAAGTTGTTTCGAGCAATAGAATTTTTTAACTTAGAATTTCTCTTTAGAATTGTCTCAAAAAGCTGTCAATTTCTATCATTCATTTGGGCGGGCTTTGTCAATCCTAACCTTAGATTGGATCTCTGAGATGTCTACAACTTTCTTATTTAGGTGCGATCTTAGAAGTAATCGTTTTTGACTTGCTTTCACATATGTTCAATACAAACGGTTGTAGACGTTTTTTTTTGTAACGTTTTCCTGAGTTGAACGAGAAAATACATTAAAATAAAGTATTCTGTTGTGATCTGACAGGGACGCAACGTCAAATCTTCTCATTTTTGTTTTTTTTGTAACGCTTTTGTTATTGAACCTAATGTTTTTTTAACGTTCCTACACAGACAGTAAAAAAGTCCAAATTTTATCAGATCCCTCGTGAAGAAGTTTGGTTAAATTTAAAACTTTTTTAGAATTATGTCTCAAAAAGCTGTCGATTTCTATCATTCATCTGGTCGGGCTTTATCAAACTTAACATTAAAATGGAAGGATCTGGCAAAAATTGGTTCTTCACTGACTTCAAAATGGGTTGACTCAGCTGGTTTGTCATCACACAAGATAGTCGTAGAGGGATGCTTGGTTGGAAACGAGGACAAAAATTTTGTGCATGGGTTTTTAGATGGCGAGTATGGGAAAAGCATGATGTCTGTTGACTACAAACCAGTAAGTTATCTACCGAGTGGTTCCTTTGATCAGATAGGTTTATTTGCAAAATCGGAGATAGAGAAAGGTGCGGTTGTTAATGGAATAATTGGTGTGTTGGCGGAACTTGTTGAAAGTGAGATTATTGCCGGTTTCAATGATGTTTCTGTGTTGTACAGTAAGCTAAGGAATGTTCAGTGGTTGATGTTGGGACCCATCTCCTTTGTTAACGCGTCTTGCAGACCAAATGTTGAATACCGCCAGAAAGGTAAAGTTGTTTACTGTGTTGCTTTAAAAAATATAGCTATTGGAGAAGAACTTTCTGTTTTCTATAATCGACATTTTTTCGGCCGGTTTAACGTAGATTGCCTTTGTCCGTTCAAAAAAGAGCATGGAGATCCTTGCCCAAGTGATCCAGAGCCACTTAGAAAACGTAGAAAGATTGCAGATGCTGCCGATAGTTCTACACCTGTTAACCTTAAGCAAGATAGCCTACATGAAAAACCAATAAGAAAAATTTTTATCGAAAAACTCCCTCCTAGGCGTATGCTGTACGCAAAATTTGAATCAACACCTATCGTTAGCGAAGAAATTGAGGAATACTTAAGTTACGATTCTTTCTTTGGTGAAATAGAATTGACCCCTAGTCCGATTAAAGATAATAATTCTCCTGCAGTACTTACCAATTCATCAATAATAAGCGCCCAAGACTCCGATTTGAGTGAAAATGTTAAATTAGACAATGTTGTCTGCTCAACGCCATTGAGGCTTGATGTGTTTGAAGAAGATGAAGTTCAGGAAACGATAGAATCCCCGCCGCCTACTTTTCTTTACTTGTTTCAGGATGAAGGAATTTCATTGTTTGACGGCAGCCCAACATCTACAGAAAGTTTCATGAAAGAGTTTGAGTTGCTTTCAGATAAGCATAGGTTGTCAAAAGTTGCGCGAGATGATTTTCTGAAGCTCTTTGCTAAAAGTTTGCCAGTACCAAATAATGTGTTTTCTAAATTAACGATTCCTGTTCTACCGACAATTTCTACCGAACGTTTTGAATCTGCAAAATTCTGTTCTGTCGATATAAAGACCCAATTAGAATTAATTTTAAGTAAAAATGTGGCTTATATTAATAGTTCCTGGAGTACAGAATATTCATGGAACAATAGTTGGAACTTCTGCTCAGCTCCTGAGATACAGCTTGTTTTAAACATTGATGGAGCCCCTCTATTTAAGTCCTCTAAGATCTCTGTCTGGCCGGTGTGGGTGCAAATTTTTAACTTACCGCCTAAGTTGAGAGGCTCTTTTGCAAATATGTCGCTTTTAGGTCTTTGGCATGGCAAAAGTAAACCTGAGTTTTCTAAAATGCTACCGCTCATTCTATTTGAGTTGGAGTCTTTGAATGAAGCAAAAATGAGTTTGAATGATCTAGGCGCGCTTAAGTTTCGAATAAGGTCAATTGTAGCCGATATGCCTGCTAAAGCTTGTGTTCTTTGCATGATTCAATTCAACGGTTACTCATCGTGTCCTCATTGTTATATGAAAGGCTTCGCTCAAAATCATAGAATGCTGTTTCCTGTTAATAAGAGTTTTAAGCTGCGTGAAAACGCTGACTTTCAAGCTTGTGGTTACATTGCTGAAAAAACGAAAACAACTAAGTGCGGTGTCAAGTCCTCTACTCCCTTAAACAGCGTTTTAAGTTTACCATGGGAATGCCCTGTTGATCCCATGCATCAAGTTTTTCTCGGTACAGGTAAAGTTCTTACTAAATTAATGGTTTCCTTGACCAAAGGTGTTATGCTAAGAGATGCTGAAAATTTGCTGAAGAGTGTTAAGATACCTTTTGACATCCAACATAGATTGAAATCGTTGTCTGATATTAAGTTTTGGAAGGCATTTGATTTTAAAGTTTTCTTCTTTCATGTTGGACCCCTTGTCTATAGAAAAATAAGCGTTCCAAGAAAATACTACAAGTTTTTGCCTTCTTTCATTAGCGATCAGGCTTTTGTCAGAGGTAGAACCCAAGTCAGACGAAATTGAATCTGCAGGATCTTTAATTGAGGAATTTTTTGATCAATTTCTAGAGCTTTACGGAGAAGATTCACAGTCTTTCAACTTTCACACCATGCGACATCTTTGTGAACAAGTAAAACGAAACGGACCTCTTTGGTTTTTTTCGGCGTTCTGCTTTGAGTCAGCTAATCATCATTTATTAAGCGCTGTACAGGGCACTGTTAAAGAACCTGAAGCCATAGTCGAGCAGTTTATTAAACACCAAGCAGCCGTGGAAAAAATTGAAAAATCAGACACTTATAAATGCTTAAAAGGGTTGACTTTGGTGGATACTGAAACAGTTCAATTTTGTCAAGAGTTTAATGTAGATTTCTTTTTTTCGAGGTACATCAATGGACGCGGTCAGTGTTTTGGCTCACTTTCTTACACCAGATTAGGAAAAAATTTAAGTGAATGTATCTTTCAGCTGTCGGACGGCCGTTTCTTTTTTGTTAGAACTTACTTCTCTGGCCCAGAGGGAATTTTTGCAGTAGGGAGATACAGCAAATATGTGAATGAAGTCGATGTGACACATTCAAAAAAAAGCTTTGGGTTCTTCTTTGAACTGTTTGGACTTGATTCTTGGGCAAAAGTTGGGGTTTATGATATAAAGTATAAAACTGTGGTTTTTTGCGAAGGCTCCTTGACTCTGGTGAGCGTTATCAAAGAGGGCTTTGAACATAACTAGACAAAAAAACTTTGCTGTTTTGTCGCTGCTTTTGTGATTGTTTGAAAACTGAAATAATTGAAAAAAAAAACAGACTGAGCTGACAGGGCCGGTTTGTACTGAAAATTATTATTGATATAATCACTAAGTTAGATTTTTGTTTAGTGGGTCCATCGTAATAATTGGCGACAGCAATCTGGTGCGGTTGGAGGATCAACTGTTCGCTGATAACTTACTGGCTCCATACCCCATCACTCTTCATTGTAGACCTGGTTTGCGTGCAGTGCACATGGATTCAGAGGATCTTGTATACTGCGCTACGTTTACGCATTGCATTATCAACCTAGGGAACAATGATATCTCTAACCATCCCACAAAATCATGGATAGTTGCCGAAACCCCACTCAAAACTGCGGCTAGATTAGGTGGTTTTGCTCAACAACTCAAATCCAAAAATGTTGATGTTAAAGTGATTGGCTTGCTTCCAAGGCCTGATGTGCATATCAAGTTGGTATCTGAGACAAATCAATATCTCTCTGGTTACTTGGGTGTTGACTACGTTGGTCCGAGATATATTCATGAAAATCATTTTTTCACACCTAACAGACCAAATGACCTGGCACATCTAAATGACGATGGACAAAAAAGAGTTCTATCACTCTATCTAAGAATTGTGCGTGACAGGTTCAAATTCCAGCCTTCGGATTAAGTTAGGTTAGGTTGCTGTCAGTGGCAAAGATAATCAAAGATTGAAAAAAAAATGGTTCAGATAAAATATGTCTCTGAGAAAAGCAAAGAAAACTGAAACGTGAAAAAAATCTTCAAAAAAAAGTTTAAAATTACTTCAAACAAACAAAAAAAACTTTATATTTTTGCTTGGTATGTTAATTCTGCTTCAATTATCTGAAATGACCTAATAAAATTTGAAAAATACTTAAAACGAAAAAAAGAAATTGAAACTACAAAAACGAAAAAAATGAAAATGACAAAAAAACCGAAAAAAAATTAATACCTTTCTTCTGCTTGCAGGTTACTTTAAACTTTTGCTTCAATTGTCTGAATTCCTATAACTATTTTTGAACAATATTTCAAAAAAATAATTTAAACGACAAAAACAAAAAAAACTAAGAACTTCCATCTGCTTGCTTATTATGTTAATGCTGCTTCATTTATCTGAAATATCCTAATAGAATTTGAAAAATACTTTGAAACGAAAAAAAAATTGAAAACTACAAAAACGAAAAAAAAAAATTGAAAACGACAAAAACACCAAAAAAACTAAGAACTTCCATTTGCTTGCTTGTTATGTTAATGCTGCTTCAATTATCTGAAATAACCTAATAAAATTTGAAAAATATTTCGAAACGAAAAAATAAATTGAAAACTACGAAACGAAAAATTGAAAACGACAAAAACACCAAAAAAAAAACTTCCATCTGCTTGCTTGTTATGTTAATGCTGCTTCAATTATCTGAAATAACCTAATAGAATTTGAAAAATACCTCAAAACAAAAAAAAATTGAAAACTACAAAAACGAAAAAAAAATTAAAACGACAAAAACACTAAAAAAATAAAGACCTTTCATCTGCTTGCTTGTTACGTTAAACTTTCGCTTCAACTGTCTGAATTCCTTTAACAATTTTGAAAAATATTTCAAGAAATTACTTAAAACGACAAAAACAAAAAAAACTAAGAACTTCCATCTGCTTGCTTATTGTATTAATGCTGCTTCAATTATCTGAAATAACCTAATAAAATTTGAAAAATACTTCGAAACAGAAAAATAAATTGAAAACTACGAAAAAAAATAATTAAAACGACAAAAACAAAAAAAACTAAGAACTTCCATCTGCTTGCTTATTATGTCAATGCTGCTTCAATTATCTGAAATACCCTAATAGAATTTGAAAAATACTTCAAAACGAAAAAATGAAAACTACAAAAACGAAAAAATTGAAAACGACAAAAACACCAAAAAAACTAAGAATTCCATTTGCTTGCTTCTTATGTTAATGCTGCTTCAATAGTCTGAAGTAACCTAATAAAATTTGAAAAATACTTCGAAACGAAAAAATAAATTGAAAACTACGAAACGAAAAATTGAAAACGACAAAAACACCAAAAAAATAAGAACTTCCATCTGCTTGCTTGTTATGTTAATGCTGCTTCAATTATCTGAAATAACCTAATAGAATTTGAAAAATACCTCAAAACAAAAAAAATTGAAAACTACAAAAACGAAAAAAAAAATTAAAACGACAAAAACACTAAAAAAATAAAGACCTTTCATCTGCTTGCTTGTTACGTTAAACTTTCGCTTCAACTGTCTGAATTCCTTTAACAATTTTGAAAAATATTTCAAGAAATTAATTAAAACGACAAAAACAAAAAAAAACTAAGAACTTCCATCTGCTTGCTTATTGTGTTAATGCTGCTTCAATTATCTGAAATAACCTAATAAAATTTGAAAAATACTTCGAAACAGAAAAATAAATTGAAAACTACGAAAAAAAATAATTAAAACGACAAAAACAAAAAAAACTAAGAACTTCCATCTGCTTGCTTATTATGTCAATGCTGCTTCAATTATCTGAAATACCCTAATAGAATTTGAAAAATACTTCAAAACGAAAAAATGAAAACTACAAAAACGAAAAAATTGAAAACGACAAAAACACCAAAAAAACTAAGAACTCCATTTGCTTGCTTCTTATGTTAATGCTGCTTCAATAGTCTGAAGTAACCTAATAAAATTTGAAAAATACTTCGAAACGAAAAAATAAATTGAAAACTACGAAACGAAAAATTGAAAACGACAAAAACACCAAAAAAATAAAAACTTCCATCTGCTTGCTTGTTATGTTAATGCTGCTTCAATTATCTGAAATACCCTAATAGATTATGAAAAATACTTCAAAACGAAAAAAAAATCAAAAACTACAAAAACAAAAAACAAACGACAAAACAGCAAAAAAACTAGTGAGAAAAAACAGCTTGAAAAAAGCTCTATGCGATCTGTCAGGGACGTATAGAACAGCTTCAGTCAAACAAAATACCGTGTGTTTGTAGTTTCTTTGTGCTGCTGGTTGTTTTTTCCAGGATCTGACGACACCCGACTTTGGTCGACTGACATGGATGGCTGGAGGGTCTCCTGGCTTCTTCAACCCGGTCAGGTTGTTCTGTTTTGGCGCCTTTTTTGCGCCTTTTTTTCTTAGGTGTTTTGTTTGGGCTTTTGCTTTGCCCACGTGTTTGCCTGCGCCTTCTTAGGACTAGGTCTTTGAGCGCTTTTTGCGCTATCCCCCCACTAGGTTTTTGGCGCAGGCCCTATGTGTTGCTTTGCTTGGCTTTGCTCTTGGCTTTGGCTGCTTAGGTTATGGGTGGGAGGGCTCTTTTTGCCTGTGCCGGTTTTTTGCCCTGTTTTGTTCCCCCTGCCCCCTTAGGTGTTCGGCACAGGCATTAGGTTTTGGTTTTTTGGGCTTTGCTTTTGCCCTGGTGTGCTTTGGCTCGGTGTGGGGGGTGACCATGCATTTTTGTGCATGGTTTTTTTTGTTTCTGTTCTGTTGTTGTGTTCAGTTTTCTTTTCTTTTCAGGATCTGACGACAGCCGAGGACGAGGAGAGGACACCTGGATCTGGAGCGGCTCAGTGGCGGGGCTGGCTGGAGGGTCTCCTGGCTTCTTCAACCCGGTGAGGTTGGTCTGTTTTGGCGCCTTTTTTTGCGCCTTTTTTTCTTAGGTGTTTTGTTTGGGCTTTTGCTTTGCCCACGTGTTTGCCTGCGCCTTCTTAGGACTAGGTCTTTGAGCGCTTTTTGCGCTATCCCCCCCACTAGGCTTTTGGCGCAGGCCCTAGGTGTTGCTTTGCTTGGCTTTGCTCTTGGCTTTGGGTGCTTAGGTTATGGGTAGGAGGGCTCTTTTTGCCTGTGCCGGTTTTTTGCCCCGTTTTGTTCCCCCTGCCCCCTTAGGTGTTCGGCACAGGCATTAGGTTTTGGTTTTTTTGGGCTTTGCTTTTGCCCTGGTGTGCTTTGGCTCGGTGTGGGGGGTAACCATGCACTTTTGTGCATGGTTTTTTTTGCTGCTGTTCTGTTGTGTTCAGTTTTCTTTTTTCTTCAGGATCTGACGACAGCCGAGGACGAGGAGAGGACACCTGGATCTGGAGCGTCTCAGTGGCGGGGCTGGCTGGAGGGTCTCCTGGCTTCTTCAACCCGGTGAGGTTGGTCTGTTTTGGCGCCTTTTTTTCCTAGGTGTTTTGTTTGGGCTTTTGCTTTGCCCACGTGTTTGCCTGCACCTTCTTAGGACTAGGTCTTTGAGCGCTTTTTGCGCTATCCCCCCACTAGGCTTTTGGCGCAGGCCCTAGGTGTTGCTTTGCTTGGCTTTGCTCTTGGCTTTGGGTGCTTAGGTTATGGGTGGGAGGGCTCTTTTTGCCTGTGCCGGTTTTTTGCCCCGTTTTGTTCCCCCTGCCCCCTTAGGTGTTCGGCACAGGCATTAGGTTTTGGTTTTTTTTGGGCTTTGCTTTTGCCCTGGTGTGCTTTGGCTCGGTGTGGGGGGTGACCATGCACTTTTGTGCATGGTTTTTTTTGATGCTGTTCTGTTGTGTTCAGTTTTCTTTTTTCTTCAGGATCTGACGACAGCCGAGGACGAGGAGAGGACACCTGGATCTGGAGCGGCTCAGTGGCGGGGCTGGCTGGAGGGTCTCCTGGCTTCTTCAACCCGGTGAGGTTGGTCTGTTTTGGCGCCTTTTTTTCTTAGGTTTTTGTTTGGGCTTTTGCTTTGCCCACGTGTTTGCCTGCGCCTTCTTAGGACTAGGTCTTTGAGCGCTTTTTGCGCTATCCCCCCACTAGGCTTTTGGCGCAGGCCCTAGGTGTTGCTTTGCTTGGCTTTGCTCTTGGCTTTGGGTGCTTAGGTTATGGGTGGGAGGGCTCTTTTTGCCTGTGCCGGTTTTTTGCCCCGTTTTGTTCCCCCTGCCCCCTTAGGTGTTCGGCACAGGCATTAGGTTTTGGTTTTTTTGGGCTTTGCTTTTGCCCTGGTGTGCTTTGGCTCGGTGTGGGGGGTGACCATGCAGTTTTGTGCATGGTTTTTTTTGCTGCTGTTCTGTTGTGCTCAGTTTTCTTTTTTCTTCAGGATCTGACGACAGCCGAGGACGAGGAGAGGACACCTGGATCTGGAGCGGCTCAGTGAAGGGCTGGCTGGAGGGTCTCCTGGCTTCTTCAACCCGGTGAGGTTGGTCTGTTATGGCGCCTTTTTTGCGCCTTTTTTTCTTAGGTGTTTTGTTTGGGCTTTTGCTTTGCCCACGTGTTTGCCTGCGCCTTCTTAGGACTAGGTCTTTGAGCGCTTTTTGCGCTATCCCCCCCACTAGGCTTTTGGCGCAGGCCCTAGGTGTTGCTTTGCTTGGCTTTGCTCTTGGCTTTGGGTGCTTAGGTTATGGGTGGGAGGGCTCTTTTTGCCTGTGCCGGTTTTTTGCCCCGTTTTGTTCCCCCTGCCCCCTTAGGTGTTCGGCACAGGCATTAGGTTTTGGTTTTTTTGGGCTTTGCTTTTGCCCTGGTGTGCTTTGGCTCGGTGTGGGGGGTGACCATGCACTTTTGTGCATGGTTTTTTTTGCTGCTGTTCTGTTGTGCTCAGTTTTCTTTTTTCTTCAGGATCTGACGACAGCCGAGGACGAGGAGAGGACACCTGGATCTGGAGCGGCTCAGTGAAGGGCTGGCTGGAGGGTCTCCTGGCTTCTTCAACCCGGTGAGGTTGGTCTGTTTTGGCGCCTTTTTTGCGCCTTTTTTTTCTTAGGTGTTTTGTTTGGGCTTTTGCTTTGCCCACATGTTTGCCTGCGCCTTCTTAGGACTAGGTCTTTGAGCGCTTTTTGCGCTATCCCCCCACTAGGCTTTTGGCGCAGGCCCTAGGTGTTGCTTTGCTTGGCTTTGCTCTTGGCTTTGGGTGCTTAGGTTATGGGTGGGAGGGCTCTTTTTGCCTGTGCCGGTTTTCTGCCCCGTTTTGTTCCCCCTGCCCCCTTAGGTGTTCGGCACAGGCATTAGGTTTTGGTTTTTTTTGGGCTTTGCTTTTGCCCTGGTGTGCTTTGGCTTGGTGTGGGGGGTGACCATGCACTTTTGTGCATGGTTTTTTTTGCTGCTGTTCTGTTGTGTTCAGTTTTCTTTTTTCTTCAGGATCTGACGACAGCCGAGGACGAGGAGAGGACACCTGGATCTGGAGCGGCTCAGTGGCGGGGCTGGCTGGAGGGTCTCCTGGCTTCTTCAACCTGGTGAGGTTGGTCTGTTTTAGCGCCTTTTTTGCGCCTTTTTTTCTTAGGTGTTTTGTTTGGGCTTTTGCTTTGCCCACGTGTTTGCCTGCGCCTTCTTAGGACTAGGTCTTTGAGCGCTTTTTGCGCTATCCCCCCCCACTAGGCTTTTTGCGCAGGCCCTAGGTGTTGCTTTGCTTGGCTTTGCTCTTGGCTTTGGGTGCTTAGGTTATGGGTGGGAGGGCTCTTTTTGCCTGTGCCGGTTTTTTGCCCCGTTTTGTTCCCCCTGCCCCCTTAGGTGTTCGGCACAGGCATTAGGTTTTGGTTTTTTGGGCTTTGCTTTTGCCCTGGTGTGCTTTGGCTCGGTGTGGGGGGTGACCATGCACTTTTGTGCATGGTTTTTTTTGCTGCTGTTCTGTTGTGTTCAGTTTTCTTTTTTCTTCAGGATCTGACGACAGCCGAGGACGAGGAGAGGACACCTGGATCTGGAGCGGCTCAGTGGCGGGGCTGGCTGGAGGGTCTCCTGGCTTCTTCAACCCGGTGAGGTTGGTCTGTTTTGGCGCCTTTTTTGCGCCTTTTTTTCTTAGGTGTTTTGTTTGGGCTTTTGCTTTGCCCACGTGTTTGCCTGCGCCTTCTTAGGACTAGGTCTTTGAGCGCTTTTTGCGCTACCCCCCCCCCCCCCACTAGGCTTTTCGCGCAGGCCCTAGGTGTTGCTTTGCTTGGCTTTGCTCTTGGCTTTGGGTGCTTAGGTTATGGGTGGGAGGGCTCTTTTTGCCTGTGCCGGTTTTTTGCCCCGTTTTGTTCCCCCTGCCCCCTTAGGTGTTCGGCACAGGCATTAGGTTTTGGTTTTTTGGGCTTTGCTTTTGCCCTGGTGTGCTTTGGCTCGGTGTGCGGGGTGACCATGCACTTTTGTGCATGGTTTTTTTTGCTGCTGTTCTGTTGTGTTCAGTTTTCTTTTTTCTTCAGGATCTGACGACAGCCGAGGACGAGGAGAGGACACCTGGATCTGGAGCGGCTCAGTGGCGGGGCTGGCTGGAGGGTCTCCTGGCTTCTTCAACCCGGTGAGGTTGGTCTGTTTTGGCGCCTTTTTTGCGCCTTTTTTTCTTAGGTGTTTTGTTTGGGCTTTTGCTTTGCCCACGTGTTTGCCTGCGCCTTCTTAGGACTAGGTCTTTGAGCGCTTTTTGCGCTACCCCCCCACTAGGCTTTTGGCGCAGGCCCTAGGTGTTGCTTTGCTTGGCTTTGCTCTTGGCTTTGGGTGCTTAGGTTATGGGTGGGAGGGCTCTTTTTGCCTGTGCCGGTTTTTTGCCCCGTTTTGTTCCCCCTGCCCCCTTAGGTGTTCGGCACAGGCATTAGGTTTTGGTTTTTTTGGGCTTTGCTTTTGCCCCGGTGTGCTTTGGCTCGGTGTGGGGGGTGACCATGCACTTTTGTGCATGGTTTTTTTTGCTGCCGTTCTGTTGTGTTCAGTTTTCTTTTTTCTTCAGGATCTGACGACAGCCGAGGACGAGGAGAGGACACCTGGATCTGGAGCGGCTCAGTGGCGGGGCTGGCTGGAGGGTCTCCTGGCTTCTTCAACCCGGTGAGGTTGGTCTGTTTTGGCGCCTTTTTTGCGCCTTTTTTTCTTAGGTGTTTTGTTTGGGCTTTTGCTTTGCCCACGTGTTTGCCTGCGCCTTCTTAGGACTAGGTCTTTGAGCGCTTTTCGCGCTATCCCCCCACTAGGCTTTTGGCGCAGGCCCTAGGTGTTGCTTTGCTTGGCTTTGCTCTTGGCTTTGGGTGCTTAGGTTATGGGTGGGAGGGCTCTTTTTGCCTGTGCCGGTTTTTTGCCCCGTTTTGTTCCCCCTGCCCCCTTAGGTGTTCGGCACAGGCATTAGGTTTTGGTTTTTTTGGGCTTTGCTTTTGCCCTGGTGTGCTTTGGCTCGGTGTGGGGGGTGACCATGCACTTTTGTGCATGGTTTTTTTTGCTGCTGTTCTGTTGTGTTCAGTTTTCTTTTTTCTTCAGGATCTGACGACAGCCGAGGACGAGGAGAGGACACCTGGATCTGGAGCGGCTCAGTGGCGGGGCTGGCTGGAGGGTCTCCTGGCTTCTTCAACCCGGTGAGGTTGGTCTGTTTTGGCGCCTTTTTTGCGCCTTTTTTTCTTAGGTCTTTTGTTTGGGCTTTTGCTTTGCCCACGTGTTTGCCTGCGCCTTCTTAGGACTAGGTCTTTGAGCGCTTTTTGCGCTATCCCCCCCACTAGGCTTTTGGCGCAGGCCCTAGGTGTTGCTTTGCTTGGCTTTGCTCTTGGCTTTGGGTGCTTAGGTTATGGGTGGGAGGGCTCTTTTTGCCTGTGCCGGTTTTTTGCCCCGTTTTGTTCCCCCTGCCCCCTTAGGTGTTCGGCACAGGCATTAGGTTTTGGTTTTTTTGGGCTTTGCTTTTGCCCTGGTGTGCTTTGGCTCGGTGTGGGGGGTGACCATGCATTTTTGTGCATGGTTTTTTTTGTTTCTGTTCTGTTGTTGTGTTCAGTTTTCTTTTCTTTTCAGGATCTGACGACAACCGAGGACGAGGAGAGGACACCTGGATCTGGAGCGGCTCAGTGGCGGGGCTGGCTGGAGGGTCTCCTGGCTTCTTCAACCCGGTGAGGTTGGTCTGTTTTGGCGCCTTTTTTGCGCCTTTTTTTCTTAGGTGTTTTGTTTGGGCTTTTGCTTTGCCCACGTGTTTGCCTGCGCCTTCTTAGGACTAGGTCTTTGAGCGCTTTTCGCGCTATCCCCCCACTAGGCTTTTGGCGCAGGCCCTAGGTGTTGCTTTGCTTGGCTTTGCTCTTGGCTTTGGGTGCTTAGGTTATGGGTGGGAGGGCTCTTTTTGCCTGTGCCGGTTTTTTGCCCCGTTTTGTTCCCCCTGCCCCCTTAGGTGTTCGGCACAGGCATTAGGTTTTGGTTTTTTTGGGCTTTGCTTTTGCCCTGGTGTGCTTTGGCTCGGTGTGGGGGTGACCATGCACTTTTGTGCATGGTTTTTTTTGCTGCTGTTCTGTTGTGTTCAGTTTTCTTTTTTCTTCAGGATCTGACGACAGCCGAGGACGAGGAGAGGACACCTGGATCTGGAGCGGCTCAGTGGCGGGGCTGGCTGGAGGGTCTCCTGGCTTCTTCAACCCGGTAAGGTTGGTCTGTTTTGGCGCCTTTTTTGCGCCTTTTTTTCTTAGGTGTTTTGTTTGGGCTTTTGCTTTGCCCACGTGTTTGCCTGCGCCTTCTTAGGACTAGGTCTTTGAGCGCTTTTTGCGCTATCCCCCCACTAGGCTTTTGGCGCAGGCCCTAGGTGTTGCTTTGCTTGGCTTTGCTCTTGGCTTTGGGTGCTTAGGTTATGGGTGGGAGGGCTCTTTTTGCCTGTGCCGGTTTTTTGCCCCGTTTTGTTCCCCCTGCCCCCATAGGTGTTCGGCACAGGCATTAGGTTTTGGTTTTTTTGGGCTTTGCTTTTGCCCTGGTGTGCTTTGGCTCGGTGTGGGGGGTGACCATGCACTTTTGTGCATGGTTTTTTTTGCTGCTGTTCTGTTGTGTTCAGTTTTCTTTTTTCTTCAGGATCTGACGACAGCCGAGGACGAGGAGAGGACACCTGGATCTGGAGCGGCTCAGTGGCGGGGCTGGCTGGAGGGTCTCCTGGCTTCTTCAACCCGGTGAGGTTGGTCTGTTTTGGCGCCTTTTTTTCTTAGGTGTTTTGTTTGGGCTTTTGCTTTGCCCACGTGTTTGCCTGCGCCTTCTTAGGACTAGGTCTTTGAGCGCTTTTCGCGCTATCCCCCCACTAGGCTTTTGGCGCAGGCCCTAGGTGTTGCTTTGCTTGGCTTTGCTCTTGGCTTTGGGTGCTTAGGTTATGGGTGGGAGGGCTCTTTTTGCCTGTGCCGGTTTTTTGCCCCGTTTTGTTTCCCCTGCCCCCTTAGGTGTTCGGCACAGGCATTAGGTTTTGGTTTTTTTGGGCTTTGCTTTTGCCCTGGTGTGCTTTGGCTCGGTGTGGGGGGTGACCATGCACTTTTGTGCATGGTTTTTTTTTGCTGCTGTTCTGTTGTGTTCAGTTTTCTTTTTTCTTCAGGATCTGACGACAGCCGAGGACGAGGAGAGGACACCTGGATCTGGAGCGGCTCAGTGGCGGGGCTGGCTGGAGGGTCTCCTGGCTTCTTCAACCCGGTGAGGTTGGTCTGTTTTGGCGCCTTTTTTGCGCCTTTTTTTCTTAGGTGTTTTGTTTGGGCTTTTGCTTTGCCCACGTGTTTGCCTGCGCCTTCTTAGGACTAGGTCTTTGAGCGCTTTTTGCGCTATCCCCCCCACTAGGCTTTTGGCGCAGGCCCTAGGTGTTGCTTTGCTTGGCTTTGCTCTTGGCTTTGGGTGCTTAGGTTATGGGTGGGAGGGCTCTTTTTGCCTGTGCCGGTTTTTTGCCCCGTTTTTTCCCCCTGCCCCCTTAGGTGTTCGGCACAGGCATTAGGTTTTGGTTTTTTTGGGCTTTGCTTTTGCCCTGGTGTGCTTTGGCTCGGTGTGGGGGGTGACCATGCACTTTTGTGCATGGTTTTTTTTGCTGCTGTTCTTTTGTGTTCAGTTTTCTTTTTTCTTCAGGATCTGACGACAGCCGAGGACGAGGAGAGGACACCTGGATCTGGAGCGGCTCAGTGGCGGGGCTGGCTGGAGGGTCTCCTGGCTTCTTCAACCCGGTGAGGTTGGTCTGTTTTGGCGCCTTTTTTGCGCCTTTCTTTCTTAGGTGTTTTGTTTGGGCTTTTGCTTTGCCCACGTGTTTGCCTGCGCCTTCTTAGGACTAGGTCTTTGAGCGCTTTTTGCGCTATCCCCCCCACTAGGCTTTTGGCGCAGGCCCTAGGTGTTGCTTTGCTTGGCTTTGCTCTTGGCTTTGGGTGCTTAGGTTATGGGTGGGAGGGCTCTTTTTGCCTGTGCCGGTTTTTTGCCCCGTTTTGTTCCCCCTGCCCCCTTAGGTGTTCGGCACAGGCATTAGGTTTTGGTTTTTTTGGGCTTTGCTTTTGCCCTGGTGTGCTTTGGCTCGGTGTGGGGGGTGACCATGCACTTTTGTGCATGGTTTTTTTTGCTGCTGTTCTTTTGTGTTCAGTTTTCTTTTTTCTTCAGGATCTGACGACAGCCGAGGACGAGGAGAGGACACCTGGATCTGGAGCGGCTCAGTGGCGGGGCTGGCTGGAGGGTCTCCTGGCTTCTTCAACCCGGTGAGGTTGGTCTGTTTTGGCGCCTTTTTTGCGCCTTTTTTTCTTAGGTGTTTTGTTTGGGCTTTTGCTTTGCCCACGTGTTTGCATGCGCCTTCTTAGGACTAGGTCTTTGAGCGCTTTTTGCGCTATCCCCCCCCCACTAGGCTTTTGGCGCAGGCCCTAGGTGTTGCTTTGCTTGGCTTTGCTCTTGGCTTTGGGTGCTTAGGTTATGGGTGGGAGGGCTCTTTTTGCCTGTGCCGGTTTTTTGCCCCGTTTTGTTCCCCCTGCCCCCTTAGGTGTTCGGCACAGGCATTAGGTTTTGGTTTTTTTGGGCTTTGCTTTTGCCCTGGTGTGCTTTGGCTCGGTGTGGGGGGTGACCATGCACTTTTGTGCATGTTTTTTTTTGCTGCTGTTCTGTTGTGTTCAGTTTTCTTTTTTCTTCAGGATCTGACGACAGCCGAGGACGAGGAGAGGACACCCGTAAACGACACCGAAAACGATCACGAAACGAAACCAGTCAACAGAAAGAGAAGAATGAAAATGTTTGAAAAAAAAATGAAAAAAAACGGAAGAAGAACAGCTTTTTTGATGCTCTAGATTGATAACTCTGATGCCTTTTTATTGCTCTTCTTGTGATGCTCTTTTATTTTTCTTTGTATATTCAAAATTTTTGAGCCTTTTTTTCTTGCATAGGATAGGTATCTAGGCTTTATAAGATAGGTTTCTAGGCTCTATTGCGGTTTTTTGGAGTCTCAACGGCTATTATTTGGCGCTTTTTTTAACGTCTTTTAAATTTTTGAGACGTTTTTTTTTGGCTTTTTTTGAATGGTGTTTGGATGTTAATCTTGCAAGAATCTTGCAAGTTTTGGATGTTAATCTTGCAAGAATCTTGCAAGACGGATGTTAATCTTGCAAGATTCTTGCAAGCCGATGTTAATCTTGCAAGATCTTGCAAGATTCTTGCAAGAATCTTGCAAGATTATGCATAATCTTGCAAGATTCTTGCAAGATTCTTGCAAGATCTTGCAAGATTAACATCCGATTCCGACTCGGGTCGAAACAAAAATTTTAATGATGGCAGAAAGATCTATTAAGAGGAGCTGCGGCAGTAAACGATATGTCCCTCTAAAAACATTCTTAAAAAATTTCAACAGAACAAATACTATATTTACCAGGCGCAATCGCGAAATTGCTCTTTGAAATGTTTATATCTGAAGATAATCGCATTGAAAATTCTTGAGCACTAATTTGCCGTGATATTTAGAGAACATAAAAAGCATCGAGGATAATTTTTTAATTCTGTTGGGTTTTGAGATAATTGTTAAAAAAAAACTGTGCGACACAGTTTCGGTATCATTATTTTACTTCTATTGCATTGTCCCACGGCCCGATCGAAAAAAAATTATCCTGACTTTATTAATGTTGTTATTAACAAAAATTCATTATTGGAGTTTTTGGCTTAAATAATGCATTTCTTGGTGCGACGAATAACATGCTTTCTCCGAAAAAGGGTTTTAATAAAATTTTTCCCAGAGTGCTTTCAGATATTCAATTTGCGAGAAATTTGGCGGTAAATTGAACAAAAGGCGGGGAAAACTTGGGGGACTCTAATAGCTGTCATTTTGTTTCCTATCCACTACACTACATTAACCACAAAAAAATTGATCCACTTCGTTTCGCGGCCCAACGATTACAATCCGCAATTACTTCTCCAAAAAACTGCAAAATATTCTCTCTAATGAATAACATCAACCGACTAACGTCGGACAAATTGCTCACGAACGACGGTCGGGGCAATTTAATTCAGAGGGGTTTTGCCTAGATCAATATCAATGGGTGCAAAGATTTTAATGGGTGCCTACCCGCGCCCTCTCATTAACCACTCGGTTATCCTATCCTACAATCGCTTCGGTTTTAAGAACAGATTCAATTTCTGAATAAAAGATATTTGGATCAGGGTATATTCTCTAAGTCCCACCCCCTAGCTTAGTTCGCATATATATTATACCCCCCCCCCACCACAAGGCGAACGTGCTATTTTTTTTACATAGTAACGTTCTATATAACCCAGTTAGTAACTGGGGGAATTAAAAACACTGGAGGCTGAAACAGAATAGATCATTAGTTCACGCAAAAATCAAGAAGTCAAGCGTGAAAAAGTGACAAGGAAAATGAAATCCAAATTATGTTCTAGAACAAAAGCGCAAAAACGGTCAAGTAAAATATTCTTTCGACAGCAATTAACCATTAGTGGTACCAACAACTTTGTGCGCCTCTCAAATAAGAAAGAGAAAAAACTAGCTATTCGCTAAACGACCCACTTTCGACAGAAATTGGGATGAGGATAAATTGGCCTAACATTGAAACACTTATCGGAAAAGTAAAAATTCAGAAGCATCATTTTACGTTTGCTCATGATACAAATCACTCGGCTAATATTTACTGGAAAAAAATGAACATATATTCTTCCGTCACCAAGTGTGCCGTCGCAAGAACAAGTCTAGGCGCGCGAGTTTTTTTTGGCATAATGGCTCTTAAATAAAAGCAGCAATCTGAAAAACTTACCTAAAAGAGACTGAATCAGACAGCCAGGTAATTCAGAAGGATTCAACGACTTCTGCAATGCAGTATTGCATTTTTAAAAACAGCCAGAGGCGACTAAAAAGACGGACAGCGCAAGACGGGTAGATACCTTCACGTGTAGGATAACACAGTATTAGACTATACTTAAGCAGCATGAAATTACATATTGCACTTAATTGTTGCTCTATCTACTGTGAAACTACCAAGGCAACTGACTAACCATTCAAACACACAATGTAAAAAACAGACTAGGTTCCTATAACCCCTTCCCACAGAATAACCATAACACCCATTATCAACGCACACCAAAGACACCAATTTGAATTGAGAAATATGCGTTAAAATCAGTTCACTCACACATCTCCATCCCATCCCGGTGTTCATTACAAATTTAAACATCTATTATCACCCCTGATTTGCATTCCATCAGACCATGCAGCGTCAAGGACAAAAAATTATTGCATATTAAATAGTTCGATGTAAAACGATTCGAAAAACAGTTCAGATGAAAAAATTGAATCAGATTTCTTGAAAAACCAAAAAAAACACGCAATCAGTTGACCAATTTTTTTAACTCATGAAAATTGAATTATATGGATTAATACAAATCTTTGTTATCAAACTTTGACCAAAAAACGTTATTAAATAATTAGAGAAGTTTGAAAGAGTTCACATGCAACTTCTGAAAAACCGGACTGCAATGTAAGACATTATATTTTTGCGCATCCCCTTTTCTGCAACTAACATTTAATACAACAGAGCATAAAATAACATGCATCAGTAGTATAAAATTCTGACTAGAACCTCAACGGGGGGGGGGGGACGGACAATTACTGCAGCGTGGCAATCTACAACGGGGTGGGACATTTTGAGGTGGCCATCTACAACGGGGTGGGACATTTTGAAATTTTTTAAAATGCAGTAAAATGTCCCCCCTATTTTTGAGGTTTTTGTCAGATTTTTTGAAGATTTTATGGTGCTATTTTATTATTTCATTCGTCTTAATTTCTTTCGGCTATTTGAATTAGTTCATTTTGATTTGCAAACTTTGCTAATTTCCCTCCATATTGTGCAGCGCTAGACAAATTCGCTTTAGCTAGACCTTGTTTTACTACGTAAATTCAGTCACTTAGAAGCGCTATTGTTCGCCGCTGTAAATTTTAAGCGTGCATTTATCCGATTTTAGCAAAACCTAAACAGATTTTTAGCCAAAAATGTTCCGATTTTTCGGTTTTTTGTCCCCCCACTCGGTTTTTGCGGCAAGATCTTAGAAAAATTTGCCGACAGATCAAAAACTCTAGATTATGGGAATTAAATAAAGGGTTTCAGGGTTACTAGTGGAAGCCGTCTAATAAATATTTTTGGCTATAAAAACACTGGTCTGGGGATAAATTTTAGGATCGATTTCAGCATTTTACTGGTAAATCAGCTCACAATCAATCGAACAATTGATATAATCTCTCGACAAAATAAATCTGTATAATCTCACTGTGCTGTAAACTAACTTCCAAATACCAATAATATATCACTTAATCAGTGAAATCTTTCTTATTCCGTGAAATCTTTAATATTAGATAGAAAGGTGTTATAATCTGAATCTTTCTAATTCAGTTATTCCGGGTGTTCATATTCATCTAACTCACTTACTGTTAATAATCATAGCTCGGTTTAAACTATTTATAAGCAAGCAGTTCATTACATTGGAAGGTATTCAACGGAGGATCACAACACAGCTGAATACCGTACAATTTGGCATTTTTTTTGTTTTCTTAAAAATATTTTTTATGTTCAAAATAAAAATAGTGCAACAGGTGATCCTGGTTTTGGTAAACTGTCTGAAAGTTTGATCACATTTTGTTTGCCGTTTCTTTTTTTTCCGATTAAAATCTGCCAAATTGTTTAGCGGTTTGTCCAGTTGCCCGCAAATACAAAGGCGGATTCAATTCATGGATCAACTCCAGGTTAAAAATTTCACCAGGAAGCAAGCGAGAAGTAAGTTGGCTCACTGTTTTCAGAACCTCAGTGAAATTTTGTTAAAACTAACACAATACTTATATTGTAATTTGTCGGTTCACTTGCTTTTATTTACTGAAAATGGAACCTGGCAATCAGGTCTAATATTACACCACAAAAAACTTTATCGGAGGGGACTTAGGACAGGGAAAATAATTGGTGGAAAGTGTTTGCTAAGGTTTGTCTCAATAATAAAGGGGTATTAATTCATAGGTTTAGACGTTGATATAGTTAAAATATGAAATTAAAATTTGCCAATTTCAAAAAATCAATCAGTTCATCAACCAAATCAAATTTGCAGATAGTCATCATCATCATCATCATTATCATCTCTACGAAGTCCTATTAAAAATGTGAGTTCACTTTTTGGGTGTTTTAATTACACCGCCAGCTTAGTAGATTCAAATCATTTGCACAAACAGATTACCATGCCATAGTTTTACATAATGGTTTACCATGTAATTACACATGCTCTGTTACTGGGGGGGGGGGGGCAATAACAGAATGGATCTGTTGTATTAAGTTGCCGGTCGAATTTTTGTGAATGTGTGTATGTCTTTTTTATGCAAATCTTTCGCTTGACCGTTTTTGACTTTTCGAGTGACTTTTACGCGCCTGCTATACAAATCATAGAAAAAAGAAACTTGTCTAAAATGACTGTTTAACCTGAAAAAAATTTACAACTTATTTAGAATTTGTTCTCCGACCAATCAAAGAGTGCTTGAACAGAGGTTTTATCGATCTCAACCTATGTCACTGTGGGAAGTGTGAAGTTCCCGAAAAGTTCCAGGTAGAGGGCAGGGTTGTCGTTCAATTCAATAACGGAGAGCTTCTCATCTACCTTCGCAACAACTAAGTAAGAATTTTTTTACAGGACCTGATTACGGGAAGGAACTATCTGCTCTATCCGGTTGTTTTTCTGCTTTTTAACTTATCATATCAATGAACCGGATAAAGGGTAGGAGCTTTTGAAAAAAATTCGGGTCGTGCGAAATTTTAAACCAACTTTTGTATAGAAATTACAACGGAATCAGTCAGTTTATTTGACTCAAATATTGTTGAAAGGATCAGTAAATCACATACACAACTTTTTTCTGGTTTCTCAAAAAAGCTTAACGACAAAAATTACAAAGTAAATAAACAATTAAGCCAAGCCCGCGAATTTTTTTTTTGGTTTATACGTTTCATTAAACAATGTACAAATCTTTTATTTTCGATGTGTCTTTTTTGTACTGAATTGTAACCTTTCTATTTAATTGAAACTAATCTCTATGTAAACTTCTGAAATGAGCTGAGAAAAGGCCAAAGTACCTATTGAGTAATCTGTTGGCAGTTTGTTTCGAGTCAAAATCAAAAATCCAAAATTCCAATGAAAGACTGTGAACTCTGGAGGTTGAGCTCGCCGTAGAAGTTCTGGTCGCGAACTTTTGAGATCGGCTTTGCAATATATTGAAGTGGAGATCAAGCAGCTTCTAGCAATCAAGCTAGTGGTTCGCGGCGCACGTTGAGGGAGTTTTGTTTTGGGGTGGAGGATTTTTGATTGAGACTTGAAATAACTGCTACTGGATTCTTGAGAGGAACTTTTTACTGCGGGAGTTGTTACTAGCTACAGGTTTGAATAACAATTTGTGGAATACAAGAGGGACCGGACGTTCAGCCAGCACTTCAACAAAAACTCTAAAAATTTGATATCAATTGGTGCTTACTTTTGTATAGTTCTGTTCGCGGGCTTTTTAATGGTAAAAAACTTTGTTAGTCTGTGAACATGCATACACAAATCACTGAGTTTAGTCTTCATCAGTTGATGAATAGTCTATAATGCGAGCTCTTGGTTTTTTCGCCGCTCCTTTTTTTGCGTTCTGCTTTCTCTTTTTGCTTTTTGGTGCTGGCAAAGTGACTTGATTCTCACTTGAAATACTTGCGTTATCGGATTCAATTGCTTGGTCCAAAATAAAACCATCGCAAGCTGGGTCTGTAGAAGACCCACTGTCCGATAACTCTGACATTTTGTCAAAATCTACCAAGTTTTCTTCTAATTCATTTTCACTATAATCACGTTGATAAAAACCTGGGTCTGGGGAGTTGAAACTTGAGTTGTGAATGGTGCTTGTTTGTGGAATGGTTGTTGTTGGTTGTTGCTTTGGCTGCTTATTTTTCTGCTGCTGGTTCTGTTTGCGCCTTTGCTGTGCATGCTGCGTGCTACCCTGCGCCTGCTGCGTGCTATCCTGCACCTGCTGCGAGCTATCCTGCGCCTGCTGCGAGCTATCCTGCGCCTGCTGCGAGCTATCCCGCGCCTGCTGCGAGCTATCCCGCGCCTGCTGCGAGCTATCCCGCGCCTGCTGCGTGCTTTCCTGCTCGTTTTGGCTTGCATCAAGCGAACCCCAGTCCGGCTCATCTAGTATTGTTTTGTAAAACATGTCCTCTCTCAATGAGTTGTGTCCATAAGGCAACGTTGATACTTGGTCACTTAATATGAATCTTTTATCATCATAGCCCGACAATGATTTCTTGTTGACAACTATTGTGTGAAGCCTGTGGTTGCTAGAGGCTATTCGGGTGTTGAGAAGACGCACAACCTCGCCGCCCAAAAGAGTTTGCTTGTATAATTCATGGGTCATGCTGCGCCGTGCATCTTTTGTGACCCCTTTGGCTGACTGTTTGGTGCAACCTGAGAAAAAAAAACTTGGTTTATTTCAAATTTATCCCGTTTTTTCATACCCCAAAAAAACATGGTTTGTTAGAATGTTTTGCATATGCCTGTTGTTTTGATTACTTTGTTTGAGTGAAAGGGGGGGGGGGGCTAGTGAAAAAGACTTGCCTTCAGCGAGCTTGATTGAATACAGCTTTGGCTTGAGTCCACAAAACTCAATTGGCCGGCTTCCCATCTCGTCTTTGAATTTAAGAGTGACTCGTGCATTGTCCCTGCTGTAGAGCGGGTGCTCAGGAGGGAAGTTTGAAAAATCAAATTGATCTGCAACCTGTTTTTTCTTCTGTATTTCTGCAAAGAAATCTCTTGAGCGCACTTCATATACGAAGGAGTCTGTGTCTGAATAAAGCAAATTGCAATCAAAGTTCTTCTTCATAACTTTGTAGTGAAACTCAAACATGAATTTCTTAGCCAAATCCAGTATACAAGCACCGACGATGGTTGGTTTGTCCCACAGTATTTCTGATTGTTGAAGGCATACAGTGACCAGATCTTCACTGATAATTTTTGATGACTGGTACTCGGGCTTGTCTGTCCATTTAAGTGTTTCTTCCTCAGTGCGCGTCAATTTCACTTTCATTCTGTTTCGTTTTCCCTCGCAAGTTTTCCCGAATGATGAGTTTACCGTTATTTGTAGAAATCTTCCTCAAACTTATTCTTTGCCTGCTTTCTTTTTTCGGTATTTAGTTTCACGTATGGCGCCAGCCACTTTTCTTGTTTGAATGATAACACTCGATGAAGCTTGGTTACTACCAATCCTAGTTCAACATAGAGTTTCAATGTTTGGTAGTGCAGTGTATAATTTTGTTTATCGAAAAGCGTCTGGATGAGCTTTTTTACCTGCGGGGGTTTTTTATTTTGCATATCGGCCAACAAGTCGCTTTGGTATTCACTGAGCCAACATTCATCAATAGCTTCTTTTGTGGGTGCCAAAGGAAAGTCAGAGTGTAGATCATGTAGGCTGTCGGGATAGCTTAGGTCTACTTCAACTATGTATCCTACTGGGTCATCATCTGGTGTATTTAAAATTCGATGAAGAATTTCCTGAGCATTATCGTCGGTCCACTCACTCTTGTCGAACAGTTCAAAATCACATAGTGGCAGTGGGAATTTTTCCATGATTCCTCCGTATAGATTGTTAGCGTCTATCATAATGATGAACGAAGAAAAGTTTTTTGGTTTGTAATCAGGAAGAAATTTGTTATTTGCGCGACAAAGACGCTTACTGTACACCGAGCTCACGCCTCCTCTTATAAGGTTCTCAACCATATCAAGGTGTTCCCTCTCAGTTAGAAGATGTAAATGGGGATTGCAAATTTTGAGCATTGCGTCGCCCGACAAATTTGATGCAGTGTAATACTGACAGCAATCCAGTCCGTAGGTGTCATAGCAAAATTGTCGAAAGCAAAGAACAACTGCGGCGAGTAGGAACACATCAGTTTTCAAGTACAAGTTGTAGTATTCACCAATATTTTGACATGAAAATAAATTGAATACCTGGAGCGCTTGCTTGTACTCATCTTCACTCACTGTGACTTCATATTGCTGTAAACTGTTGGTCCATTTGTCACGAGGGGGAAGCTGTGTCTCTTGAAGTTTTTCAAAACTGTCAACGTAGCAATAAGGAAACGAGCCTTTTTGTTTCAACAGGTTTACCGACGATGTGGGCCACTCTTGAAAATGTTGTTCAAGCAAGCTGAACTGATCCGGGGGCAGGTTCTGTACCAGTTTGTCAAGAGAAGCATTCATGAACTTGAAGGAGTCCAGTAGTCTTATGTATTCATACTGGTTTGTCCAAACGCCCTTTTTGTTCTGTGTTGCTTTTATATGCACTCCAATTTGCAACGAGATGAATTTCTCACTTGTGCTTGGTACCACAGAAATTGTGTTTTTCTCATTCAGGCTCTGTAGTGCAAGTACTACGTGATGAAGGTCATAGTTTGTCAAATTGTGGGCAAACAGTGGAGTAAAGTTTAGGTTTCTATGTTTTAAATTACACTGCGAGTGGGCCCACCCCAAGAATTTTCCTGTGAAGTGACAGTGATCTAGTACTGTGGGATCTTGTGGACTTGTATTCAATTCGTTTTCGCAAATCCAACACAGAGTAGCTTCTCTTTTTGGTATTGATGGTTCACCGGAAAAATTTTTGTATTGTTGTTTAACATCATAAATGCTCTTGGCAATTTGCTCCAGCGACTTGACAAATTCAATCATGACATTCGGCCCACACTTCAGATCGAAAAAGAATGGTTTCGTTTCATTCAAGGCCACAAAAAGCAAAGCATAGCTGCATGGCTTGTGTTCTTCTAGCGCTCTAGTAGTGCTCGAGCTTTGTGTGTTGCTGCTGCTGCTGCCAATAACGGGTTCAATTATAGACTCCAGATCCAAAAATCCGACTATAGGTGCAAACCAACGTGCTTGATTATTTTTAAATTCAAATTTTTGCTGTCCTGCTTTTGGCATTTTAATAATTGCTCGTGTGTTTTGGTGGCATATTTCTTCATGTCTCTCGTGTCGTTCGATTGAAGTGCTAATATGAAAACAGTTTCGACACAAATGGTTGTCTAGACGCTGTTTTTTCTGAATGCACTGGTGAATTAGTCCTTTGATATTTGTGATCAGCACATAATGATGCATTGAACCATCACTTAGCAAGAGTAAGTCCAGGTTGAATTCGAAATTTTGATTGTTTGATATGCGGAAAGGAATCAATTTTTTATTTGAGTGCCGAAATACATTAACGCGTACCTGGTTAAGCTGTTCAAATTTTTTCAATTGGTGAAAGGCCATTGGCATCAAGAATTCACCAACTGGTTGCTTTGCTCTCGGATTTTCTGGACCATACATTATTGGATTTGTTTTTTGTCTCCAGGAGGCATTGTCCGGTATCAATTTGGGTCCAATTTTGTTGTGATATTGTGCTGTATAGCAGTATAGGAAACATTTTTCATCATGTCTGTTGCGAATGTTGAGCAAGTATTGACTTCTAGCCAACTCAGTTGGGAGAGCTAGATAGGAAGAGGCACTAATTGGTTTTGACTTGACAAATCGTAGTTCGACATTCTCGATTCTATCTACCGTCCAACCGCTCCCATGAGATGCGAAGTTGTTCAGTGAGAGGAGCATTTGCTCAATCATTCCAGCAAAGCATGATTTACTCAATCCGGTGAAGTCAACGCGCTGCATTTTTGAATTGATATATATCTGAATTCGATCGGGTTGGCTATCAACGGTTTCATCACCTGTTGGTTTTGTTAATTGCATCAATGCACTGAATTGAAGTTTTTGTGCGCTATTTTGCGTGTTCAGTTGAACAACATTTTCGATCTCGTCCTGTTTGCTCCGCATAAAACTTAGCAGATCTATTTCCTGTTCCCCCACTGGTATGTCGTAGGTTTTCAAAACACCACCGAAAGCTTGCTCGGACGGAAGAATTCCAGAACTTGGGTTGTTTTCGAGATCAGCGTTCCATACTGGAAGTCCATGGTTTTTGTTCATATGCTCCATGTACTTGAGGTTGTCTACATAGAACTTGTTGCAGTAGAGACAGTAGCGGGGATGTTTTGAGTTGTGTTGCTGTATCATATGCGTTTCGAGTTCTATGACTTTTTCATGAGCAAACGCACATTCATCGCACACGAATCGGTTGGTTTGGACGTATTGTTTATGAACCGTTTGCATATGTCGTCTGAGGCTGCGCTTATCTGCGAGTTTTTTTTGACAAATTGTACACGTTTCAGCGTTCATTATGAACAGTGGAAAGAAAGAAGGAATAGGAACGCAAAAAAGGAAAATAAAATTACGAAAAGGAAATGAAAATAGTTGAAGTTTTTCAATCAAGTGAATTTCAGGTTAAGGCAAAAAGCAAATGTAAGATTTTTATTGTCGGGCAAGCTGTAATTTAAACTTGTTTCATCCAATCATAGTGCGCGTCTTTTTTGTTTACTTTTGCAACAGAAAGCTACTGCTCCGCAAACAGCAGTAGAGGGGGACACACCGCGCAGACTGTTGTGTAAACAACACATAGATTTGTATGCTCAACAGTTTTTCTACTTTTTGTTTGTTTAAAACAGGTGATATCGAGTTCACATTTTTACTTCTTATTTGTTTACCCTAATTTTGGTACGGTGTACGACTATCTGATAAAAAAGTGTTTATTGATTGTTTACTGTGATTTCACTACAATCCAAGCTTTAGCTGGGTTTAATTCAACCCAGTCCACTTTCGCTTATTTGTTTAAAACATTGTTTCGCACACTTGTTTGTCCAATGTCTGAAATTTTCAGCATCGCTTAATTCTGTCTCACAATATTTGTCTAGTGCTAAGATGAATCTTTAGTTAAAGTTTAAATAAGAACTGGTTTCGAGATGTTAACAAAATTATCATGCTTTAACATTGTGAAAAGCAACAAATACAATATGTACAATGAGTTTAAAGAGTTTTGTTGTATTTTAGAGTCGAGATAACTTGATGACTTTCTTGACGGGGGCATAACATTGGCTCAATGGAGGTGTTTCATCGATGCTGACATCATCAGAAAAATTGTTGGCAAGCAACGGGAGGCTTTCCGGGGTTTTTCTTTCTTCACTTGGCGACTGATCAAAATTCCAAAAACCAGATATTTGCTCAACTTCTTCTAGCTGCCCCAATTGATTCTCCCAAATTTCAATGCAGTCATGATCGTAGTCTGCAAAAAGTTTTCTTGTTCGCTTTGCCAACTTTTTCACATCCTGCTTTTTTGTTTGAATGGGAGTAATACATCCATAATATCGATGAGCATATGGAGACTCTTCTTGTCTTGGTGATTTTTCTGGCGTTTTTGTAAGATGAAATAAATCGTTTTGTTTTGTGTATTCAAGTATTGGTTCAATGTAATTAACTGGAACAATAAAGCTGTTTTTTGTGTGCCATAATTCTGTCTTATCATCAAAGCTTTCCTTTACAAGGACAATATTTTTGAAGTTGTGACACATTCGCACAAGGGTTCGAGTGCCTCGCTCACTTGTCTTTGCAATTTCTAAATATTCAGCAGCCATATTGCAGGTGATGGATAAACAATTGAGATGTTTTTGTTCTGATTTTGCGGATTTAAACGGAAACAAAGCACACAGTTTTCTTTGTAAGGAAAATTTTATAAAGACCTAGAACAGCACCGAGTCTAGAACCAATTCTAGTAACAAGAGAAATGAAAACTTGCTTTTATATGTTATGGAATGGAAAGGAAAAGCAGGATGAAAGCAAATTCAAGAAGAAAGTTAAGCAACAAAAGACTTGCAGTAATGTAATATTGTGTCAAAGAACTAAAGAATTTTCACAAAACTTATATTGAACAACAAGAAAGAACAATGGCGGAAAGATTGAAAAAATTGTTGCAGACTGATTTGTTTATTTGACTTAATCATTTCATCATTATGCCGTCATGTCTATAAATAGAATTATGTCATAATGACCTAAGTTGAATTGGGTTGCTCTCTAGAAATATAAATAGACTCGAGGAGGCGAGCTAATTTATCCATTGCTAATGTAAATTTGTCAGTTTTTAGATTTAAAGGTCGGGACTTGTAAAACTGTTTTCTGCTATGGCCTTTATAATGCTTGGCCCGGCGATGTTGCATTAGTGAATGGAAATTTTTAAATTGCCTTGGACAATTGTGACATTGAATGGGTCTTGATTCAGCAGGGTATATTTTTTCCGATCTTTTGAATTTCAGATTTCGTATAAATGTCATAGCTAATATAAAGGAGTATAAATTTGTTTACACGCGTAGGGAGGGGGGATTTGTTTGTTCAGCTGTTATCTTGTCTAGACATGTTGGCGTGGGGTTTGAAATTGTTTACATTCCGACAAACAGTAATGTATTAGTCATTTATCATTTCAGATTACTTTGATACAGTTTGTCTCAATATATGCATCATTATGGGTAATGTTTTGTCTAAGGATGCTGAGTACAGCGACTTTCATTTGGATCTCTCAATCAAAAACGGCTTGTTAGGGCTGCTGTTAAGACTTATCATACCACTGGCACCTATTTATCCTTGAAATTGTTCAAACGTGATAGTGAACAGGTCGATTGGGATTTCAATCAAAAAATTACACTTTCGGCGCGAGAGTTTCGGTTGCTATGTCAGAACATAGAAAAACTAGAACAAATGCTTGATCAACCAGTTGGGTTGATCGACTCTCTTCTAAAACCGGATTCAACTGATGACTCGAAGCGTCCAGCAAAACGGGCTGGCAAAACGCCAACTCAGCGCCAGAAGAAGATACCAAAAACATCTGTAACAGTCAACGAGGAATTGGAATAATTTCTATTATACCTTTTGCTTCCTGTCATTGTTTATGCTTTCATAGTTAGTTCATTAGCTTTTTCTTTTTTGTTCGTTATGGTTGAGGCAATGTATGAGAACAGTCCTGAATATTTCAAGAAATTTCAAAAACGTTTCAAGTACAATATTTGTGAGACGGAACCAAAACTTGAAAACACAACAATAGAAAATTATGCATATGGTTATCATTCATCTGCAACAGTTATCGAAGGTTGCACATTTGGCTCCAATCATTATCATGTTATGTATGAATTTGGTTCGCAAGATGATAATATATTCGATTCTCTTTATGTACCTGCGGTGATACCGTGTCTCGTTAACTGTTTCAAATTACTTATTCAGCCTACGCAAAAAGACTTTGTTAAACGTGGTGCAATAATTTCACGACTACATGTTGCTGTTGAATACCTTTCAAAATCAACTTCTTCTGCAGTTACCAAGAACCAGAAACAACTTCCAGCACCCTTGAGTGAGGCAACAGCAAAATCTATTAGTACTTTTACGACCAACAAACGTTCTTCTACAGTCCCTGATGTAACTATGAAACGATTTTGCCAGCTTATGCTAGGTGAACACTCCTCAACTCTTTATCAGATAATGGATATTCTGCTTAGTGGTCACGGGAGTTTTGTGCGAGAAACCTCAAACTCTTTCATAACCTTTCAATTTTGTAAAAATTGATATTCAAAAAATAGTGTTGTTTGAAAATTAAATTAACTTTTACTTCATATGTTTTACAAAAGCTAGCAACTCTAATTCATTTACATCAGGTATAAATGGAAATTTCTCACTATAAAAATAATGAACAATATATATGCAAAATAAACCACAAAGCTGGGAGTCTGAGGATTGCAGTCGAGACTGAATGTCTCTTCTATGTTCCATGATATCCATCATTATCTCCAAGTCTTTACACTGTTGTAAACGGTTGAAAATATCCTTGTAGGTAGTCAAGGGTAGAGCCAATGGATCCGCAAAATATATTATTGGGTATGCATATCGTTTAGCTAGCACTACCCAGTGGGTTCCAATAGAGTTGGATCGTGATGCATTAACAATAATAAATGTGTTGGTTTGCAAGTTCAGAGGATAATTATCAGCGGCATAAACCCCTCTGAATTTGAATTTGAGGTGTTTACACTTTTTCACTTGAAGATGAATTTGATCTTCGTCCATTAGTATGTGATCATGGGAAGAGCGTTTTTAGATGCGTTTCTTGCAGAGTCAATGTAGATCGTAGATGCTTTTTCCCCAAGAAAAAATATTTCAACGTTATGAGCTAACGCTGCATCGAACTTGAGTTCGACAGACAATGATGAATTTGTGAGCTCTGGATGAATAAAGTCATGAGTTGCCTCTTGAGTGCTGGTCAGATCAAATACCATTATATAATGGTTTGCGAACTCACTCAGAGGTATTCCATGGCCATTTTCTACATAAGCTAATGCACTCATTGAATTGTAGTACAACCTCTTGTTGTCAGTTGTTGACATTGGAGTTCCAGCCGTTGCAAAACCATTTCGATAAATGGTTATCTCTCTTAAACCAAATTTTTGATAATGGAATGGATTAGCGGTGTTGGTACCGATGAATGCTGTACCAACGCATAATGCAACAATGACTCTTCTGATTGGCTCTTTAGTGAAAATATCCTCATGTTTCCAGCTTTGTTGGCCTGTTGTAGCCAAGAATGTTTTGGTAATTACTTCATTGTATCGGTAAATTGCCGGAGTTTTCAATAATGTCTTCTCAATTGCACCTACAACATTATCTGACACCGTCATCTTCCTGACAAATAAATTAGCCTCATCTATTTTAACCTTGTAGTGTTTCGCTGCGTCTTCGCTGATGACGGCAAAGTCATCTTGGGATCTTCTCATTGAAATGCGTAACGTAACTCCACTAACCAAATGTTTCTCACATGAAAAGAAATCAACCGCCAACTTTCCATATAATGTTATGCGTGCGGATTGTCGCACTGTTCTTTTTCTTATATCTGATATTGCTGCTGGAATAGTGCCGGGGTTTTCTTCATACTCGTAACCCTGACATTTCAGCCAGGTTTTCTTTGCGTCTGTCCCATGAGAGAATTCAGTTTCTATGAAACTTTTGTGTGCATAGTGTCCATTAGCTGTTGAAATTTTGATACCATTTGCAGAAACAGTACAGTCGGCGAAAAGTGAATGAAGGATATTATTAGCAAAATATGGAAGATCACTGGCATTAGCGTCACCAGCTGTGAAGCGCAAATCCGTTCCATCTGTTTGAAGTATTCGACACTTGATCTCCAGGTAAATTTTTTGTAAGTCAATAAAATTGTTGCGATCACCAACAACTTCAAATTCCAATGATGATCCTGACGGCGAATAAAGCGGTCCTGTTTTTTGCTCGAATGATTGATCAAATGTTACCAGCAAAGGTGGTTTTTCAAATAAGTCTAGAGAACTGTGCGCAGCTTCAGATGGTATCACAATATTAGTTCGCATTTTTCACTCGCGAGAAAAAATCCAGACGACTCCTTTTTGGACGGGGTTTTCGAGAAATGATTCTTCTGGTTGAGATTTTTCGTTTTTGGTTTGAACGAGGTCTCGTGTATTGTCGTCTTTTTCGTCTAATTATTTTACGACCTGATGCAATACGTGATTGAAGAGATCCACCTATTTGTTTGCGAGCTGTTTTGGCTACTGTACTTTTCAGTGCTTGTTTTGCTGACTTTCTTTTGGTTGCAACTTCTACTAACTCCGGTGCTCCTTGAACCAATAAATCACGACCAATCTTTTTTGCTGCGGGCCAGAGAAATTTGCGTGCTAATGGCAGAGCAACTCTTCCAATACCTGCAGCAAGCGCTCCAAAACCACTGCCTCTTTGTCTGTAGTGTCCGGAAAAATGCGGCATTGATTGAGATGCTTGATTGCTGTAGTATGCCTCCATATTAAATAATTTTTTGAAATTTCAAGCTGACTATAACTTTTCCGGTTCCAGTAAAAGGAATTAGTTTTCCAGTTTCGTTTCTCAACTCTACCTGTATGTTCTGAATGTTGTTTGATAATATTGGCTTGTAATCCAAATTTGTGTAGGACTTGTGGTGTATGGGTGTCACTGTGTTTATGCTACCGTTTCTCAAACGTCTTTCAGACTCAATGATTTTTATTACTGGAGCTCTCACATCACCAACGTTCTGATGTTCAATTATATCAATGTATACAAATATTAACTGTGATCCGCAAGTGATATCAACTGGAAATTCTCCCACATGTCTGTTCAAAGAGTTGCCTGCTTTTTCTGACTTGTAACCAATGTGAATAAAACCATGATTCGAAATATCTCTTATTCCTTTAAAACCAAGAATACTGGGTACTTCTTCATCTTCAAATGACAAACCTTCGTTAGGTCCAAATTTCAAAACTAACTTTTGCGTTACAGTGTCAAAATCATAGTCAAAGTTTTTCAATTGAGCGATTCGAAAAATTTCTTTCAGAAGCTCTTCTGAACTGTTGTATATACCTTTGCGAATTCTTCGAAGTTGTCCTGTTCGGTTATGTGAAGCATCAAGTTCAGCGCCAGAACTGACATACGCAACTATTTCGGCTGAGTTTACATTATTGATGTTTGAGGGAAATGATATTGAAGCAAGGGCAACTTGCCAATCTCCGTCTAACTGTAATGGTTGAGCGAGTTGATTTCGAAACTTGGCCATAGTATTACTGGTAAAAATTCCCATTGATGCATTTGATATCAAATCAATAGTAAATTCTCTATGAATACTCATGTTTAATCTTTGACAGGAAGAACGTTCACTTGGACTAATTCTGGTTCATAAAATTTACCTTCAATTATAACGTTGTTTGCGTCTATAAGGTTGTATGTTGGGGGACTAAGGGTAGCAACCTTGAATACTGTGAAGACTTCGTCTGTGTAATTTTGTTTATAACCTTTCCTAAAAATTTCGTCTGGCTTTGCAATCCGAACCAGGTCTCCTTCTTCGTATTTTGGCTTGTACTTTTTTGTGCTAATTGCTAGGGATATTAGAAACGGTTCATGTTTTTTGAAAGTTTTATTTGGTGCAAGTTGGGTAACACGATTAACACGAGTGTTTATAGTATTTACAAACTGGGGCAATTGCTTAATATAAGTCCAAGTCCAATTTTCCTCCAGGTATTTGTGAATAATGTTTTTGAGCGATCGAATATTCCTCTCAGCAAATGCCGACTTGGTTTCGTTTTCGGTTGTATATAAATGAATCTCCTTCTTTTCACAAAATTTTTTGAATTCACCTTTAAACTCGGATCCCTTGTCTGTCCAAACCCTTTCTGGTTTTTTCTGTTCGATCATTTTTTTGAACGCTTCAACAACGTCTTTTGCATATAAAGCCTTCATTGGTTGCACTCTAAGGTATCGCGATAAAACATCAACAGCCACCAGTAAATATTTGACTCCATTGTTGTGTTGGGCAATTTTATCCATATACGCCACATCGACAGACCAGATTTCGTTTATTCTGTATGCAACAGCTTTTAGTCTCGGAAAAGTTTTTCTGAATTGTCTGTATTTTGTGTATGGAGCTTTCGACTGAAGGTATTGAACCACTTTGGATCTTGGTAAACCACTGGCTTTCTTCAAGTTAGCAATGCTACCAAAAGCTGCACTACCTTTTGTGTATAATTTGTTCAATTGTTTAACGTGAGAGGAAGTAATTTGTCCACGAGCTAGACGGTTGGATTTCGTCTTTTGCATCTTCAAAGCTTCCTTCATCGTCGCCAGAAGCTTTTGATTCTTCTGTTCTCGAGACTCCTGATTCTTCGTTTTCTGGTTCATCCTCAAACAACTGTATCTTTTCGTTTAGTGATAAAGCAAGAAATTTTTTTGCGTATGTATTACAAGTTAATTGTGAACTGATATCTAGAAAGGTCAGGACTTTGTAATGTTCAAGTGAAAGTTTAGAGGTTGTTTGTTGTAGATCGTAAAGAAAATCTGCGACAAGAATTCCAGTGCTTGACTTATTAACCACTAGTCTTGATGTCTGATCCAGCGTTAGAGATTCTGACTCTAATATTTTTTCCAATATTATGCTCGCTTTTTCAAACTTTTTTCTGTCAAGGTGTTTAATATCTCTCAAAACACGCTCCCTGGAAAATTTTGTATCAGTTTTCTCATCTCTAGTCTCACTCAACTCATCTTTGACATTCTCCAAAATATTATCGGTCTGCTGTTGCGTGTCTTGTTGCGTGGTAGAAGGTGCTGGTGGAGACTTGCTTCTTTGCAACAGTGATATTTGTTTTGCTTTCTCTCGGACATTTTTATTGTTGAGAAGTTGAGCAATTTGAGGTTGCTCATTCGCATACATTTGACGAGGAATTAGCACAAACTCTTCAGTGTGCATTTTGCTCCAGAAAAGCAATACAAGGTAACGCAATCAGTTTAATTAGACGAATTCCAGAATCTGATCGAAAAATTTTGATTCTCTCACTTTTTTCAACTCGCCTGTCTGCAAGTTTACGTAGTGGTTTCTCGAATTTTTTTAATTCAACTTTATTGATTGGTACAACTCCAGAGAGTACGTTCATCACACAGTCACTCAAGAACCAAATGAAATCGCCCTGATGTAATATTCCTATTTGAGCTGTGTTCTCATTCCTCTTATTTACCCATTGCTTGAGCATAAGCAAATGTTTCTTTTTCATTTGTAATTGTTGTAATGACTGCTTCAGGGGACGAAATGTAAAAAATAGAAGGATCCGGTCCAATTAGTTGCGATGAAAAACGTAAACCCTGGCTAGTTTTTGGGTCGAGATCAATCATCAAATGTCCAAAGGGCTCCGCAGTTGCTAGTTTGTATGCTTCTTTTATCAGTTGGAGACAATTCAACTGTTTTCCAAGATATTCAATTTGTTGAATGTCACGAAGCGACTTGAATAATATTACGTGTGTTGTATTCAGATCAATGGTTCTGGACCATTTGCTTTGATGGAACAAATTATGCTTGACGTATATAACATGTAATTTGCGATGACGTCCTGAGGTAGCTATTTTTACAAATTCTTTATCGTTGAAGATTTCTTCACATGAATCGTCATAGATAAGCAGACAATGCGATAGTTTTTTTGTTATATCAAAGCCTGAGTATTTTAGAAACTCAATCCCTGGTATAACTCGTTGCATATCTTTGAAAAGTGGTTGGAACTCTTTGTAAAAATAATAAATTTTTTCAAAACGTGGATAAAAGGTCGAACCTTTTAGCATTCGAAACAAGAGTTCTGTTTTACCACAACCACTTGGTCCTACAATTGACATGAATACCCTGTCATGTGTAAGAATAACTTTGTTCATAGTTTAGGATTAGGTAAAACGTAACCAACTAAACTCGATAAGAGAGCAATCCAAATTGATTTCTCTTCACAGCTTTCTGATAATAGAAAGAGCATAGAGAAGCAAAGAATGATCATTAAGACAATGATACTCACTTGAACAAAAAATATTACTTCGGACCTTGGCACTGTTGAATTTGAACAACAACGCCATGGGGGCCTCTCCTTGTTGTTTACATCGAAGACTAAATTACTGATACCGGCGTCAGCCTCGTCTCTTTGTTTCATTGGAGAAAAATAATTAAGTGAAAAGTTAATTGAAACAAGGATGATATAAAATGTTAATTCTTTGAATTATTCACTGGGCAACTGTTTCATGTACCAGAACTCAAATAAATTGAAACCCTTAATATGACTTTTTATCTCTAGTTTATAACAAACGGTTGATGAGTCATTTTCCTCGAACGATGGTTGATTGAAGACTTTTTCAACTTCGGGGTGCTCCAAGACATATAACCGCAACTCATTCGGCATCTCATTAAGTGATAGCTCACGTTCTGGTGGTGTTTTTTTCAATCTAAATTGAGGAACTTTTTTGTCCGCCCATTGCTTCCAACGTGGGATTCGCTGCTCGTTGGGGGACTGTATAAGCTTCTCGTTTGTTTTGTTCATAGCCATAATTGAACTGATTCCGATGTTCTCGAGCTCTCTGTTTATTTTTTACGTACAGTTGGAAGTGATAGAAATTATCTATCACGGGCAGGAAAGCCCTAAAGCTGTCTAGCTCGTCGGGAGAAAGAGTAATGGTTGCAAAATAACGTTTTGCTGCTGCGCTATAAAGCGGGTTGTAACGCGGTTGTTGTGCTGTGTTTGGCTTATTGTTGAGATAGTTCGCTCGGTTCTGTTGATCACTTGAAAAATTATTCTGTATTGGTGGAGAGGGATCCTGAACTCTATTGAATATTACAATCGGTTGATCGTCAAGTGGAGTCAAGCAAGTGAATATCTTCAAGTTGTCTGACAGATAAGTTTTTAA